>NC_044327.1:14134894-14437925 GCF_007399415.2 Gopherus evgoodei | reverse complement strand
CCGTAGAGGTCCCTCCCCCCAGCCTGGATAGAAAGGGGCACCTTACGTGGTCCGGGGCCAACTGCCCTGCCTCTCCGTGGGTTCTGCTTCCACCTTCTCCACGAACTGCTCCGCTTTACCAGCCGTTCCACGCTGCTCCTCCAGTCGTCCTCAGGAACTGCTCCGCTCCACCAGCTGCTCTGCTCCATGAGCTGCTCCAGGTCTCTCTGCAAACTGCTCGGCGCCGCTCGCTCTGTGGGCCGCTCCACCCGTCCCACAGCTACTCCGCTCTGTCAGCCACTCTGCTGCCACCAGCTGTCCCGTGATCCGTTCCAGCCATCCCCACAAACTGCTCCACTCCACCAGCAGCTCTGTTCCACAGTATAGCTTTGGGCTCCCCACTAGTTAGCACCATACTCAGTGCTCTCAGCTCAGTGATTTTAGCTTTTTAGTGATTTTCAGCTCTTAGTGATTCCAGCTCATAGTAGGGGAGCCCCAGTGCTAGTGCACCATTAGCCCAAAGTGATTTCAGCTCAGTAACCTGTATTTAAATTCTTGAGGGAATAAAAAAATCATCTCTGACATTCCACAGTGGAGAGAGGAGGGGGTGCAACTGGTGCTTCTGGCTCCACAAGGAGACTGCACCACCAGGCACAAATACCTGTCCCTAGCCTCTCTCAATTCTCTGGGTTTTGGAACCCATGTCCCATGTCTAGCCAGTACCGCCAAACTGAGGGTGAGCAATTTGTCACCAAGCAGTCCCACAGCTTGGGAGTCTGGGATAGTGTAGGCGTGCCTATGCAAATACACTCTCTGAAATTCTTTCCACCAGATGTCAGTGTAGAGCTTATCCTGACTCTGCTTACATATGCAAAAATCTCATTGAGTTAGAACAGTTTCATCAAAAACCCAACAGTACTTAGCTCTGGTTGAAATATGTGTTAATGCTTTTGGTGCATTCAAACTCAGTGAAACGTTTAAGAGAAGCATTGAAACCAAACAAAGAGCCTATTTAAAGCACTCCGCTGACTTAGCATTTGGTGAACTCTTTGTAAACATGTTCCTAAGCAGTTATTTAAAGAGAGCAATACAATTATTAAGTATTTCCACCAGCAGTTATACAGACATTCTAAACAGAACTGATGAGGAAATTATATTTTATTTCCTTGTGAAAAATTTTGAGGAAAGCATCAACAGCAACACCAAATCATTTTCATCAAAAATGTTTGTGGAGGAGAGGGATTGTCAACTAAATAACCCCCCTACCAAACTGAAAATCTTTTGGTTTTCCAGTAAAATTAAAACAAAATCTTTGCTGTGTCAAAAAGCCATTTTCCAAACAAACCAACAAATATCCTTTCAGCTAAACCATTTTGACCAGCTCTAGGTCTAAGCAGCTGTGCCACTGCTTGAAGGAACTGTGGCATCAATTTTATCCACCTGGAATTCAAACCTTATTGCTGATGAAGTGTCCACCACCCAACTCACCTTTCCAGTCTTCCTACCTGAGAAGCTATTGTCCCGAGCCAGTTTCAAATCCCTCTCCAAGATAAAATGTAGCTGGAGTTAGTTCCTGTGGGATCATTCCCGTTATAATAAAACCTACCTCTTACTTAGTACTTTTCATCTCTAGATCTCCAAGCATGTCACAAAAAAAAAAGTGACATGCATGCATCCAACGAAGTGGGTATTCACCCACGAAAGCTCATGCTCCAATATATCTGTTAGTCTATAATGTGCCACAGGGCTCTTTGCTGCTTTTACAAAAAAACCCCATCATTATTCCCATTTTACAGATGGGGAAAATGAGGCGTATAAAAGTGAAATAACTTGCTTAAGGTCATCTGGCAGTAGAGCTAGAACCAGAGCCCAGATCTCCTAAGTCGAGCAGGCCACAACACTTCTCACATAACCCCTTTGGAAAGCAACATGTGTTATGTCAAAGTTTTTTCTGTCCTTCCTATAAAGAAAAACCACAGAGAAGTCTAATCCTCTGTCTTCTTGCTACTTTCTGAAGCAGGTTGTATTTACATTTCCTCTCTAAAGTCACACACAAATATGTATATATATATATACACACATACACAATAATTATAGAAATGCTCTTATAAAGCATTTATTAAGCATTAAATTCAACTGCCTACATAAGGATATTTGGGAGAAAGGTCAAGGACTGCCTGAGACATGTTAAATAAGCACTTTAGTTTGATATGGATTAGGGGTATGTACCCAGGAAAACTAACAAGCCCCAATTATATGAACTAATCAATGAAGGTGCTATTGCAGGACCTTGGGTATTGATGCTACCTGGTACTTCCTGTTCTCTATCTGTGGCACATAATAACTTATTCCCCCTTCTGGCCTTAACTTCTATGACTCTATGACCCTTGCATCAGAGAACTTCCCCATTCTAGTATAGGGGTCTACGTGCATGGATCAGTACTTAGAGTCATAGAATTTGAAGCCAGAAGGGACTACCCATTCATCTAGTCTGACCTTCTGCATAGGACAGGCCACCACCACCCAGCATCTACACACTAACCCAACAGCTAAAATAAGACCAAACTATGACAGCTCACAGGAGAGTAGGCTCTTATGTGTCACAAGCAGAGACTAGGAGGGTCCAAGGTATACCAGTGCTCAAGGCCCCTAAAATGGCAGGGAATCAAGTGAGATATACCCAGATAATCCTGGCAAGTCACCCACATGCTGCAGAGAAAGTAAAAAAATACCCCCAAACCGTAGATCACTGCCAATCTGATTGGGGGGAAATTCCTGCCTGACCCCACAGACGGTGACCAGTTAGTCCCTGAGCGTGTGAGCAAGAAACAGCCAGCGAAGCACCTGAGAGAGTGAATGCTTGGTGCTACCTCAGAGACCTGTCTCTCCCCATCCAATGTCCATCTCCAGCTGAGGCCAGCCCTGATGCTTCAGAGGAAGTAGAACCCTCCTAGAATACATTAGGGGGGAAATATATTTCTCACTTTTGCTGGCGATTGGCTGAACCCCAGACCTAAAATGTTCGAGGAACCCTCTGTAAACTGCAACTGTCTCATTTTCCATAGCTGTAATTTCAACCTCAAGTGATCTCTTTGATGGTCTGGAATGCCAGCTACAGAGCTAATTCTCTATATTCAGTCTCCTCCCTCTTCCTAAATATTATGGTTAGGACAATACTGAAATCCATAGTTTCCCATCACCGCTATATTGCTTTACCTAAGATGCACTGATCCCTGAGTGGAAATCAGGAGACAATCACGTGTTAACAACTTTCTGCATTTTCAATAGCACTTAGAGAGTCATCAAACTTTTGGAAAAGACATTTCAAGATGAGTCAGCATATTTAATTATTGGAGAACAGCTACTGAAATGCAGATAGTCATTTGAAACTGTGGAATATAGAGCGGTTTCCAAAAGACTCTCACAAGGGAGCCCTCAATATAAGAAAAACAATGAATCCTGATTCCTGATTTTTTTCCTTCCAAACTTTAAGCTTATTGCCAGGCAATTTTAAAAAGGACAGCTGTAATTCCTGCTATTCAGTATGACCCATAGGAATGCTTTACAATGATTTCCCACAGGGAAATCTTAGTGTAAGCAGGAGTATTTCTGAGTGCAGCAACATCTGTTGGGTCTTCGTTTAAAGGAGCAATATTCTCTCTCTCTACTCTTCCCCATCTATATACTTCTCTCCTGAGCTGATTCTCCTTTCTGATAAATTCAAAGCTGCTTCTGATTCCTGAAAATTGTTCCCTTATCACTGAAGAGCCTGCAAAAGTTACAGATGGCTTGAAAAGATGATGATTTACCCTTTCAGGAATCCAAACCCAGCATTCTGTGACGCTGGGCCTGGCAAATGTTTAAGATTTTTGAAATAATTGCTTGCAGGGGTAACCGCATTCAGAATAATAATAATTGTAGCCATTGTCATCGTTTTCACCTTCTCCTTGTCCCATCAGGAGGGGTTGGTGACCCTTGTTCTTTGTTTTCCAAGCATTCTTGTCAAGTGCATTTTCCAAGCTGACACCAATCTCCTTGAACCCCCTTTCTCTAGAGCTTCCTCATGGTCTCTGTCCTTTAATTATTAGCTCTTGTACCCTCTGGCCAACGTATCCCTCATCTCATCATCTTACATGGCCCAGCCATCTCATTTGATAGTCCCATCACGGAAAAGCCAAGGGAGTAACTGCATGATGGCTCATACTGTTTCACTGCATAGCCTCTCAGCTCTCTTCTTCTCCAGTCTCCATCTGAGGACTCTCATTTCAGCAGTATGAAATAGTGTGGTGTTCTCTCTACCTGGCTGGCCAGCATTCCGACCCATACATCATGCCTGGCCTACTCAAGATCTTATATACTTTGCTTTTGTTTACTTGGGACGTACTTCTTGCAGAGAATTCCCATCAAATTCATTTATTTCAACCAATGCTCTTCATGAGGCTCCTAACATCCACATTCCGGTCATGGCTCAACACTGAACAAAGGTGCTTAAATTGTTCCACACGCTTTATATCATCCAGTTTTTCTGACCATGGAGCCACAGTTTATGGAAAGAAAACACTATGAAAGAAAACTGAGCCATTCTGTGCTCAGTGAGCCAGACGTAATTCCAAAGTGATACCACTGAAATCAATTGAATTAAAGGCAATTTACATTGGTGTTGCTGAGAGCAGAATTTGGCCCTATGTTCTTTTAGCATACATGCCAATGCATCTTGGGTGGGATTTTCAGGAGGATGCAGAATAAGCCTAGCTCTGCTTCTAGAGGAGTTAATGTAATTAGGTCCATGTACACCAGCTAGGAATCTGAGCTAGTTAAATATTTATCTAGTTCATCACAGTGGAAAGCCAATTAGTCTTTTCAGTAAAGGCTTATCAGCATCCCCATTGTATATTTATTTTTAGATTTAATATTATTGGCCATTTAAAATTGAATCAGGTTATGTTTGGGCATACGCATTATCAGCCAGTTTTTTATTCCCCCTGGGAATCAATGACACTGTGCCACATTCTGGTATTTTTATAATAACTGAGCAGCAGCAAGCATTTTTGCAACCCATGTAGCTATAAGTCTTCATTTGGGAAAACATATTTATTGTATGGAGTTAGGTAACCACCCTAGTATTATCATAGGGTCAGCTGAGATCAGGTGCCATCCATACATGCAAGGAGAGAAAAATCCCTGCCCTGAAGAGCAAAGATCAGGAGAGAAAACAAAGGCACAGAAAGGTGACTTGCCTAAGGTCACACACCAGATCCTGCATGAGTTTGTAGGTATGGCCCTACTGATTTCAGCGGGGCTCTGCACAGGATAATAAAAGCCACTCAGGGAGGACTGGCATCTTAGGCCCAGATCCTCAACGGTATTGATCTGGGCTTCAGTCTTTTAAATGTCCAAGTAATGTATTGGGTTGGAAAGCAGCTCAGCTGCTGTTCTGAACACAGATTTCTGTTGCACCAGGGAAATATTTTGAATCTGGTGTTCACACTCCAATGAGACTCAAGCTCCCCAATCCAGCTCTTAGAGCAGGAATAGAAAGAAGTACCTGTGACACTCAGAATGTAATTCAAACTGAGGCTGCCCTCTCTGTTTGAATGTCCAGAAAGCGAATATCATTGAGCTGTAACAATGTGTCTAGGTAATTTAGTTGGGTAAGGTTGCTCTGAATTCTGTTTAGGGCAGTTCCACTTCTGTGGTCACAGGTATTTTTTTCAGTGATTTGAAGGAGAAAAAAACTAGGGAAAACTAAACAAAACACTCTTTTCTTTGCCAGTTCCAATCAGTCACTGCTGTGTTTTATGATTCTCTTCTCCTTCAGTATTCATGGGGCTTGGATTGATTTATTAATTATTGTAATTATTTATTTGTATTCTCCCCACTCCCCACCCAGAACCCCACTCTGCTCGGCACTCTCCAAACAGAACACAAAGAGTGTACAATCTAACTCTAAAGCTATGCTCTTACTAAGGCTGAGCACCACCAGATCTGATGAACGTTCAGTGGGATCACTTGTGCTATTCAATATGAGTATGGGTCTCAGAATTTGGCCCTAAATTTTTTTGTTAGGCCTGTACCATTGAAGGCTCAACTTGACTTTTAATCTTTTCCATTATGCTTTGCCACATTGTGTGATACTGAGGCAACATCTCAGTGGGTGTGATGTTTTTGGATTTCCAGGCAATTTTTCCTCTTCACTAATTTGTCCTTCCAGTGGGGCTTGTACCTCAATGGCCCCTTAACTCAAGGGGGCAGTAGGTAACCCAGCCTCTCTATGCCCAAGTGTGTGTTCTAAATCCTTCTGTAGCACAATGTGGCCCAAGGGCCAGAGTCCACTAATTCCCCTTCCCTAGTGGGGTAATGCAGCCTAGCAGTCGGAGTCCATATGATGCACCCCAGGGCAGTGTGTCCCAATGGCCACAGTTCACCTAATTCCCCTCTTCTGATGGGGTAATGTGGCCTGGCAGCTGAAGCCCAACTAACTCATTGTGTGGGGCCACCTCTTTTCAAAGGTGGGTGTGAGAGATAGGGGGACCCAGTCCCACCCCCTGCCCCGGGCCCCAACCCAGGGCCCTGTTGGTGGCGAGTTCTCCTCACCAGTGGTCCAGCGGGGATCCTCCAGAAACACACCAGCCTGTATGGTCTTTGCAACATTCCCCTTTAAGGACTCCCTGGGTCAGTTCCTTCCCCTTCCTCAGATTCAACCAGATCTGCAGTGTCCTCTGCTTCCCCTCTGAAGCAGGTCTGGGCGTGCCTGGCCTCTGCGTCCTGCTGTGCAGGCCACTCTTCTGCTGGAGAGAGTGACAAGCCTCCTTCTTCTCCAGCAGTCCACTCTGACTGAGCAGCTCTGCAGGCTTTTATACCTGCCTTCCAGTGGAGCATGCCCAGCAGAGCCTCAGGGTGGGGCTTCTTCTGCTAGGAGGGAAGGATTAACCCCCGCTGTATCAGTGTGGGGCCGATCCTCCCGTCACAGTCCTATTATAGTTAAGTTAAGGAAGAATATTTGGAACTTGAGCCAGCAAATAGAAGATCCTGTCTTGGGCCTTGTTCACTTGGTAAAACCCATAATTTTCCCCTTAAGCAAAGGGAAACGCCCACTTTGCAGAATGGGAGGTGTGCATTCATTTATGCAGAAAGGAAACAAGTGGACTAGGGGAAAAATATATTTGTTTTATTGTTAAAAAAGAAAAATCTATATATGCTTAAAGGCTTCTTCACTAGGGCCTGATCTAACACATGAATCTCAAGAAGATAGTGGTGCCTAAAAATAAATGAAGAAAAATAAAAATGGCATTGAGCAGGACAAACATTTTAGAAAACTGCAGGGGAAATCCAGAGATAACCCTCAAACACAACAGCCTAGGAAGCTTGCAAACATTAATTACTGCTGAAATAACATCTTCCATTGTCTAGAGATTATTAATCAACAGGGAAACGGCAACATCTGCAGACATGCTGCAAAAAGCTCTTGACTACTTTGCCCAATTTAGTTTGGCTTTAATATGGAAACTAAATTTGTTTCATCAGGGAGAAATGTGTGAGAATTATTTTTAAAGGCTTGATTGTGGGAAGCACTGAGAGCCTCTTGCAATGTCCAGAAAGCACCAAAGTCCCACTGATTTCATTGTGCCTTGTGTTGATGGACATGGCTATATACTATTTACAAACAGGATGAAGTGTTCATTTTTCCACATAATGTCATACAATATCAGTTCTCCAGCAACATTCGGCAATACAGTACCTATGCCTTTAAATGTAAATGCACAGCACCTTTTAGTGGCGAGCTCTTCTGGGAAGTCTGTCAGGAAGAGGCAGAAGATTCAAGGAAGCAGCTAGCTGGTGAAAAGATCTTGCTATACAGCGAGGAACCATTTGTGGTTGATACAGCCTCCTGGAGCACCTGATCAGGAGACACATTGTCAGCTCTCCTTGGACTTAAGTGAACACAGTGACTTGAACTACCTCAGTGACCTATCGAGCACTAAGTGGACACTGAAGCATAATAAGTAAATGGGCTAAATTCTGCTCTTGGTTACACAACGTGTGGCCCACCAGGGACTCGATGGAGATATGTTTTGATTACTAATCAACATTAATTTCTGAATCAACTTTAGTTGATTAGTTATTAGGAAAAATAGGGCAAGTTGGGTGAAATTGCATAGGTAGAAATAAGAGGCTGAGCGGATGTAGTTGGCCAATGAAGACCATCACATCATAATTCACTTAACAGAATTCACGAAGAGGGACCAGAAGGAGAAAACAAGGACATATTTTCCTGTCTAGAAGAATCTGGAGAAAATCAGTCTGCAAGTAACCAGGCATTGATGAGACACACAGGAAGAGGTTAGTGACTTGGCTGTTCTCAGAGAGGAGAGGCTGTGATACACAGTTGGGCGTGAACATAAAACATGTAACTGATAAATTACGGAGCCAAACAGCAGAAAGGAAGAAAGATGGATAGTAGGAGGCAAATGTATGGAGGAATGGGGAATTCAGTACATGACACATTTGGACAGAGGAATAGTGCCTAGAGAGGCAAAGAATCAGTGATTGAAAAGATACATTATACTAGAGTACAGCCAGTCTACAGGGGGTTCCAGAACTGGCAGTAAAACATTCAAGGCATATAAGGATGCTGTGATTGATAGCGTCAAAGAAACCATTAATGCCATGGAAAATGTAGGGAAAGATAAGCTGAGAGCAGGTCATTGACAGCAGAGATGAGAACAGGCTTTATGCTGTGGATCAGTCAAAGCACACTGCACTGTTGCACTTAGCCATAGCCCTAAATAAAGGGTGCTAAGGAGCTCCCAGGGGAAATGTGTTTCAGAATGCACAATCCCTCCGGCACCTCTCCAGCTTTGTGGGGGGAACGTGTAAATTGCATAATCCCTTTTGGGCAGTGCATGTGCACTGATTCCCCCAACCACCTCTGGGAGCCGCTGCAGGAGGGGAAGGAGCCAGGGCCCTACAGCCTCCCCAGAAGCATATGGAGGGAGTCATACGTGTGCTCCTCAAAGCAAAGGAATAGAACTGCAGTGGCCCTGACCCCCATGCTCCCTGCATAGGATGTGGGGAGGCAGAGTGGGGTTTTGATTCGTACTTCTCCTTTTAAGTCTTTTAAGGGCTTTTCTAAATTCAGCCTTGTTCCCTCCCTGACTTCACATCCAAATTAGGGCCTGGAACCAGGGGGCCCTAAAGACTTGTTATTGACCGATGTGACTGGGTGTGCATACACTGCACTAGCCAAGACAGGGTTAAACCCACATTATGGACAGCAGAAGTCCCACCCCCTAGGCTGGACTGGGCATGCTCCAGATGCAGCAGCAGTATGAAAGGAGGAAGCCCAGCTCATTCAGGGCTGGATGTCAGAGGGGAAGGACCTGTGCTGGGAACTCCTGCTGAGGACTGCCTACAGCCCCTGCCTGCAGAGACTGGAGGCCCCCAAGGCCAATAAAGCCCCAGGAAGTGACCTGTGTGGCAGAGCCTAGAGACCCTGAAGCCTCATGGACTGCCACACTGGAGACAATGATAGGAAGTGACCTGGGTGGGTGATGGAGTGGTATCTCCCACCTGGGTAAGCTCAGTGTGTTTCAGTGGAATTCCCTGCTGAGCCAGTGGTGAACTGCTCCACCACTGCTAGGGCCATGGGTTGGGACCTGGAGGAGTTGGGCGGGCCCAGGTCCCCCCTGCCTTGGCTGCCAGCCCACCCTCCTTTTGCCGGTGGCCCCTCAAGTACTGGCTATTAGGCCTTGCTGCCCTGCACCACAGGGCTGTTCTGTTGACTCTGGCCACTGGGCCCCGCTGCCCTGAACCACAGGCACACTTTATTAACTTTGGCTACTAGGCCCAACTGCCCTGGGCACCAGGGTTATTATCTTTGCTCTGGTCCTAGACTCTGGGGGGGTGAGGTCGGAGATGGACAAGCAGATTTAATGTTGGTGTCCACATCCCCCCTGCACCTTACTTTTGGGATGAAGTGTGCATACACTGCTACAACCAGCCTTAATTCCATTGGTTCCTAACTTCTGCCTCTGCATCATCGGTAAATTCTTTTAATGCAGCTTTTTGCATGTGATAGGTTTGTAGGAGGACAAGAAAAAACACAGAATTCCCTTTATAAGTCAGTTGAATATAGGAACATCTTTGGTATTGGGACTGCAAATGTGCAAAAATTGATAACGCTTACTAAGGCTGCTCCCACTGCGACTCCAGAGCTAAGACAGGAGGAGAAGATTTAGATGTGTTATTAATACCACAATAGTGCGCACTATTTGTCCCCTGTGAGCCTGTGCAATTATGACTAGAAACTGAAAATAGAAAGATGCTACATTCCTCTAGCTGTGCACTAAGAATACCGACTAAAGCAGAAAGGAATTTCACATTCTTCCGACTGCCACTTCTTGGCTATGGATAAGAATAGTAAAGCTCGCTGGCGAGCCAATTAAAACCTGGCGGAGCTGACTCGACATTAAAATGCCTACCTCGGCTTTCTCTGATCTTGCAAGATGGAGATGTTGCCTCATTGTGAAACCTCAGCTGAGGGTGAAGTGTTACAATACTGTAATAACTTATCTCCATAGAAACTGGGGGACTCTCTTCAAAACGGTGATTTCCGAATATAATTTAACAAATGCAGCTGGAAAGGGTGCAGGGAAGGCATGAGAGGACTGTCACTTATTCTGATGTCCAGGATAATGAGAATGATGGGAACTGCCACACCAGATCTGAGCTATGATCCATCCAATTCAGTATCCTGTCCCTGATAATGGACAGTACCAGATGCTTCAAAGGAAGGTGAGAAACACCTTTTTAGGCATAATTATGCAATAACCCAACCAGGGAGCCACAGGCTCATAATGCATTGGGTAAAAGAGATACTGCTTTTCATCATTTTAAATGAGTTCACATTTACTACTTCTGAATTTCATTGGCCATTGCCTTGTTGTTATTTGCAATGTAAATAGGAATGTTCAAGTGTCTTTCTTTATACTGGTCCTTATTTTATATGCCTTTATCATGTCTCCTTTCATTAATCTCAGACAACATTTTCCAAAGCAGCTAAGTGACTTAGGAGCCTAAATCTCATTGACTGTTGGCGGGAATTAGGCCCCTAAGGTGCTTTGGTAAATCTACAGCAGTTCCATGGAGGGCTTTAAAGAAGAAAACTGAAACCTTGAGCGAGGGAGTATTCAGGGGGAGGCAATTGGGAGGGGGGGGTGCTAGAGTGACAGATTTCACTGTCCAATTTGAAAAGCCCAGTATGACAGGGCCCAGACTCCAGGAGTATTTCAGTTCATGGCTGTGTGGGTACCCAGGAGCAGCAAAGAGTGTAGGAGAACCCCCAGGCTACATTTGATTATCTAAGGGCTGATGCCCTCCACAAAGGTTGATGCTACAAAGGCAGCAAATTCTTCAAAGTGCTTTCCACTCCTCACTAGCATCACCTCAGCCTTTTCCTGGAGTCACATTCAGCCAGCTGACCTTCGTCCAAATGCTGCTCCCAGCAGAAGGAGCTGGGAGATAGTAGTCCTTGATTTTGATGAGAAGGTGAGATGGAGCTGACTGTCGTCCACATACTGTTGTCACTTTATTCCAGGACAGCTCAATCTCCCCTAGCAACTTCATACAGATCATGTACAGGGGAAGGTTCCTTGTGGAACTCAACAGCAGAATGCTCTGGAGCCTGGGGAGCAGTTGCAGATCATGACTCTCTTGGTAAGATCTGAGAGCAGTACTTGATATCTCACCGTAATCCCTCTACCTGACCCTGGCACATCCCTGAGGCAGGATGGCAATATACTATACTCACTTGAATTAAATGCTGCAAACGGGTTGAGCAGAACGTACAGACACAGTGATCCCACAGTAGCCAATAAGCGATGTCCTTGCAAAGGCAAGAAGGCAAAAACCAACCCCATATTGCACATGGGTCAAATATTTATAAAGCAGTTAAAATTCTTTCCTGACCCATGCAGAAGCATAGGGGCATGAATTACTCTTGTCACAGTATTAGCTTTCACAGCTATAAATTTCATTCTTACAAAGTCTTTTAACTCTGCCCAGTTCCTGTTCTAAAGGTTTTGGATGGGGTGGTGGTGAGTCACTTATGAGAGAGCCTCTTTTCCGTTTCCAGTGACACTCTCCTAGCACTTGAGATATTTATTATTACATCCATGTGAAATTTGGGAAAGGTTAATGCTAAAACTCATGACAGCAATAGAGGGACCCCCAAATCTCTCACTGCCCCAACACCATGAAAGTAGCTCAGTGATGGAGAGAGAATGGGGAAACAAGGTTCTCCTAACATCTGCATCCTATGCCTAACCAAGTGTGAACTTTTGCTTGCCCATCTCATTTTGAGTGGTGCCTTGCTAACACCCTATGACCTCAGGCTCAAAGTAGTTTGAAGTTATTTCTGGGCAGCCCCACGGGTCCAGTCAAGCCCTGCCTGTACCTTAAACCAGGGGATCTTGGGCATATGGTGTTGCTCTAGAAATGAGTTAAAGTGCCTCTCGTGTGAGACTGAGCTGCTTTGGTGGTTTATGACTTCCAGAAAGTGTCAGGTGAGCACACAGATCTCCAGAACTTTTTTTTCCCGACAGGAGGCGGCAGCAGCATGACACCAGGGAAGGCATGATATCTTATCCAGCAGGACCGTGCTGCATGGGGAAGAGACTCTGAGAATCTTTCAAAGGGGATGCTCTATTTTCCTTCCAGGAGTGTTCTCTCTTTAAGAAATCCTGTTATTTCAATTTTTGCTTTGAAAGAACATCATATTCTTGACAATCTTTACCTATTATGGGGCTCTGCTAATAATGTATAGTTTAGCACCCCACTTTTGTGGTGGCCACACTCTTCTTCAAAGGTAATTAACCCAGGTCTCCTTCTGTCTCACCTCCCTCACCACCAAATTGTAGACTGCAGATACATTGGCAATTGAGAAAAGAGAAGTTTTCACTAGAGATGGTGTAGTGGTGCACTTCACCGCTCCTCTCAAAAACCAACGGGAGACGTCTCTGTGCAAACACCAAGAGGGGGATAAAACCCCCTAGAAAAAAGATACTGGTTATTTCTATGCTGCTTGGATTCTGGGGCAAGGGATTTCTAGGCATGAGCAAGAGATCCCCATCTGCTTAGCCTGAATTAGCTCTAAAGGATGTATAAAGCTTGATGGTGACAGATGCTTCTATTACCTTTTGAAACGTTATCTGTAATGCATTTGTATATATATTTACTTTTTTAACCTAGTAAATAACTGTCTACTTTCCTTTTCCTATTTAATAAATCTTTATATAGTTTATTATAAGAGTGTCTACAAGCACTTCCTTTGGTGTGAGCACTAAAGTGCAATTGACCTGTGGTAAGTGACCGGGAATAACCTGAATATTATCATTCTTGGTGTAAGGGATCATCTGTCAAGCTGGATAGCATAATAGAGTGGAGTATGCCAGGGGACTGTCTGTGACTCCCTGATTAGGCTGTTACCGTGCCTGAGGAGTTTACACCTGATAACTGGTTGGTGAAATCTAAGTATAAAACTCACAGCCAATTTGGGGTTTGTGCCCTGCTTCCTAACAGTCTCCCTGAGGTTGGTACTCATGCTCTTAAGTCACGGCAGGCAGCATTACATGCATGTTTAGGTGAATGTCAGTTCAGTAAGTAATAAGATAACTATCTCTCACTTGATATCTCTTCAGAATGGCATGGTGGCAGGTCAGAACCCCTGAAGCGAGGCACCCTTGGGTCCTGTGGTTATGGTAGGCTATGTCTAACTAGCACACTTGTCGGTATAACTTATGTCACACAGAGGGGTGAAAAAACATCCCCCTGAGCAACATAAATTATACTGACAGAAGCACCAGCGTGGACAGTGCTATATCAGTGGGAGATGCTCTCCTGCTGACATAGGTACCGCCACTCGTTGGGGGAGGTTGAATTATTTGGACGGGAGAGCTCTCTCCCATTGACATGGAGTGGCTACACTGGAGATCTTACACCTACACAGCTGTACTGATGCAAGGTTTCTAGTGCAGACATAGCCATAGTTACCTCTCAGGTAGATGGGGAGTCAGAATGAGACCCCTACCTTTACTTAATGCTGATTAATGAGAGATCAGTGTTTAGTAAGGTATTGACCAACCATCCACAATGTAATTACGGATGAACCTCCCAGTTTTGCAGTCATAGAATCTGAGGGTTAGAAGGGACTGCAATGGTCATCTAGTCTAGCGCTTGGATGACCCCACAGGACCAGTTCTGAAACAGTGAACTCTATCTTGGTGCTTGGGGCAGTATGAAGTGGGATCGATGCAGGGCAGGAGGGGAATATGACCAAATTTGAAACATCCAAGTGAAGGGGAGGCGATCTCCTGCCACTAAACCAGTCTCTAGACAGAGTGCCCAGGATGTAGTTTGGGGTGATCATTTGCCCATCTTTTAGCAGCTCCACCTTGTCACTCATGCTGTTCAATGTGTATATGGCACCATCAACCTCAGCTGAACCAGTCAACACAAGAGAGCCACTTCCTGGACACTACAGTGCAAATAAATGATGGTCACATAAACACCACCCTATACTGGAAACCTACTGACCGCTATATTTACCTACATGCCTCCAGCTTCCATCCAGGACACACCACATGATCCATTGTATACAGCCAAGCCCTAAGGTACAACCATACTTGCTCCAATCCCTCAGACAAAGACAAATACCTACAAGATCTCTATCAAGCATTCTTGATAGAGCAATACCCACCTGGGGACGTGAAGAAACAGATTGACAGAGCCAGAAGAGTACCAGAAGTAACCTACTACAGGACAGGCCCAACAAGGAAAATAACAGAACACCACTAGTCATCACATACAGCCCCCAGCTAAAATCTCTCCAGCGCATCATCAATGATCTACAATCTATCCTGGAAAATGATCCCTCACTCTCACAGGCCTTGGAAGGCAGGCCAGTCCTCACTTACAGACAGCCCCCCAACCTGAAGCAAATACTCACCAGCTACTACACACCACACTACAGAAACACTAACCCAGGAACCAATCCCTGTAACAAACCCCATTGCTTTCTCTGTCCCCATAGCTACTCTAGTGACACCATCATAGGACCCAACTACACCAGCCACGCCATCAGGGGCTCATTCACCTGCACATCTACTAATGTGATATGTGCCAGCAATGCCCCTCTGGCCATGTACATTGGCCAAACTGGACAGTCTCTACATAAAAGAATAAATGACACAAATCAGATATCAGGAATGGTAAGATACAAAAGCCAGTAGGAGAACACTTCAATCTCCCTGGACATTCAATAACAGATTTAAAAGTAGCCATCCTTCAACAACAAAAATTTCAAAAACAGTCTTTGAAGAGAAACTGCAGAACTAAAATTTAATTTACAAACTTAACACCATCAATTTGGACTTGAATAGGGACTGGGAGTAGCTGGCTCACTACAAAAGTAATTTTCCCTCTCTTGATATTGACACTTCCTCATCAATTATTGGGAGTAGACCACATCCACCCTGACTGAATTGGCCTTCAACCTTGGCTCTCCACTTGTAAGGTAACTCCATTCTCTTCATGTGCCGATATATATTTATGCCTGTATCTGCAATTTTCACTCCATGCCTCTGAAGAAGTGGGTTTTTTACCCACGAAAGCATGTGCCCAAATAAATCTGCTAATCTTTAAGGTGCCACTGGACTCCTCGTTTTTATTTAAAAGTAGGTAGCTTCAAAAGAATCTCTTTGGGGGGGAGGACTTGTACTGGAACAGTCAGTCAGTTTCAGGAGTTTTGAGGTGGGAGGGGGATTAGTGTGCAAGGGAAGGGAAGCCTGAAATGTTTATGTACATGCCCTACACTTAACCTAAAATTATTCCACTATTTCCTTGATCCATTTTCTTTAGTAATGACTTGAACCAAATCCAAACAGCCTTTTACTGTGGGGAAAGTCAAATCTAGATTTAAAAGGGGATCCAAACATTGAACCTTACGCCCATCTCTATTTAATTAATGGGTTCGTTGAGCTGTTAAAGGATTGCATTTTAGGAGCACTAAGAAGTCAAAGAACAGCAGCACTTTCACCTGGAATTGATCAGCTGAGAGCAACAGACTAGAAAGCATCTGCAATGCTCACGAGACCCCTTGGAGCAGATCAAAGAGTCAGATTTTCACATCCTACTGGGAGAAAGGCTGAAATTGTATGTGTGTGTTTGTCTTGACTTACTGATTCTGCAGGCTCTTTAAGGCAGGGCCAGTTATCTGTATTCTGTAAAAATAGTGTGCATAATTGTAGTGCTAGGGAAAGGATGTATACTAATACTTACACTTTTCCCCATTGTGAGATTCTGAAATAAAAGACAATATGCATATTGAGTGCAGGTCAAAGGGTTTTGTAGATTTACACTTTGCTTAAGTGGCTAACTATTATAACACAGCATAATATAACCAGGTCTAATCTAGGTCTTTTGTATTTCCTTTGGAAATGTGCCAAATTTCCTCTTTACCAATATTTGGCTCCTAAAAACAAAAGAGGATGGGAAATGCAGTTGGACAAATAAAGAAAATGATTAATATGAAATCAGCTCGTCCCACGTGTAAAAACATCTCATTTGCATTCAGGTTCTGTTACTCCTGCTTACTCTTTTGTTTCCAAAATGACAAATGGTCTTCCTCTCCCCACCCCTTCCAGAATCTCATTAAGAGGTGTAGAAATGAGACTTGAAGAGCTCTGTGACCTTCCTTCCTGGGGGGGGGGGGGGCGGTCACATGCAGAACACAATTCAATCTGTCAAGCTGGCATATTTTATCAAGAGCCAGCTCATCAGAAAAGGATATGTCCAGCACAGAGTGACCCAGAATGCTACTGCTACAATACTCACAGAGATACACATGCCATCACTGCCAGCAATACATTCAGATTGCACACAGATTGCCGCATAATGGGATTTTCCATCAATGAAGGGGAATTTGAACAATAAAAGGGCTCCATCACAAACATGAGTGCCACATATTGTGTTGTGAGAAATGAGCTCTCCCCACTGGCCCAAAGTTGTCATTTGCAGCACACTCTTTTCCTCTCTAACAACAATAGACAGGCCTGTTTATTTCTGATTTCTTTACTCCTATTTTTATGTAAAAGGCTGGGGAAGAACAGCCTGGCATCCAAAGTGATCACGTGCTAAGTAAAGCTGAGAGATGCGCGCACTATTTGTAACAGTCATGGAAATGGTTTTTGAGAGACAGAGAATTGCATAAAAGTAAATGGATGAGAGCCAGGATCATTATAATAAATTGTGCTCCATATATATTTGAAGTATTATTGTAGCTGGAATCCGGCAGAAAATGAGTCTGTTTCAAAATCACATTCTCAAAGCCTGATGAGTTCTCAACATTGTCTCAATTCAGGAATTGTCAATGAGGTGTATCCAGGACAGATTCACACCGTTTGGTGTAATTATTTCTTAAATATTTCAGGAATTCCATGATGGGCTTTGTCACAGAAAGAAAATAAAAGCTGCTCTTTTTTATGTAACAGGAAAACCAAAGCAATGAACTAGTCTAATAACCTCTTGCTGCACCAGAAGTAAAATAAAGGATAACTGGTAATGACTGGGTTGCCATCAGTTTTCTGCCATGGTCTGTTCATTTCCTCCTCTCACAACCTGTATCCTCATTCTCCTTGGACACAGACAGGGAACAATGGATCAGATCCTCAACTGGTGTAAACTGGCTTTGCTCCATAGAACTGACATCATCTGAGGATCTGAGCTAAATGTTTTAGTGACAAGGCCTTTCTAATACCCCTAAACATTTTATAATCCTTAAAAACATTTTAGCTCTGTTTTCAGACCAGCTGTAAATTTAGGGAAATGATTACTAACAGTAATCAGTAATCAACAACTTGCTGTTATGAGGTATCCGAGTTTAGTTTGGCATGGAATATCTATCTCTCTGTATAAATTAATCCTGCATTCACTGTTCTAATCCAACATGGTGATGCCTCTGTCAACCCCTCCCTGCCCTGCTTTCCCTCCTTTCCCCCGACTGCAAATCCTAGGGAAAACAGACATTTAATCAATTCAAGTTAAGAGGCTAGTTGCATACTCTGAGTATAGGAGATATTCCTTCCATTCAGTGGTTATGATTTGCACTTACTACATCTGAGATACTTTATATTTAGAATAGGCAATACTGTGATCTCATATCTGGTATGGTAACTACTGATAAACAAGGAATTAAAAGTTACCATTGTGTGTTAAATATGTGTGTGTATGCATCCATATGTTTGTGTAATGCTTCTGTACAGATCTGCACAATGCATCGATCCCAGCCTATAAGTCTACAAATACTTATGCATGTGGTTGTTTTCATGCACGTGAGTCATGCTGTAGAACTCAATGGGCTACTCACAAGCCAAAAGTTACTCATGTTTGCAAACTAATTACAAAACAATTTTACAACAAAATATTGAAACACAGAACTCTAAGTCAAGTCAGGAGTACATTTGTAGATTACATAAGGAGAAACACAGAATTGCTACAACTCCAAAAACCCGCAAACACAGCTCTGTGGATGTAAGTGTCAAATAAAAACATGCACATATGTAACTTATAGAAAATGATTGGCAGCTACTAATCACAAAGCAGAGGGAAAAAATGAAAAATATGGGCCTGGCAAATTATTTAGCAGTACTGAATAGAATGAATTATCCCATATACTGGTGTAATAAGCCATTATCTGTTAGGAGAAATGTATTACTGTTGGCCATCAAGAGATGTTTCCTATTACAATATCATTGCAGTTAGAGATAGCTATAAGTCCATTGTTTTCCACCTTTTATTAGGCAATAAAATTAAAGGGTGCATTTGGCTAATAATGATTACTTTCATTTGATTCACAGTTTGTTCTTTGGACAACCCTTTGGGCACTTGGTCTAAGTGAAGATGTTTCTGTAAAGAAAGATTTAAAGGGCAGGCTATTTGTTTTCTGATGGGAAAGTGAAATTATGCATTCATCTTGACTGATGAAGCAATTTTTGTAAGCCATCTGGCTATAAGTTAGTATGCAAATGACATACTGTACACAATGGAAGAAAGCATAGTAAAGTGATTCTTTCTCAGAGAATAACTTCACCATAGACAAAATTATCCTCACCATGATTTCATCTCTGAAACTTGCCCTGCCTTCACAGAACTGCCATTAACAACCAGATGAATTCTATGTGTCTTGCAAGAGCAGAATATTGGAATCAAGTTCCACTGGGCAAGTCTGAGGTTTGCTCTCACTGAAAATACAATCAACACAGTGATTCAGAGGTTATGGTGGGTGATGTGGGCCACCTTAGTACCTAGACAGATACACATCACATTGAAATAATTTGGGATTCCCATTCCACCTCATTACTAAACGAAATTTCATTATATCTTAATTCACAATGGCTCAACAAGTCTTTAGAATCATTCTGGACTGAGTAAGGACCTTATGATGCTCTGTTAAGTTCATGATGGCCTTAATAGTCTATGAATGGGCCATATGGTAAGTGCCTGATATATAGCACATGCCTGCATGCTAAGAGCATAGAGACATGTTTTCAACAGGGGTAAGAAAATCTGCTCCAAGCATGGTAGGTCTTAGTCTGAAGTCATTTCCCCCTCTTCACATTAAATCTGAGGATGGAGTGGAAAAAAAAAATAATTCAGCAATATTTAACCATTCTGCTTCAAAAGTTTGTATTTTAAGAGACAAACACATGGTCTAGACCTTCAGAGCAGTGAGATCTTCAAGAGAGCTCAGCACTCAACAATTCCCAGACAGTAGTTATCAGTGGTTCACAGGCAAGCTGGAAGAACATATCAAGTGGGGTCCTGCAGAGATCGGTTCTGGGTCTGATTCTGTTCAATATCTTCATCAATGATTTAGATAATGGCATAGAAAGTACACTTATAAACTTTGCGGACCATACCGAGTTGGGAGGGGTTGCAAATGCTTTGGAGGATAGGATGAAAATTCAAAATGATCTGAAGAAATTGGAGAAATGGTCTGAAATAAATAAGATGAAATTCAACAAGGACAAATAAATGCAAAGTACTTCACTTAGGAAAGAACAATCAGTTGCACACATACAACATGGGAAATAACTGCCTACGAAGGAGTACTGCGGAAAGGGATTTGGAGGTCATAGTGGATCACAAGCTAAATAGGAGTCAATGGTGTAACACTGTTATAAAAAAAAGTGAATACCATTCTGGGATGTATTAGCTGGCATGCTACAAGCAAGACACAAGAAGTAATTCTTCTGCTCTTCTCCGCGCTGATTAGGCTTCAACTGGAATACTGCGTCCAGTTGTGGGAGCCACATTTCAGGGAATATAAAGAGAAATTGGAGAAAGTAATTAAAGGTCTAGAAAACATGACCTATGAGGGAAGATTGGAAAAAAATTGGGTTTGTTCAGTCTAGAGAAGAGAAGACTGAAAAAGGGACATGATAACAGTTTTCAAGTACATAAAAGATTTTTCCAAGGAGGAGAGAGAGAAAAAATTGTTCTCCTTAGCTGCACAAGGTAGGACAAGAAGAAATGGGCTTAAATTGCAGCAAGGGAGGTTTAGTTGGACATTGGGAAAAACTTCCTGTCAGGGTGGTTAAGCACTGAAATAAATTGCTTAGGGAGACTATGGAGTCTCCATCACTTGAGATTTTTAAGAGCAGGTTAGACAAACATCTTTCAGGGATGGCCTAGATAATACTTAAACCTACCATGAGTGCAAGGAACTGGACAGATAACCTTTCGAGATCCCTTCCTATCCTACCATTCTAATCCCCATTTAGAAACCTAGATAAGAGGCCAGATGTTTAGAAGTGCTCAGCTACTCCCATGGAGATCAATAGGAGCTGGTAAGCACTCAGCACTTTTGACAATCTGGCCACTTCATCTAGTGGGAGCTGAGCTCTTTGGAAAACCTGGCTCCAATTGTGGGTGCTGCATGATTACTGAATCTGTCCCCTAAATTCCCCAATGTATTGGAAATAAACATATTACTTCAAAATCTTCACCTGTCCTGCCACTCTGCTGCATATGGAATAAGAGGCAATATACCATTAAACAGCAAATGCTCACAATTAAATAAATAAATAAATGGAGATATCCTATCTCCTAGAACTTGCAGGGACCTTGAAAGGTCATCGAATCCAGGCCCCTGCCTTCACTAGCAGGAACAACTGGAATGCACAATGCAAATAAGGCATATTAAGTTCATAGACAATAAGAATAATACAAACTCCCATAAACATGAACACTTAATAATTACTTCAAGGGTGAAAAAAAGAGACAACAATATTATTTGTATAGGCTACATCTCTTTTATATTTGTAGGAAAGCCACATTGAACCAGACATTTGTAGTAACTAAAGAAAAAGTTTGTCAGTTTGTACTTCCCAATTAAGTTAATGCCATAAGAATATTTATTGTTTTAAGGTGATGGTTTTGTAGGGAAGCAGCATAGCCTTAATTACAGTAAACCGAGTCACCGCCTAGTCTCAGTCTGTTGTCTCCTTTTATATATTATCATGTTCATGGCCAAAATCTAAAAATGAAGAACAATTACGGCTGTAAGAAATGGGGTTGTGTGGTACAGGGCTGGAAGGAGTGTGCTGCTCCGCTGTCCACGGCAAGAAGTATTAATTTGCAAAAGCACCTATGTGACTTAGAAGTCCAAGTCCCATTATTTAAGAGACAGAATCCTAAGACTCATTTTTTAAAAAGCCCTACGTCATCTAGGTGCTTTTTGAAAATTTTACCCTATGTGTGTGCAGAGGCCAGGAGGAGATATGGGGAGCAGGGATACACTCACGAGTGAAATTTGAATCAAAAGGCTCAATTTTTAAGAAATCGTACAAGGTTTTAGGAGACAGGTGAACAAGGAATAGCATCTGGAACGATGGGCAATGCAGCAATGTAGCCATCCCCTGGAAGAGGAGCTGCACAGGCCTGGATTACGGTGCTTCTGAACAGCCATCATCCTTTGAGCACTATTTGAAGACAGGTTCTTGTTCCAGAGCTACCGCATCTCTTGGGAACTTCTCCATTTGCTGGATCTCTCACATTGTTACTCCACAACATGGGGCTTGCTTGGGCCAGGCTATGGGGGAAGGCTGGAAGGAGGAAGAGGAGAGTCTCGCTGATGGAAGCGGCCACAGCAGCTGCCTGTCACAGATGTTTTCCCTTCGTAGTCAGGTTCCTCCACCACTCCATGTATGAATCCCATACAAGAGATGAGACTGCAGGGCAGTGATGTAGCCATAGACTCATAGACTCTAGGACTGGAAGGGACCTCGAAAGGTCATCGAGTCCAGTCCCCTGCCCTCATGGCAGGACCAAATACTGTCTAGACCATCCCTGATAGACATTTATCTAACCTACTCTTAAATATCTCCAGAGATGGAGATTCCACAACTTCCCTAGGCAATCTATTCCAGTGTTTAACTACCCTGACAGTTAGGAACTTTTTCCTAATGTCCAACCTAAATCTCCCTTGCTGCAGTTTAAGCCCATTGCTTCTTGTTCTATCATTGGAGGCTATGGTGAATAAGTTTTCTCCCTCCTCCTGATGACACCCTTTTAGACACCTGAAAACTGCTATCATGTCCCCTCTCACTCTTCTCTTTTCCAAACTAAACCACCCCCAATTCCTTCAGCCTTCCTTCATAGGTCATGTTCTCAAGACCTTTAATCATTCTTGTTGCTCTTCTCTGGACCTTCTCCAATTTCTCCACATCTTTCTTGAAATGCGGTGCCCAGAACTGGACACAATACTCCAGTTGAGGCCTAACCAGCGCAGAGTAAAGCGGAAGAATGACTTCTCGTGTCTTGTTTACAACACACCTGTTAATGCATCCCAGAATCACGTCTGCTTTTTTTGCAACAGTATCACACTGTTGACTCATATTAAGCTTGTGGTCTACTATGACCCCCAGATCTCTTTCTGCCATACTCCTTCCTAGACAGTCTCTTCCCATTCTGTATGTGTGAAACTGATTGTTCCTTCCTAAGTGGAGCACTTTGCATTTATCTTTATTGAACTTCATCCTGTTTACCTCAGACCATTTCTCCAATTTGTCCAGATCATTTTGAATTTTGACCCTGTCCTCCAAAGCAATTGTAATCCCTCCCAGTTTGGTATCGTCCGCAAACTTAATAAGTGTACTTTCTATGCCAACATCTAAATCGTTGATGAAGATATTGAACAGAACCGGTCCCAAAACAGACCCCTGCGGAACCCCACTTGTTATACCTTTCCAGCAGGATTGGGAGCCATTAACAACTACTCTCTGAGTACGGTTATCCAGCCAGTTATGCACCCACCTTATAGTAGCCCCATCTAAATTGTACTTTCCTAGTTTATCTATAAGAATATCATGCGAGACCATATCAAATGCCTTACTAAAAAGTCTAGGTATATCACATCCACCGCTTCTCCCTTATCCACAAGGCTCGTTATCCTATCAAAGAACACTATCAGATTAGTTTGACACAATTTGTTCTTTACAAATCCATGCTGGCTATTCCCTATCACCTTACCATCTTCCTAGTGTTTGCAGATGATTTCTTTGATTACCTGCTCCATTATCTTCCCTGGCACAGAAGTTAAACTAACTGGTCTGTAGTTTCCTGGGTTGTTTTTATTTCCCTTTTTATAGATGGGCACTATATTTGCCCCCTTCCAGTCTTCTGGAATCTCCCCTGTCTCCCATGATTTCCCAAAGATAATAGCTAGAGGCTCAGATACCTCTTCTATTAACTCCTTGAGTATTCTAGGATGCATTTCATCAGGCCCTGGTGACTTGCAGGCATCTAACTTTTCTAAGTGATTTTTTACTTGCTCTTTTTTTATTTTCTCTTCTAAACCTACCCTCTTCCCGTAAGCATTGACTATACTAGACATTCCTTCAGACTTCTCAGTGAAGACCGAAACAAAGAAGTCATTAAGCATCTCTGCCATTTCCAAGTCTCCCGTTACTGTTTCCCCCTCCTCGTTGAGCAGTGGGCCTACCCTGTCCTTAGTCTTCCTCTTGCTTCTAATGTATTGATAAAAAGTCTTCTTGTTTCCCTTTATTCCCATAGCTAGTTTGAGTTCATTCTGTGCCTTTGCTTTTCTAATCTTGCCTCTGCATTCCTGTGTTATTTGCCTATTTTCATCCTTCGATTTGCCTATATTCATCCTTCTGGACTTGGGGTACTGTCTGTCTGTCTTTGTTGCTCCTCTGACTCTGGCTTTTTCAGCGCAGAAGGAGAGAACCCCCATTCTGCCTGTCTTTCAGGGATCGGTTTCATCATGAGAAGACACCGTATGACGGTGGACCATGCGAGTGTGAAGAGATCCCTATGTATGTATTAGTTATTCAGCCTCTGCCCTCGGAGATTCTAGTAGCTGTGGATTGTACAATAAAAGAACGAGGTGTAATGGGGGCACATTCACCCCTGGAGCTCCCCCTGAGGTCGGAGCGTGACATCACTGGTGTCTTTGTCTCCAGACCCTCCCGCAGACCATCAGCCTCTTACTGGGTCTTTCATGGCTCAGCCTTCTGGCCAAGTCACATAAGATTCAACTTCTTTCTGAGGTAACCAAAAGGACCGAATGAAAACCCAAACAAAATCTGAATAAGTCTTCTACTGCCTTGGGCTGCTGAAGTTTTCTGCTTTCATTTATAAACTGTATCTCAGGGCTCCCTCTCATAGAAGCCTACTGTGCCTACCTGTGCATCACTTCCCACCTGCTGCATGCCCTAATTAAGGGCTCCCTTGCATTGGAACCCACTGTCTTCCCCATGAGATTATCTCTGAGAGAGAGTGCTGCCTCCTCTGCAGTCTCTTCCTGGATTGTGCCCCCTTTCCAGGGTCCACACAGGGATCAATTCTGTCCTTGCAGCTTTCTTTGGTCTGCCTACCCCAGGCTCTTCCATGAGAGAGAGAATGCCCTATCCCACTCCCCTTTCCTGGGTCCTCTCCCTTCAGCTGAGCTCTGTCAGCTCCTTACAAGGCCTAGTTCCACCTCCTCTGTCCAGAAGGCGATTAGTTAATCAACCCCCAGGCGCACAGCATGCCTAATTGGGATTCTTACCCTTCCCTTTCAGATGATGGTGCCTCACAGGAAGATTCTGGATATGGAATTCTTAGGGCTGGTTTTAAAATTAAGACCCATTTGGCTACACTAGTCCATCCTCTTCAGTTTCTGCTACCATACCAAGCCCCATGACACCTGGTATCCTGACACAAACTGTGCCTCCATAGTAGCAACTAACTTGAAATCTTTATAGCGCCACAGTCACATATTGCACATGTGCATTTATTAATGCTCCCTTCCTAGTTCATCGATGCACCATAGTATTTCTCCTAACAGGGAGAACTCCTATGGCATGTTCGCAGATACCCTAATGCAGTGAACAACAGGCATATCTGAACACCTTCTCCCCATCAAACGTCACAGCCCAAACTGTCATATTTGGATGCCTAAAGTGAGGTTCCTAAATCCACATTTGGGTACCTAATGGAAAGTGACTTGATTTTCAGCAGAACTGACCTCCAGAACCGCTACTAGGTTTGAACATTTAAGCTCTTACCCCTCTGTATTTTGCAGCAAGACCAGTGGAGCCCAGCTTTTCCCTCTCCTGCTACTCACATGAAACTTTTATTTTAAAAAAAACCCACCCACCCCCAAAAAACAACCACCTCACCTTTGGAAATTCAACAGCTTTAATTTCGATGAACGTAACGTGTCTTCCACAAGAGGCCGCCAATCAGATCATTTTCAGCCTAAATCTTTTATGATTCCTTGTCACACAATTCATTTGGAAATGCTGTTACACTGGATAATGTGCCAGTGTTGCACAAACAAATGTATGTTATCTATAATCAGAGACATTTTCAAATGGCAATAAAGCAAACATGGGGGAATCTAGTTGCTGTGACTCACTTATGATCCCGGGAGATAACAAATATTCAGCTATATGTGGTGCCCTGCCAGAACTTAAGATTTAACACAATTGTTTTTGGCTTATGAGTTTCTCTCTCTCTCTCTCTCTCTTTAAATCATCTTAGGTCCAAAGATCCCTATCCAAAATCAAAGAGAGTTTTCTCAATTTCAGTGGGCTTTCAATCAGGCCCCAAGTTTGCTAGGGGCAGGTAGTTTGATAATGTGTTGACAAAGAATCAAGTGCTAGCATCATTTTTCAGCTCAACAACATACAATGCACTTTCTGAGAGCGAGGCATTGTTTGTCTTTGAGAAATATTGGACTATTTTTCTCCCTATAAGAGAGAACACTGCCACCCTCGGAATACTAATAAAAACTCCCTTTGCAGGAGACACAGAGGCCAGCACAGTAAAGGAAGACCACCACTTGGGAATTGCACATGTTTCTGGGCAGCCGGATAATTTGGATGGCATCTGTAGTGCAACTGAAAGCCCAACAGAGAAGGGAATGGATCAGAAACCAGCTTCGCTCTGATATGACTCATTCTTTTCAGGCTCAAGTATTCTGAAGTCTAGTCATGACCTTCTGGGCTGTTCTCATGGGGTAGCACTCATGTTTGATGGCCTTATTCACAGCTGTACACATTCTTAGCTGGTGCAATGGTTAACAACATAAGCAAAGTAAAAGGCATTCAGGACCATATCGGGGATTTTGCCTTCCTGCAGCACAATCTATCCTTGATCTCTAGGAAGCACAGGGGAAAGTCAGTATTTAAGTTACCCTGGGGTATCCATAGCAGTTCAGCCACCAGAGATTTCAGAAAGGGTGCAATGATCAGGGACATCATCTAGTTCTATAGCACCATATACTTTCTGAGCTGCATTCGTTGCCTGTAGAACATTTGGCAGAGGAGCAGTTGTGGGTGCCTTGTAGCACGGCATACTTAAGATGGGCTTTCCACCACCGGCAGACAGTCCTCCATCAAAGTGTGCCCCTGCCAACCCCTAGAGTGAATAATTGCTCCCTACATTTTATCTGAAAGGCAGTTTGGTATCATAACAGCAGTTATGCCCAGGCCAGAGAAGCTAATGATCCAACCAGAAGACCAAATGTGGTAATAAATCTTGGTCATGTGCCTCCTGAGGCACATTGCGCATATGCTAAGATGAAGACCCTGTTTATTATTTGTATGACAGTGGCACTCAGAGGCCCTCAACCAAGCTCAAGTCTCCATTGCTCTAGGAGCTGTACACAGATATCATAAGAAACAGCCCCTGCTTCTGACAGAGAATGGCTACACCCACTGTACAGGTGTGTAAACTGAGCCTTGGAGTGATAAAGTGAAAGGTCCATGGTCAAGAGGGGATTTGAGTCAACACTCAGCAATAGAATCCAGGAGTCATTATCATTAATTGCATTACAGCAGTGCCTATAGGCCCCAGACTAGATCAGGGCTCCACTGTGCTAGGTACTATACAAACACACACAGTGACTGAATGTCCCGCTGTGAGGGGCTTAAAATCTAAACAGACAAGACAGACAAATGTGGGAGAGAAAAGGATGAGTGCCTTGCCCAGGTCACATAGCAGGTCCGTGACAGAGTTAGAAATAAAACCCAGGTCTCTTGACTCCTCCTCCAGTGCCCTGTTAGACTGCACTAGATCCAGTTACATTCTCTTTCTGCATAAAAGAAACATGAAACATAAACTCTAATGTGGAGATAGAAAGGATGTCCTAACTCTGAAACTTGTTTAGAGTTTACAAATTCTAATCTGATGCCATGGTATAAAATGATTTCAATCATATTCATTTACCCCACTGTCATAGGACCATATCCACATTTTCTTCATTGAAGATGTGCCTTTAAGCATAATTTAGCATACTTTAATACCAATTAGTCATTTCTAATGATCAATTATTTCACTTTTAATTTCAAAAGACTGTTAGATGTTTTGCACTGAAATGTGAGAGCAGCTGCACAGTTTGAGAATAATGTTCTTTGAAGAAATATTTTTTAAAAAAATTAAGTAATTAGAAACAAGATACAGTCCAAAAATCACTCCATGTGTCACAACATTTTGGTGTTGTGGCATTTTTTGACATCTAGCACTATTCTCAGTGGAATTCATTGTATTTGACAATTTTTATAAAGTGATATGTGATAAAGTGATATGGCATTGCCTATAGTCAAAGTATTAGTAAAGCATTCCGTTTGGGTTACTGAAAGGTATGGCAGTGTAAGCAGGTGAGGCCAGAGTAAGCAGGTTATGCTCTGACCCTTCACATTGGCTCTGGACCAACCTAACCCTCTTCCTGGGGTCTGCCTTTATTGTTAACTTAAACCTCAGCAAAACAAAACAAAACCTGAGCTTAGTTGTCCCTAGGTTTTCCCACTGTAGGTCCTCCCTTTTTGTTTCCTTGCCTCAGAGAAACACTCAGAATCTTAACAGCCCTGCTTTGGAGCCCATAAGATCCATATGGTCTGGGCGCCAGGATGAGTCAGAGATACAGAGCTCTTCTGCTCTGCAGGATTCTAGAACCTGATTCAAAATGCTGAAGTTTGTCTTGTTTCTATTTGGCTGTGTTCACTCACACTTCACATTCGGAAATGGTTAACTAACAGGAAAAATACCTGTACTTGTATTTTTTTAAATTAAATATATTTGGATTACTTATTTAAAAAAAGATCCCTGTCCATATTATGCCTGCTACTGGTGAAAAAACTAAGGATAATTGCCATTAAAAAGTCCCCTTAGCCAACAATTACCAGGCAGCAATACCAGATTCTCCTTAGACAGACTTACATAAGCAGGGTGCAGTATCCAGCCTGTCTGATTCATGAAAGACGTCCCCCCACAGTCTCTCCATCTTCTCCTGACTGACTGTGCTGGGGGCTTTGCCTGTCTCCAGCACTCAGGACCCTGAGCTACCACCGTCACCTGGGAACCCCAACTAGTTCAAGCTTTATGGAAGTGGTTAGATCCCTCTCTGTTTTCTTTTCTGTTTCAGGTATTAACCTTTAATAATGTATGTTATGTTGGTTTAGGCTCCTTGTGTAGTTATCACTATTATTCAATAAATAACTTTTATGATTAAGCTGGTTGCTTCTCTCTCTCTCGTTCTCAGTTTTACTCTTCTGTGTTTTAAGCTTCCCCATTTACTCTGCAGCAACGCTTCTTATACCTAAGCTAAAGATCCCTGCAGCACCCACAATACTGTGGGGTTTGCTCATCAAGTGCGTTAGTACCAGTACAATTATGACGTGAAATAGCTCCACTGGGGGGGGACTTGCAGAAGGGAGAAGTAGAGCTCCATATGAACACACACGTGACACAAGCAGTACACCCCCCCCAGAAGAGTAACCCCAAAGTAACGGGCAAATCTGGTAGCATCTGGTCCTGCTGGCTGTTGTGCCAGAGAACACAGGCAGCCAGGCGGGACAGAGCAGTTGAGGAACTAAGCTCCCTTGCCCTCTAAACTTTCTGCACAACTATGGCAGAACTGCCTGCATACAAACCTCTTCTCCCTGCCAAACCTCCCATACCCTACTTACTTTGAACACCACTATTAAACCTACCTCTCTCCAATGACCTACTGATGCTGCCTTCTTTCCTGCTCCCACCTCAGCACATCCCCAGGGCCTCCTCTCTCCCTTATAGCCCCTGCTGCTCATCTGAATCCCCAGGTTATCTGTAATGGGAAGAGTGAGTCAGGGAGGCAGCTTGGTAGCACTGGAAAACTGAATGTAGCTGATGGAACATGATGGCTATTGGCATAACTGAAATTGGTGATCCCAGTGGGGGAATAGTATTACATGTGGGCTTTGTGTGAGATATTGTAAGACAGAGCGACAGAGAAAAGTTTGGAGTTGTTTAATTGGAGGAACTCAGTAAAATGGGAGAAAGATGGGATATTTCAGTTTTCAGAAAGGGCGCATTAATAAAAGGTTTCTTACAGATCAGTTAAATATTTTATTTTCAAAATATTACCCAGAGAATTCATTTGTTCTTTCAAGAGTTATTGTGCCCAGATTAGGAAACTAAACTCAATAGTGTGACATAGCGAGCTTAAAGTCCAGCTGTCTACCCAGCTTACCTATGAAGTGGCTGTCTCCATAACACGCTGTACATGTACAAAAAGAGTGTGGGGCTTACACTCTATTACTGGGCACTTTGTGCAGTCATTTAGTCGTGGGAAAGTAGGTGTGAAATGCCACCCTTCTGATCTGCTAATTTTTAGGCTGATTTTGCATGGGTGTAAATGGCTGTCCAAGGTAATGGAGAATCAGGCCCCATCTGTATAACTCCATCTTCCCTTATTTCTGCCTAAAATAGTCAAAATGTATTGCAGTATGTATGTTGCCCTGATTCCTTATAATGAAGAAATTGAAATGCAACCCAGGTCTTATTTCGGGTCTGCTGTAAATCTAAGCATTGTACAAACTGAAGTAAATGATGAGGTGGAATGACCTCTGACAGTGATGCTGTGCTTTATCTCAATTATTTTTTTATCTGTTTTCACCTTTTCCCAACTAGCTTCAGGGAGAATTTGAATAGCACAGAACCATCCACACCTTATCAATTCCAGTACTGCTTATAAAGCTTTTCAGAGAGAGCTAGAGTATACGTACTAACTTCCCAGTAGAGCTGTCTGAAAGTCAGAATCTCTGCTCCACTGGAAATTCCCATCTTTGAAATGTGTTTTTGTTCAGAACAAAAAATTTTTAAATTTCCTGCAATACAAAATTTTTGAAAGAAATTCGTTTCAAGTCGATCAAAACCTTTTGTTCTGATGAAATCAAAACAGTATATTTTATAATTTTTGAAGCAAAATGTTTTGAAACAAACAAAAATATAAAACTATGTTAATAAGCTTCACTAACACGCTGACCTTATCAAAATTACTCTTTTCAATTCTTTTTTTAAAATTGACACGTTCCTGTGGAAAGTTTGGATTTTGAGTGAATGGCATTTTCCAACTGAAAAATTTTCAACCAGCTTTTCTCGGTCCACTGGAGTAGTTGGAGATTTCTCTGTCTCAACCTCAAAGATTTCAAAATCTTTTGCCTAATCCTTTTCACACATAAGTTCTTAACAGACATAGATTTACAGAAAACTAAGCACCCGTAAAATCACATTCTTTCCCTGTATCCCCATTTACTCTCAAGGCCCCTCTTACTGTTTCAACCTGGAACCCTGCATTTGGCAGGGCCTAAGAAATACTGTACAGTGACTATCCTTTTGTTCAGTTCTTACACACTGGATGATTGTACCTGGCTCCCTGGAAACCTTCCTGCAAAGCTTTCCACTGCTCAGTCTCAGGGGTGTAAAGATTGTCAGAGTTATAAATCATCTGCATTTTACAGAGTCCCAGACACCAGGGAAGCAATTTCCAGCAGACACGGGAGGGGGAGGGGGTCTCTGTTCATTTTTCAAAACCTTGCAGTGGAAAATATAAATGGGTTTCCATTCTATCACATATTGGAAAAAAAGCCTTTAAAGGAGTATGTCGCGCATTCAGATTAGTGCAAGATCTGCCATTAACTCTTGTAGGGAATGACTGATTTTTCAATACGGCTGCTATGGCTATTATTTTTAATTACACTCCTGCTGCTGTAAATTGATTGCGGTTTATGACCACTATAGTTTAAAATAGAAGGTGAGGCATAGAATGTGTAGGGGAGCCCGGCAAAGACCAAGACATTGATTCTGATGCGAAATGAAACCATCCCAACAAGCGATGTGGTACTTTTCAAAAAGCAAAACAGTGAGTGAAAACAACACTAAACACAGGCTAAATTAAACACTAAATTATGCATGCTGCATGGTAATGCAAGATGCTAGACCTGCTCACTTCCACTAGCCTGAGGACCAGAGCTCACGTAGAGCCTCGAGAGCAGGAGTAACGCACTCCTGCACCTATCCTGTGTGTGTCTGCTTGGGGTGTGGTTATAATATCTATCTTCCCAGATAACAGTTCTTTTTGGATCTTAGTTTTAACATGGGCTTTGTTCCTATGTTTTGTAGCTATTTTTAAATGCATCTTTTAGGCTAAGAGTAGTAAAGCTGCCTAGGAGAGTTGGGTGCCTGATTCTCATTAGAAGTGAATGGGAATTGGGTGTCCAGATTCCCTAAGGCAGCTTTGAAATGCGCAGCCTGAGCAGCTAAATCTTTTAGAAGCCATGTTTATGTATTATTTTCCCACCGTGACTCTGATGTACATGCCTGCTTGTCATGTTCTTACTGTTAATGTTTTCATTCAGTAAGTCATTAGGGAGGACTAGGCAATGATGGAATCTCTCTGGAAATGCTCGTCTTCTGCCACCCCAAAGATACTCTTTACTTTTGCAGAGCCACTTCTATACCTGCGTTTTGGTCAGATGTGAGCTAAGTGCGCTAGTCTGTTTTGGAAGGTGAGCCAGCAAGCGTCTCTGTAGCCAACACCAAGATCACTCCTTCATCCATCTAGCAGGAGGAACCCATGAAGCAAGCAATCTCCCATCAGCCACCCCAACTCTCAAATGTGGCAGCTCTGCAATGGGCCTATATTCCACTGCACTATAATGCAAGGGAAGGTGCTGAGACATTAGGTCTTTGGTGCGAATGGTTTTACAATAGAGATCAGCCTGAACTCCCATACACTTTGGGTTATTTTGGATACAAATCTCACTGTCATGGCTAACACCTTTCTCCAGAATGATCAAATCAAATTCCCAACTCCAAATACTCCTGAACTGTCTCGAGTTGTTTGAATTTGGATCCGAACTTTGCAGTTCATGCCCATCTCTCTACTTTAGGGAAGATATTTTTATACAGTATAATATATATGCATGGAATGAAAAATATGACAAGTGCACATCCTGATCTACTGCAGTCCTCCCATTCATAAATCCTACTGCTGTATGCTGGAAGAGCCATGCTGGCTAAAGTACGTATCTGGTATTTTTCAGTACTAACTTCTGTATCTGGCAGTAACAATTTCTCTTCCAGCACTAGCAGAAATATTACTCCAGATCCTCAGCTAGTATAAATCAGCAGAGCTCCATTGACTCCTGTGTAGCTGCAGGGATATACAGCAGCTCAGGGGCTAGCCTGTTGTTCTTATGTAAGAAACTACCTACCTTTGGGACCTACAGCCCTCAATAGTATTAAAAAAAATCATTTTGCACACTCAGGTTAAGAACCTGCCAAATTCCCATAATAAAAGAACAAACAGACAAAGGAAAAACCAACAAAAAGACAGTCAAGGATTTTGTTAAATCAAGAGCATGTTAACTTGGAAAGCATTATGCTTCTTTTGTCTGGCCTTTGTGCCATTACGGTGATAAAAATTCCCTTGCCAATTTTTCCATCTCTCTTTGCTTCAGTCAAAAGTAATTGAATCTGCTCAGTAATTGTCACTGACTTCACCACTAGGCATTTATTATAAGTTATTATATACATTTACAGTAGCAATGAAACAAAACCGTACATCCAAACACCCCAGAACTGTGGGGAAGTTTGTAACTGACCCAAACTTTGGTGCTTGGGAATGCATTTAATCAACAGAAGTCAGCACAGTAGATGTACATGGTGTTTTACAGCTGGTAAGAGAATTCAATGAAATCCCTGCCCAAGAAAGTTTAAAATCTCTAGCCTGAGGCCTACAGAGTTTGATGGAAACTGTTTTACTTTCCATTTGTCAATAAATCAAAATAGTTTTAGTAAGGAGCTGGGGGGAAAGAAGCAGATTTAGGGGAAAATTTATCACTCCACTAAATTTGTTTTTTGTCTGGTTGTTTGGTTTTTGTTTTGTATGAAGAGAAACTATTTTCTAAATGGTCCTAATTTCCTCTAACAGTTAATTAACAATTATTTATTATTTGCACTGAATTATGGTCAATGGTCTCATACATTCTGTATATTTCTGCATGTTACAGTGGTTTTTTCAGTGTCAGTAATGCATCGAAATGGTAATTAGAAGTTTTTTGGGTCAATAAGTTTTCAACATAAAAAAAAAACTGAACAAAGTTTTGAAGTTGTCAAAATGTTTTGTTTTGACATTTTCAAAAAAGAAAATCTGGTTTTCCATTTCAAAACAAATTTTAATTTCAAAATATAAGCTAATTGTGAAATAAAATTTAAAATTGTCAAAACGAAAACAGATCACTTCAAAATTATTGAAAGAAAATATTTCGATTGACCCAAACTGAATTTCTTTTACCTCAGATTTTTGGTTGACAAAAATGTTTGAGATTTTGACTTTGGCCTGATTCAAGATGGAAATTTTTTTCATATCTCAAAAATTTTCACAGGATGGGATAACCATTCCTCAATCAGCTTTAATGGTGACACTTCAAAAGATGAAGGATGTGGGTGAGTCAGTTTATGCACCACAGTCACTGCTAATGAAATCCTCCAGTTCATTTGATTTTAGTGACCACTTCTCTCTCTAAAGAGAGCCAATTAGGTGGAATGACTCTATGTAAGTAGCAGAGCATTCTTCACTGAGAAGTGTTGTTGGCTGAGGAATGCATTCCCTCTTCTCTGTGGCCTGGGAGGTGGCATTACAGTAGGCAATGGTTTGTAGAAGACCTGATACGGCAAGGTGCTGACTTTCCTGATCATCCTGTGCTGAGCCATAAATATACACTATCTTCTGTAACCAGACTAGCCAATGGTATAGAGCTAGTTAAAAAAAAATCTGAGGAGATTTAGTCAAAATTTTGTTTAAATATATATTTGGGGGGGGGGTGTAGATATTTTAGGCAGCTTTCAGAAATGGAATTAGGGTGACATGCCCATTCCTTATTTTAAGGGACAATCTTTATTTAGTGCTGAATCTCCTGTGTCACATATCAAGACAATAGACAAATGTTTTTCTGTGTTTGACCAAGCCCTGTGAACAACCATAGTCTACGATACCAGTGAATGGTTATTATACCCAGAATGTAATGTTTTCCCTTGAAAACAAAGCATTTTTCTGGATTTTTCTTATAGTTGTCCTGTATTTATTTGACAAACGAGAGGCCACTCTACAAGGAGGTATTTCAGACCTGAAGTACCTTTCCCCAGATCTGAAGAAGAGCTCTGCGTACGTTTGAAAGCTTGTCTCTGTCACTAACAGAAGTTGGTCCAATCAAAGGTATTACCTCACCCACCTTCTCTCTCTAATAAACCTGAAATCTAGCACAGTAAATCTAACCAGCACAGAACTAAAGCAAATGGGGATACACAGGAAGTAGACTTTGATTGTGCTTTATAACACAAAATATGGAAAAGTTGTATGTTGCATTCTTGAAATACTGACCTTGGGGGTGAGAGTGTCAAATCATGACATTTTTTAAAGTGAAATTTCGCTTACAAATCTGAGGAATATAATTCTGTGGACCATTTTGTCAGAGAGAAATTTAGGTTTTGTCATGTAAAAGAAATATTTTGCAGCATGACTGGTTTCACAGTGAAACTTACAAAATTTCAATTTTTTTTTGCATGTTCGGTATGACAATAATCACTGCCAAAACAAAATGTTCTAATTTGGAAATTTTTTAAAAAATCATATTTTTCACTCCGAATTCAGACCCCTTTGAGAAAAGGGGGGGAGTGGACAAAAAAGACCTACTTTCACTGAACAAAAGATATCCCGTAGAAAGCAAGCAACAGAAAGAATAGTATTTTATATGACCAGGGAATGGCTTCACTTCCTCATATATAACATTTGGAAGATATTATGATTGAGCGGATTTACTAGTGAAGTAGGAATCAAGAGAGTTGAGTTCTATTTGCAGCCCTGCCACCCACATACTGTGCCCATTTCCCCTTCTAATGTTTGTCTGTCTTATCCTTTAAGATTGTATGCTCTTTGGGACACACTGTCTCTCCCTACCTCCCTAGTTCAGGAAAGTTCTTAAACACATGCTTAAGTCCACCTCTATTCGGGACACCACTTTAGCATGTGCCTACATCCCATAGACTTCAGTGTTTGTATGGTGTCTTGCATAACGAGACTTCATTCTCACTTGCAACATCAAAGTGCTACTGGATTACAAATAGAGATATGCAAAAGCATACAGGCCTAATCTTCATTCCTTATTCATTTATGTTATTGCAATGAAGTCAATGGAAGTACACAAGGAAATGCAGGATTGGGCCTCTGAACAGTCAGCCCAAGCATGATGTCCTATCATTAGAAAGTACCAGTAACACAAAGACATTTCAGTCCAAAGTGACATCAGAAATAGACCATCCCTAATTATTTCCTAAAGAGGGACCAGCAGGAAGAAGGAATTCAACAGCCAGTGCTAATGAAAGCAACCAAAACAGAAGGGAACACAAAAGATGCACAGTTGACAGAGATAAATAAAACAAAGGTCACAAAACATCTAAATATGGTTACATGGCAGCTATTAATTACTTAGTTAGAAAAGAAGCAGCTGAGAAACATGTGAGGAAGGCTTGGCCCCAGAGGTACTAATGGCAGTAGAAATAGTTGCCATGGAGACCACCAAGAAAAGACGACCAAAGGAATTACTAATACATCTGAGTCTAAGTGTGTCTGACATTGAATAATGTAAGTTGATTCCATGACAGTCCAAACACTATTTTTGAACCTGAAGGAGCGTAAGAACACTTAGCACATGCAGTTTTATTCATTTTGTTGCAACCAGCAGACACACGTTTTGTTACATTTGCTTGTATAAATAAACAAAAACCGGTTCCCCTTCGCCTGTGCTCGAGCACCAATACTGTTGATGTTACGGGGTAGTGCTGAGCCATTCATTAATCACAGAAATTAATTGGAATGCAAAGTAAGGGGGAGAAAGAAAACAGATAACGCTTGGTCATTAGAAAGCTAAACCTGCTAGGAACACAAGGAAGATTCCTGTTATCACTAAAGCTTATATTCCGCCTCCCTACACATCTGCTTCTCCCACCTCACCCCCAATCAGTCATGAAGTCACATTGTGGGCTGAATCATCAGCTGGCGTAAATCAGCATTGCTCCAGAGAGACAGTGGAATCACTCTAGATATTATTTTGGACCACAAGTGGTTCCATCAATAATAATTGCGATGAAGAACACTAATCATCCATCCATCTATATCTCCCTCATGTACAGCAGGAAAAACAATGCCAGCATAAGCTGTAAAAATGACAATTTTATGTTGCTCCCCTGTAAATAAGTATCATTTTCATCCTGAAAGAGAGAAAGGGGGATTGTCTAAATCTCCTATAATAGCTTTCCTTGTTTCATAAGTGCAATGAGACTGCTGGCTCAATGTGTGTGTCAGTGTTTTATTACTCTGCTGTTAATGGAAGTGTTTGCATTGATGGGAGCACTTTTAGGATGTCTGTTTGTTAATCATTTGTACACCCAGTAAAACTAACAGAAGGGCAGCTGTCGAAGCCGCTGTTCTCATACGCGGAATGGAATGCTGTCCCACAGCTCTTGCCTTAAGGGATCTCATCTTGCAGTCTTTGGGCAAAGTTCTTAGTGGCTTCAACAGGAATTTTGCCTGAATAAGGACTGGCCCAAGAATTTCAACTTCTCTGATGATAAATCCTAACTGTGCAGTTCTTCATCAAGGCAAAAAACAACCAACTGAAAAGCTACTACATACTCCTCTCATTTATAAAATCAAATGGTTTTGCACTGACATTGCAAAAGTGTGAGCAAAAGTTGGTTTTAATATTTGATATTTCAAGAAATCTGTGTTTTATCAGTTTTATAAAGACTTCTGCTTCGTTCTCTCTTCCTATCCCAATCTCTTGTGTGTTCTGCAGTGCTCACTGCAATGTCAAGGAGACCTGGATAGAGTGGGGATCAATCATTGGCTTTGAGAAAAATTAATATGGAGAATAGTCTGCTTCAGGGCCCTGATTTGGCAAAGAACTTAAGCCCTGTTGACTTCAATGGGAGGTAAACATGAACTAAAGTGATTTGTTGAACATTTAAGTTCTTTATTGTATAATCATATCTGAAGAACTGTGATTGGTCACATGTCATTAATTCTTTCTGATTAACTGGGTTTACCTCTGGTACTGAGAGATAAGCAGAAGCCATTTTGGTTCATTTCTCTCAGGAGAAGTGGATGCACTTTGTGGGCTTCCTGGGCCAATGGGAGAGTGCAGAACAGTGATGGCAACAAAGAATGGCACCCTACCATTCAGACTGGACTTTATGTTCTAGAGAGCATTCCCATCATGCCTCACTCAAAGTGAGCTCACAGCTCATAGACTCATAGACTTTAAGGTCAGAAGGGACCATTACGATCATCTAGTCTGACTTCCTGCACAATGCAGGCCACAGAATCTCACCCATCCACTTATATAACAAACCCCTAACCTATTTCTGAGTTATTGAAGTCCTCAAACCTATCCTGGTTGACTTCACCCAGGCTTCTGCTATGCAAGAACACCACAGAATGGAAGTAGGATGGCCAGTGTATTTTGTAGACACAGAAAAAGAAGTGGTATTGCCTGCAATGCCCAGAACAAATTAAATGCTGAAAGCCAGGTACTCTATCAGGAAAAAAAGCCTACTAGGGTCGCTAGCCAAAACGGAGGTCAGTTTTATTAGTGAAATAATTCCTTCCTTCATCAACAGAAAGTTTAAAAGAGTTCTTCTGAGTCACTATATCCCTTTGGAGTACATTTTTTTTTCAAATGTTTCTACAGGTTTATATTGCACATAGAACAGTGCTAACCATTGAACTGCATGACAGACTAGAACTACAGGGAACCCTTCTGCAGGGGCAGGGCAAATGGAGGAAGTGGCCAAATGTCTGTCTTCCATCTCTAATATCTGTGATTCTATGCTTTTTATGAAATACTTTAAAGAAAATGTTAGTAATTTACTACATATTATGCGCCATTGATGTGTGAGCTAATGAATAAATACAATACCTCACTGTGCTGTTTCTATATATACACTACATAATAATACAAGTAATGAAAATTCCTGAAATAATTCCCCATCCAGCTCCTTTCTGTGGAGCACAGTAGTTCTGAAAGAATTAATCCATCTTTTGTGTACATAATGTGCAAGATAAAAGCTGCCTAAGACTTTACTGTGGAGAATTTTGAAGCAATTCTTGTTGCTGGTTAAAAAAAATACATATATACACTGTGACAGACTCAGACAAATGGAGTACAGAAGTCTGGTAAAGGGCAAATATATTGGTCCTATTGGCATCCAGCGGGGGTGGGCGGGCGAAGCCCGTCCACTTCTAAAGGGCCTCCCCCAGCCTAAGGGGAGGACTCACAGGTCTGGGACACCAAATAATTACGGGGGACAACTAATGAAAAAAAACCAGGATCGGGAGTGAGGTCATAGGGCTAAACGAAGGGAACCCGATGGGGACACCGAGCAGAGAACCCCGGACAACGCCCACTGCTCCTCGAAGGCGTCAAGGGAGCCAGTGGACGCCGCCCAGAGGAACTCAGCCCGGATGCGTGAGCAGACGGAGGAACGGAAATAGGCCCTACAGTCGCAGGAAATCCCGTCGGCCAACCTCCTCTCCCTGGTGTTGTAGATGGCCAGTTTGGCCAGGGCCAAGAGGAGGTTGAGAAGGAGATCCCGCGACTTCGTGGGGCCACGGATGGGGAGCGTGTAGATAAAAAGGTGAGGGGAAAAGTGCAACCAAAAACGCAGGAAAATATTCAGGAGGAGCCGGAACAGGGGCTGCAACCTGGCGCACTCCAAATAAACGTGCGCCAAGGTCTCCTTCTCCCCACAGAAAGGGCAGGTGCTAGGGACAGATGTGAACCGCGCCAAGTACATGCCCGTGCTCACGGCTCCGTGAAGGAGCCTCCAACTGATATCCCCGGCGGGCCTCGGGACCAGGGCAGAGTACAAGCTGGCCCACCGGGGCTCCTCACCCTCGAGAGGCGGCAGGAGGTCCCGCCATTTGGTATTGGGGCGGGATGCGAGGGTGAGGTAGTGAAGGGTATGGAGCACGAGCGAGTACAGATGTTTCCATGGCGCGGTCTGGAACAAAACCGGCTGCAGATCATGCAGCCGGCTGGCAGTGAAAGGGTGAGGGGGCCGATTGGGTCCACGGGGCAGGGGCCCGATAAAAATGTCCACGGGGCCTGGGGTGGAGGGTGGGCGGGGCATGCCCTCTCGCAGGACCCGGTCGAGGTAAGCCCGAGCAGCGGGCAGTAAAGCAGCCTTCACCTCCTGAAGTACGCGCTGGGGAGTACGAGGTCTGGAGAGCCCCATGCGCTGAGCGAGCGTCAGGGGATCCAGCCAGTGTCCCCGGTCGTAGTCCAGGAGGTCTCCGACCCTGGTGACTCCCGCCGAGACCAACCTCTGGCACACCGTGGGGGACTCCGCCACCCGCACACGAAACTGGGGATTGTGTAGCAGGGGCTCCGCGAGGAGGTCAACCCCCACGGTGGCCGCCACGGACCTGGTCGTCGAAAAGAGCTTCCAGGTCCGGAGGAGGTCTTGGTAGAAGACCGGCAGCCCGGAGAGGTCTCGCGGAAGACCTCTCGGATGGAGGTAAAAGAGCTGCCGGTCGTATCGGAGCCCTCGAAAGCGGCGGAGGAAGGCGTGCGCCAATACGCTCCACGCCAGACTACCCGCACCAAACAGGAGCCTCTGCAGGGCCTGGAGGCGGAAGACATGGACCTGAGCGCGTAAGCACTTCAGGCCCTGCCCCCCCTCCTCCAGGGGCAGGTGGAGGACCCCTGCAGAGACCCAGTGCGTCCCTGGCCAAAAGAACTCCAGAATCACAGTCCGGAGGTTGGCCAGAAAACCCGGGGCCGGGACCAGGGTGTTGAGTCGGTACCAGAGCATGGACAGGACCAGTTGATTAAGCACCAGTGCCCTCCCCCGAAGGGAGAGGCACCGGAGTAGTCCTGTCCATTTCTGGAGCCGCTCCGTCACCCTGCCCTGCAAATCCTGCCAGTTCTCCGGCGGAGACGGATGCGTGGCAGAAAGGTAAACGCCGAGATAGAGCAGCGGACCCGCGCTCCACCCGATGGCCTGAAGCGCAGGTGGGAGGGAGCTCGCCTGCCACCCGTCCCCGACCACCAGGCCAGAGCTCTTGACCCAGTTGACCCGGGCGGAGGAGGCCGCCGAGTACACAGCCTGGCAAGCCTCCACCCGCGCCAAGTCGCCCGGGTCCTGGACCACGAGGAGCACATCGTCGGCGTATGCCGACAGGACCAGCCGCAGCCCCAGCTCCCGAAGCACCAACCCCGTCAACCTCTTGCGGAGGAGACAGAGGAAGGGCTCGATCGCCAGAGTGTACAGCTGGCCCGAGAGGGGGCACCCCTGCTGCACTCCCCGCCCGAAGCTGACCGGCTCGGTCAGGGTCCAGTTGAGCCTGACCAGACACTCCGCAGAAGCGTACAGCACCTGGAGAAAACCCACAAACAGGGGTCCGAAGCCGAACGCTCGCAGAGTGCCCAGGAGATACCCGTGATCCATCCGGTCGAACGCCTTCTCCTGATCCAGGGACAAGAGGGCGAACGACAGACCATCCCTACACCCCAATTCCAGAAGGTCCCGGACCAGATACAAGTTATCAAAGATGGTGCGGCCCGGGACGGTGTAGGTCTGGTCTGGATGGACCACGTCTGCCAGCACGGACCCTAGCCGCATTGAGATGGCCTTCGCAACAATTTTGTAGTCCGTGCTGAGGAGCGAGACGGGACGCCAATTCCGTAAGTCGCGGAGGTCCCCCCTCTTCGGCAATAAGGCCAGCACGGCTTGCCTGCACGAGAGAGGGAGGACCCCGCTCTGCAAAGCCTCAGCCCAGACGGTGACCAAGTCTGGGCCGAGGACGTCCCAGAACACGCGGTAGAACTCCACGGTCAGCCCGTCCAAGCCCGGAGATTTATTGGTGGGCATGTGACAGAGGGCCTCCGAGAACTCGGCCAGAGTGAGAGGCAGCTCTAGCCGGTCCCGGTCGCCCGTGCTGACCGTCGGGAGCCCGTCCCAGAGCACTCTGCAAGCGTTAGGATCGGTCGGATCCGGGGAGAAAAGAGTGGCGTAGAAGGCACTGGCCCTCTGGCACATCTCCGCCGGATCCGTGAGGGGGGTGCCGTCCTCCGCCAGGAGGCAGGTGACGTGCTTCTTGGCCCCCCTCCTTTTCTCCAGGGCGTAGAAGAAGCGGGAGCCGCGATCCATCTCCCGAAGGAGGTGGATGCGGGATCGAACAAAAGCACCCCGGGCCCGATGGTCTTCGAGGGCTCGGAGCTCCTCCCGCTTCTCCCGGCACGCTCCGCAGAGGGATGGATCCTCGGGGTTGACGGCCAGACGCCTCTCCAGCTCCAAGACCTCCCGCTCCAACTGCCCTATCGCCGCATCCCTCCGTCGGCTGGCACCCCGAGTGTAGTCACGGCAGAAGAGCCGGGCGCGCACCTTCCCCAGATCCCACCATAGCTGCACCGAGGAAAAGGCGCGCCTCTGCCCTCGCCAGGCCAGCCAGAACTCCCGGAAGGACGCCACAAAGCCCGCATCCTCCAGCAAACTATTATTAAAGTGCCAATAGGCCGACCCCGGCCTCTCCGCGCAGAGAGAGGCCGTCACGGTGGCAAGGTGGTGATCCGAAAAGGGGGCCGGCCGAACGCTGGAGGAGTGGGCCCGTGAAAGGTGGAAACGTGACAGGTAAATACGGTCCAGCCGGGAGTGGCACGACCGATGGGCCTCCACCCGGACGAAGGTGAACGTCGAGAAGTCGTCTGGGTGGTGGTCGCGCCAGACGTCCACCAGGGAGTGGCGGTCGACAATCTCCCGGAGGACATCCGCAGCTGCCGGGCACTGCTCGGTCCCCGAGCGGTCCCGTTCCTCGAGGGTGGTGTTAAAATCCCCTCCCAGGACCAGGCACTCACGAGGATCCAGGGAGCCAAGGAAGGCGGACGCCTGCTGATAAAAATGTAGCCTCTCCGGGGCCGATGTCGGGGCGTAAACGTTGACGAGATTAACCACAAGCCCCTCCACACGGACCCGGAGGTGCAGCAGGCGACCCGGCACAGCCTCGGCGACCCCTAGCACCTCGGGCCGTAGGTCGGGGGAGAACAGGGTCGCCACTCCAGCCGCGCATACAGAGAAGTGGCTAAAGTAGGCCCCGTCCCCCCACTCCAGCCGCCAGCTAGCTTCAGCGGCAGGATCCGTATGGGTCTCCTGCAGGAAAACCACAGAGTACCCCCCCTCCCGGAGGAAGGAGAGCACCTGGCTCCTGCGGAGACCCATCCTACAGCCTCGGGTGTTTAAGGTGGCAAGGATGATCGGTGCCATGAGGAGGGCTGGGGGTGATCCTCGCTGGCAGACACGCCCACGGCCTCCGGCAGGCCGCGCAGCAATCCGCGACCAACCCCGAAGGTGAGTAAGGAGTCACGGAAGACACGGACCCGCCGGTAGGCCGCGGCGGTCTGCTTCCCGGTCCTCCTGCCCTCCCCCATGAGGGCCCTCGCGGCCCGGAGGACCTGATGGAAATCCCCCCACCGCTGGAGCGCAAGATGGACTTTGTTCCGGGAGCCACGGACGTCCTCGAGGAACTCCCGCAGCTCCTCCCTCAGCGCATGGGGGGGTGGGGTCACTGATCGATGACTGGCCCCCAGTGGGGCTCCCGTCACAGCCCCGTGGCCCACTGAGGCGGGTAGGCAGGGGGCAGATCCCCAACGTGGCAGCAGATGGACTGACGCCACACGACCCGCCCCACTCCCAGAATCAAGAAGGGGCGGTGGAAGGGGAACAGCAGCCCCTGGGGGGTCAGGACAGGAAAGAACTAGTGAACCTGCTCCCTGGGAGGTATTGCCAGGGGCGGCACTGGCATCACAGGAAGTGGGGGGGATAAGGACAGGGCCAACAGGAGTAGGGCGTGGATCAGGGAGAGAATCCGGGAAGGAGGTAGAAGCAGGATCCGGAGCCTCCACAGGTGAGACGCCGGAAGGTGGCTCCTCCTGGCCAGGCTCAAGGATCTGGGAAGTGGGCAGGGGACCCCTAACGATGCCGGGCTCAGCCACTGTGGCACATGCGGCAGCCTCGGCACCCAGAGAGAGATGGTGGTCAATGGGGTCCCCGCTGAGGAAGGAGGGCGGGTCCTCCACACCCAAGAGGGACACCCCCTGGGAAGCGGGTCTCGGCAGCAGGGCACTGGCCGTCGCCCCAAGGGGCTCGGCAGCTGCCAACAGAGTGCCACCCACAGCCGAGTCGAGGGAAGATTCCAGGGGACCCTCAGAGGTGGGAGCAGAAACAGCGGGTAGGGGAAGGGAACCCAGGGACAGGGGGATGTAGGGAGGTCACCCAGATCGAGGCCCGCCGGCAGAGGGTCGTCCTCCCCCTGCGTGACCGGGGTCAAACCCAGGGCCTCGATTTCTGCGTAGATGGGAGGGAGATCACAGTCCACCACCCCAGGGCCCTCCCCGCCAGCACCCGAGGCGATACCCACCGCGGCACTCTCAGAGGCGCCAAGTGGGAAGGGGGCGAGAGAGGCTCCCTCGGGGGCATCCACGGGAAGGGACCCCGGAGGAGGGGCGGTGTCACCTTCCGTTGCTGCCACGGCATCCCCAGCCGGCACCACAAACTGGGAGTCAACAGGGGACAAGGCAGAAGACTCGACATCGGCGCCCCCCTTCCTGCTCTTCCGAGGGGCCTCCGAATCCGAAGTATGTAAAGAAACTCGAGCCTTCTGCTTGCCCCGCTTCCCCTGCACTAAGGATCAGCCCTCCATGGCATCATCCGGGGGCTGGCTAACAGGGGTCGGCTCGGGGGGTAAGGGCAATGGCTCAGGGACTTGGGGAGGCAGCGGTGGGACAGTAGAAACCGGGGAGGATTCCCCCTGGGACGGGCCCTCTCCCACGGCCGGCGATAGCCCCGCCACACCCTCCTCCACAGAGGTGGACCGAGAAGGAGGAGGAGGGGCAGCTCCGGGTGCCGGGCAGCTAGGGGGACCGGCGATGACAGGGCCGGCGCCTCGCTGGGGCTCGGGGGTCCCGAATGCTCCTCCGTGCTGGGCCAAGGGACAGTCCCTCCGGACGTGCCCCATCGCCCGGCAGAGGTAGCACCGGGCCTCCCCCATTGAATAATGCACCCGGTAGTGGGCTCCCTGGTAAGGGACCAGAAAGGACCCCTCGAGCGCCTCTCCGCCACGTGCCGCCGGCGGCAGTTGAAGCTGCACTTGCCGGCGGAACGAGAGAACATGACGGAGGGCAGGGTCCTTGCAGCCCAAGGGGAGAGGGCTGATGACAGAGACGGGGCGTCCCAGGGCAGAAAGGGCGGGCAGCAGGGCGGCATTGGGCAGGAAGGGAGGGACGGAGGTCAAGATCAAGCGGACCCCCAGGTCTTCTAACGGCTCCAGGGGGACGAACACGCCCCCCACCGCCAGGCCCGTCTCTACCGCCTCCTGGGCGGCAGCCTCCGATGCCAGGAAGAAGACCACCTTCCCGTACATTTTGGAGGCCGCCACGATGGCCGTGGGTCCCACTACCCTGGCCAACGCCCGCACGTAGGTCTCCACATGGGGCGAGGCGGGCACCAGGAGGCAACGGACGCCGTGCTTCCTGGTCAAAGTGGGAAAGGGGCCCCGGCCGCTGTAGATGTTGGCGGAAGCAGCGGGCGGAGGAGCAGCAGCAGGCGGGGGGGCCGCCGCCACCTGGGCGTACGCCCTGGGGGCCGGGGGAGGGACACCTGCAGAGCTGGTGGAGGGAACAGCGGGGAGGGACGCCGCAGCCAGTAGCGGGGCTGCGGCAGCGGGGGCAGTCTCCGCCATGGAGGGCCTGGCCTTTCTAGCGGGGCCCTTACCCTTCTTCCCACCCCGACCCTTCCCACCGGCTGGGGGGGCTCCCCCCGAATCAGAAGGGGCGAGAGAAGTGGCAGCAACGGAGGTCTCCCCAGTACTCGCCGCCGCCGGTGCCCCAGCAGGGGCGGTGGTAGGTGGATCGGCAGCGGCGGTCGAGGTAGAGGCTTGGGCAGTGGACACGGGGGCAGGTGGAGGAGGGGTAGTGGGAGCATCGCGAGGGGTCTCCCCCGCCGCATCCCCCGCCATAACGAGAGCAGGGAGGGGGACAAACAGCGAGGGGAGGGGAAGGAGAGGAGGCGGCCACCCTTCCCCGCTAGGCTGCAGGCAGGGAGGAGGGCGCCAGAAGGGGAAGGCTAAAGGGGCGTAGGGAGCAACCAAGGACTAAGGGCGGGATTGTTGCAGGGCACCAACGCAGAGGGGGGTTCCGGCTCCTCCAGTTGCACTAGGGGAGCGGGGGGGGCAACGGCAGAGGGGGGAGTGCAGTGAACAAGGGGAAACCAAATGGGGAAGGGCACAAGCGCCTGAGAGGGGGCGTGGGCACATGAGGGGGAACCGATCAGGGCTGGGGGAGCACAGGGTGGGGGGAAAGGGCGTAGATTGGGGTAGAGGGACCACGGGGACAGCTACAGGGCCGGGGCAGAACTATCAGGCAACAGAGGGAAATAGGTGGGGTGGACAAATGTGGCAAAGGGGAGGGGGTCAGTCCAGTATGAGGGGGGAGGTGGGGCACCCACAGGCACTTGTGCCAAAAAGTCAATGGTTGGCTGCTGCTGCTGCAGGCCCAAATGGTGGAAGTGGGCGTGGTGAGCCAGGCGAGCAGCTCAGACCCAGAGGCAGGAGTCCAAAGCAGAAGGAAAACAGCCAGCGGGGGTGGTGGAGGGGGCAACGATGGTGGTGGGGGCGAAAGGGACACGGATGGACTGGGGGCAGGCTCCACGCCACACCCCCGGTGCCCCAGCAGACACAGTCTAAACCCCACCACAAGAGCACAGTTTGAAAAAGACTCAGTCCAGAAAAGCCCCCTCCACAGTGGTCTTCATACTATCTCCAGGAGCAGGTGGTCCTCTTCTCCTTCCTCTCCTCCTCCGGGCACCAACAGCTCCCCAGCAACAGCCACAGTAGGCCCAGCAGCTCCAGGTGGTGGTGGTCTGGCATCCAGGCAGGAGGGACCCCGCTCAGAGGGTGGTGGTCTCAGCAACAAGAGCTGGGGTCCCTTACTCCCCTCTTCTCTGGGAAGCAGGCCAGCAGCCCCCCCCCCAAGGGGCTGTAGGTGGAATAACAGCAGTAACTGGGGGGGGGGGGAAACACCAGCCAGCCAGCAACCAGACAGCAGAGAGAGGGGTAGGTGGTGGTGTCTAGCCCAGCCAGGGAAGCAACAGGAGCAGGAACAGCAGCAGAAACAGCAGCAGCGAGGCCCCGCGCCCAGCAGGAACAGCAGCAGCAGCAGCAGCAGCAGCAGCCCTCTCTCTCCGTCCTCTACAGCAGAGCAGTAGAAGAGAGATTTCTGGCCCCAGGAGAAGCAGGCTTCTGTTCTCTGAGTGACCAGAGCAGGGGCTGCACTAGAGTAATCAGGAACCTGCTAGAACCAATTAAGACAGATGAGCTGATTAGATCACCTGCAGCCAATCAAGGCAGGCTAATCAGGGCACCTGGGTTTAAAAAGGAGCTCACTCCAGTCAGGGAGGGAGGAACTAGAGGAGAAGAAGTGCGTGTGAGGAGCTGGGAGCAAGAGGCACAAGGAGCTGAGAGTGAGAGGCTGTGCTGCTGGAGGACTACGGAGTACAAGCATTATCAGACACCAGGAGGAAGGTCCTGTGGTGAGGATAAAGAAGGTGTTTGGAGAAGGCCATGGGGAAGTAGCCCAAGGAGTTGTAGCTGTTACAAGAGGCACTATAGACAGTTGCACTCCATAGGGCCCTGGGCTGGAACCTGGGGTAGAGGGTGGACCTGGGTTCCCCCTAAACCTCCCAACTCCTGATCAGACACAGGAGGAGTTGATCCAGACTGTGGGGAAGATCACCGAGGTGAGCAAATCTGCCAATAATCGCAGGACCCACCAAGGTAGAGGAGGAACTTTGTCACAACTGGTGTCAACGGTGGGATTTGGTGTGCTCAGCGCGGCAGAAGAAGGAGGATGATTTTTAAAAAAAAAAAAAAAAGGTAGAGGGCTTATTTTTATTTTTTTTCACCACAGTGGATGACTTAGTACAGGCATTGATATAAACTATGACGGCCCAGTAGGAGGCTACCCGTGTCCAGGCAGCTGGCCAGCAGGAGGTAGTGTGGTTGCAGCAAGATACTAATCGCCTGCTGACGGACCAGGCTTCTCAAGACCGAGCTATGTTCCGGGAATTGGTAAACCAGGTAAAGACCCTTACAGAGCTGAACCACGGCCACGATGGGATGCAGGTCATACGGGCCAGCAATTGGGTGCAGAAAATGACGCGGGAGGATGATGTAGAGGCATACCTTCTGGCCTTTGAGAGGACAGCCCTAGGGGAGGTCTGGCCTCGAGATCAGTGGTCTGGCATCCTTGCCCCATTCCTGTGTGGGGAGGCCCAGAAGGCTTACTATGAACTGCCTGAAGAGGCTGCAGCACACTATCCCCAGCTGAAAGCAGAGATCCTGGCCAGATCTGGTGTGATGACTGCAGTGCAGGCCCAATGGTATCACGAGTGGAGGTACCAGGAAAACAAAACCCCACAGTCCCAATTGTATGACCTCATCCATCTCGCACGAAAGTGGTTGCAAATGGCGTCCTGGAGTCCGGAAGAGATACTAGAGGTTCTGGTCATTGATCGATACATGAGGGGACTGCCGCCAGACCTTCGTGCCTGGTTAAGCCAGAATGAACCCTCCACCTATGATGAGGTTGTTGCACTGGTAGAGAGGCGAAGGACGGCGAGGGAGCTGACCCGACCAGTTAAGGAAGAGGTACCCCAGGTTAAACTAGCAGCAGCAAGCCCTAGAACTCGGGTGACTGGGCCACCAGAAGGGCCCAGGTGGAAAAAGAGAAGGGCTGAAGGCCCACTAGAGGTCACAAAGAGTTGGAGCACGGAGGGAGAAGAGGATCATGATGTTAGATTGCCCAAACTAAGAGACCAGGGAATGCCTAGGGCTCCATACAGATGTTATGCCTGTGGGGAGTGGGGACATATAGCTGCACAGTGTCCCAATGCTGAGGAGCCGATGCAGTGTAACCTGGCGAACTGGGCAGACCCATGCTCCCTAATCCACCTTGTGGGGGTCTCACTAACCCCACATATGTACACCAGACCAGTAAAGCTAAATGAGGTAGAGACTTCAGCACTGGTTGATTCGGGGAGTGCTATCACGCTTGTCTCAGGGAAGCTCGTCAAGTGTAGTCAGTTGCTGTGGGCTAAGCATACAGGGATAACATGCATCCATGGGACAGTTGGTTATTACCCCACCAACCCAGAAAAACTCGAGATTCAGGGGAACACTACTGAGGTAGCAGCAGGTGTTGTCCCTAAATTCCCATACCCGGTGCTTATAGGGCGGGACTTCCCAGGGTTTGGAAACTTACTCCCAGTAGGAGGATTGGAGGAAAAGGGGAACCCTGAAGTTAGTGAGGCATCCACAGTAGACAATCAACCCCCAGTCTTCTCTGAAATATCCCCAGATTTATTTTCCATTCCCAGACAGGGTAGAAAGTCAAAAAAGGGAAAGGAGGGCAGCTAAGGCCTTGGGAACCCGAATACTGACTCAAAGCCAGAGGGTCGCTCTCGTAGGTAGGCAGACCTGAGCAGCTGAAAAGGAGGCCACCCAGGAGGGAGAAGCACCCGAGTCTGACCAGTAGAGGCAACAGAGACTGGGCCCCTAGATCTTGGGCAGATTAGCCCCAGGAAAGGAAATTTTGGACAGGACCAGGCTGAAGACCCAAGGTACGACAACTTTAGGAAGGAAATGACTGAAATAGATATGGGTCCCCATGGAAGGGAAAACCCAGGGAGCAGGACCCTACTTCATAATGAAGAAGAATCTCTTATATCGAGTTGCATCAGTACAGGGGCAGAAGGTATAGCAGATCCTAGTACCTCAAAAACGCCAGAATACTGTATTAAGTCTTGCTCATAGTCATCTTTTTTGGGGGCATTTGGGGGTAGAGAAGACCCTGGCACGAGTCCTACGACGGTTCTTCTGGCCTGGAGTACACGAAGAAGTGCGGAGCTACTGTGCATCCTTCCCGGAGTGTCAGCTGCACAGTCCCCGTCCCCACCTGAGGGCACCTTTAGTACCCCTTCCCGTCATAGAAGTCCCTTTGAGCAAATAGCCATGGACCTAGTGGGACCCCTGGAGAAGACGGCTGGGGGCCACCTATATATACTTGTTGTTTTGGACTATGCTACTCGCTACCCAGAAGCCATCCCCCGGCGGAACACAGCCTCTAAAACGATAGCCAAAGAGCTGGTGGGGATCTTTGCCCGAGTGGGGCTACCAAAGGAGATATTAACAGACCAAGGAACCTCATTTATGTCAAAGCTAATGAAGGACCTCTGTATGCTGCTCCATATACATACCCTGAGAACTTCAGTCTACCATGCATAGACTGATGGGTTGGTAGAAAGGTTTAACCGAACCCTCAAGGCGATGATATGGAAGGTGGTAAGTTGGGACGGGAAGGATTGGGACATCCTACTACCCCATCTTATGTTCGCTATCCGGGAGGTACCTCAGGCCTCGACTGGGTTTTCCCCCCTCGAGTTATTATATGGGCGTCATCCCCGTGGCATACTAGATATCGCCAAAGAGATCTGGGAAGAGGAACCTAATGAGGGGAGAAATATAATAGAACATGTAATACAGATGCGAGACTGGATAGCCCGTGTCACTCCTATAGTATGGGAACATTTGGAAAAGGCATAGGAGGCCCAGAAAACCCATTACAATTGCCAGGCAAAATTACCACAGTTCCAACTAGGGTATCAGGTGAGGGTGTTGGTACCCACGGCAGAAAGCAAGCTTCTGGCCCAATGGCAGGGACCCTATGAGGTGGTTGAACCCGTGGGAGAAATAACCTACAAGGTGCGGCAGCCAGGACGCCAAAAACAAGAACAGATTTATCACATCAACCTTCTGAAACCCTGGCATGCACAAGAGGCATGCATAACTGTCCAAAAAGACCTAACCCAGGAAAACAAGCCTTCCAAACAGGTGAGAGTGTCTCCCAATTTAACACCAGACCAGAAGAATGAGGTGTTTGAGATGATCTTCCGGAACCAAGATGTGTTCTCAACAAAACCGGGTCGAACAACCGAGACATATCACCACATTGTCATGAACCCTGGGGCCAGAATAACAATGAGGCCCTATCTGGTGCCAGCAGCCAAAAGGGAGGAAATAAAAGCAGAAGTAAAAAAAATGCTGGAGTTGGGGATCATCGAAGAATCCCATAGCCAGTGGTCCAGCCCAATCGTGCTGGTGCCCAAACCTGATGGCACCACAAGGTTTTGAAACGACTTCCGGCGACTAAACAAAGTATCCCAGTTCGACGCATACCCCATACTTCGCATAGATGAGCTAGTGGACCGTCTGGGTAATGCCTGGTATTTGACTACTCTAGACTTGACAAAGGGGTACTGGCAGATTCTCCTTGCGGAAGACGCAAAGGAAAAGACTGTGTTCTCTACACCAGAGGGTCTTTTTCAATATACTATCCTCCCTTTTGGTCTACATGGGGCCCCAGCTACTTTCCAGCACCTCATGGACAAGCTATTATGCCCGCATAAGAGTTATGCTGCTGCCTACTTGGACAATATGGTCATTCATACCCCAGACTGGGAAACCCACCTAGACAAGGTGGAGGCAGCCCTTGATACCTTCAGGCGAACTGGCCTTACAGTAAACCCTGCCAAGTGCGCTGTAGGGTTTACAGAGGCCAAATATCTTGGCTACATTGTGGGAAAAGGTCTGGTAAAACCCCAAGTGAACAAGTTGGAGGCCATCCATAATTGGCCCCGACTGCTTCGCAAGAAACAAGTCCAGGCATTCCTAGGTGTAGTGGGGTATTACCGATGATTTATCCCCCACTTTGCCACAAGGGCAAGCCCCCTGACAGACCTAGTGAAAGCCTGTGGACCTGATCTGGTAAGATGGTCTGACGCAGCAGAGGAAGCATTCACAGACCTACGGACTGCCCTCTGCAGTAACCCCATACTGATAGCCCCTGATTTCACCAAGGAATTTATCCTGCAGACAGATGCATCAGAAGTAGGGTTGGGGGCCGTTCCATCACAGATGGTCGGGGAGGAGGAACACTCAATTCTCTACCTCAGTAGGAAACTCCTTCCGAGGGAACAAAAATATGCAGTGGTGGAGAGTGAGTGCCTCGCCGTAAAATGGGCAATGGAAGCATTGTGCTATTACTTGCTTGGGGGCAGATTTGTCCTCATGACTAACTATGCCCTTCTTCAATGAATGCAGTGGAACAAGGAGAAGAACACAAGGGTGACCAGGTAGCTCTTCTCCCTCCAATCTTTCCAGTTCCGTGTGCAACACAGAGGAGGGAGCCATCACGGCAATGCTGATGGCTTGTCACGTGTGCACTGTCTGGCTTCCCAAGCTGACCAACTCCTTGGTGTTGAGCAGGAGGGAGCGATATGTGACAGACCCAAACCAGTGGGGTAAAGGAGTCTGGTAGAGGGCAAATATTCTGGTCACTGGATGAGTAGTTTTCTGTTCCCTGAGTGACCAGAGCAGGGGCTGCACTAGCATAATCAGGAACCTGCTAGAACCAATTAAGACAGACAGGCTGATTAGATCACCTTCAGCCAAGCAAGGTAGGCTAATCAGAGCACCCAGGTTTAAAAAGGAGCTCACTCCAGTCAGTGAGGGAGGAGCCAGAGGAGAAGAAGTGCGTGTGAGGAGCTGGGAGCAAGAGGCACAAGGAGCTGAGAGCGAGAGCTGCTGGAGGACTAAGGAGTACAAGCGTTATCAGACACCAGGAGGAAGGTGCTGTGGTGAGGATAAAGAAGGTATTTGGAGGAAGCCATGGGGAAGTAGCCCAGGGAGTTGTAGCTGTCATGCAGCTGTTACAAGAGGCACTATAGACAGTTGCAATCCACAAGGCCCTGGGCTGGAACCCGGAGTAGAGGGCTGGCCCGGGTTCCCTCCAAACATCCCAACTCCTGATCAGACACAGGAGGAGTTGATCCAGACTGTGGGGAAGATCACTGAGGTGAGCAAATCTGCCAATAAGTGCAGGACCCACCAAGGTAGAGGAGGAACTTTGTCACAACACAAACACACTTTTTAATGTATACTTTGGTGCAAATGGGTTGCTCATGAGAAATGCTCACAACTGTAACCGTAGCTCTCAATTCTGGTGTTCTGGGATCTTTTCCTGGGTCTGTTACTGATTATACCTTGTGACCTGGAAAAAACTACTACTGGACAGTCCTGCAGGATGGGTAGCCCAGTACTTCGCTGAAAATATCCCTCACCTTGCCAGATAGGACCATTAATGTGTCAATGTATCTGTTAGTAAAATGCAAAAGGTACTTTACCCTCAAAAAAAGTTTGTAGAGAGCTTTGTGGATGCACTGAACATAGCTACTACATAGTAAGCATAAAGTACTATTAATCTCAAAATAACAATGCTATGATTTCTGACATTTAAAGGCTGAAATTATATTGCAATAATGAAACGCACAATTCTTTGTTCAGGCAAAGTGAGTTGGCTGCCTTAATAGTTAATATACTCCATAAAGTGTCTATTAATAAAGGACCAAAATGTTTTTTTTCTAGGTTTAGGTAGTTATAGAGGGAACATAGCAATTTTTGTTAAAATATTAACATTTATTAAAATAACAAAAGGAAATTCAGAAAAGAATGAATGAGCTCAGCAATAATGAGATTGCTTATTCAAATATTTATTGAAATTAGTTACTTGATTCAGTTTCAGTGAAAGGTCAGCAGGCTCTTTTGCTGAAATACAGTAATTTCTTAGCCCGGAGTTTCAGGTATTCTATTGCTTTTTAAAATCTAAGAATAAAGAATCATCAGACTGCTCATTTATGGATTATGTATTTAAAATTGCTTTGTCAGGACTTCTAATTTAATTTTTTAATAATGGAGATACACCTATCTCTTAGAACTGGAAGGGACCCTGAAGGGTCATTGAGTCCAGCCCCCTGCCTTCACTAGCAGGACCAAGTACTGATTTTGCCCCAGATCCCTAAGAGGCCCCCTCAAGGACTGAACTCACAACCCTGAGTTTAATAGGCCAATGCTCCCTTTGGCCAAACAGAAATATACATTTAAAACTGACCTTTAAAAACACATCTGATAATTATCAAACCCTTATAAATTAAAAACATCCTCTGTCCTTCAAAGGATCTGATTAAACAAGTGCACTGACAAGAAAATAAGGGCCAGATTTTTAAGGTTATTTAGGTGCTTAACTGTCACTTGAAGTAAGGCTTACAAACCTGGCCCTGAGTAAAGATCTTGTGTAGAAGTCTAGTCAAACACAGCTGTCATCCCTTTCTGTTTTGGACCCAGTATGGCAAAACACTCACTCTACATCTCTGTGACTGCTGGCAGGTGTTTGTTTTCTGAAGAAGACCAGACTGGAATCTTTCCCGAGTTAGAAAGTTACTTGACAACAGATCCAAATAATTCAATGCTCAGAATTATCTTTTCATAATTAAATTACAACATCTCACTCCAGACATTAAAATAGAAATTTCAGAAGTACAAACCATCTAGTAAACTTTTTGAATCCCAAACTCTCATGTAGATGCTGATGGCTGCCAACTTGCAAAGTGAATTATTGTTCAAATATAGATTCATAGATTCATAGACTCTAGGACTGGAAGGGACCTCGAGAGGTCATCGAGTCCAGTCCCCTGCCCTCATGGCAGGACCAAATACTGTCTAGACCATCCCTGATAGACATTTATCTAACCTACTCTTAAATATCTCCAGAGATGGAGATTCCACAACCTCCCTAGGCAATTTATTCCAGTGTTTAACTACCCTGATAGTTAGGAACTTTTTCCTAATGTCCAACCTAAATCTCCCTTTCTGCAGTTTAAGCCCATTGCTTCTTGTTCTATCATTAGAGGCTAAGGTGAACAAGTTTTCTCCCTCCTCCTGATGACATCCTTTTAGATACTTGAAAACTGCTATCATGTCCACTCTCAGTCTTCTCTTTTCCAAACTAAATAAACCCAATTCATTCAGCCTTCCTTCATAGGTCATGTTCTCAAGACCTTTAATCATTCTTGTTGCTCTTCTCTGGACCTTCTCCAATTTCTCCACATCTTTCTTGAAATGCGATGCCCAGAACTGGACACAATACTCCAGTTGAGGGCCTAACCAGTGCAGAGTAGAGCAGAAGAATGACTTCTCGTGTCTTGTTTACAACACACCTGTTAATGCATCCCAGAATCACATTTCCTTTTTTTGCAACAGTATCACACTGTTGACTCATATTTAGCTTGTGGTCCACTATGACCTTTAGATCTCTTTCTGCCATACTCCTTCCAAGACAGTCTCTTCCCATTCTGTGTGTGTGAAACTGATTGTTCCTTCCTAATTGGAGCACTTTGCATTTATCTTTATTGAACTTCATCCGGTTTACCTCAGACCATTTCTCCAATTTGTCCAGATCATTTTCAGTGTTGACCCTGTCCTCCAAAGCAGTTGCAATCCCTCCCAGTTTGGTATCGTCTGCAAACTTAATAAGCGTATTTTCTATGCCAACATCTAAGTAGTTGAAGAAGATATTGAACAAAGCCGGTCCCAAAAAAGACGCCTACAGAACCCCACTTGTTATACCTTTCCAGCAGGATTGGGAGCCATTAATAACTACTCTGAGTACGGTTATCCAGCAGTTATGCATCCACCTTATAGTAGCCTCATCTAAATTGTATTTGCCTAGTTTATCGATAAGGATATCATGCAAGACCATATCAAATGCCTTACTAAAGTCTAGGTATACCACATCCACCGCTTCTCCCTTATCCACAAGACTTGTTATCCTATCAAAGAAAGCTATCAGATTGATTTGACACGATTTGTTCTTTACAAATCCATGCTGGCTATTCCCTATCACCTTACCACCTTCCAACCCTTTAGCCTAGTGGGTTGTTTTTATTTCCCTTTTTATAGATGGTTTGAGGAAGAAAGTTTCTGAAAGCAGAAAAGCTCTGAAGCAGACAAGAATGCTTCTACCCCCAAAGGAAGCTGCCTCTATGACATACAAACATTAGAAAAGTCTCAGAAGTCATTTTCTTTTCAGATAGAACCCCTCCGTGATGATATGTTTTAATGCAGACACCAACATGTAATGTACCAATGGGAAGTTTTTGGACCTTTAGTTGAGGTAGAATATTAAGCACACAGTGCATTTATGCTACCACAGATTATATTTTAATTAAAAAACAAAACACAATAGAAAGAGACTAAATCAAACAGACGTGATGGGGTAACTATTATAACCGGAGCCATAACGAGGCTTATTTTGGACAACTAACAGAAGTTTCCAGATCACAGGCCCTGGCTGTTATGGGGGACTTTAATCATCCTGACATCTGCTGGGAGAGCAATACAGCAATGCACAGACAATCTAGGAAGTTTTTGGAGAGTGTTGGGGACAATTTCCTGCTTCAAGTACTAGAGGAACCAACTAGGTGCCATTCTCCTTTTGATCTGCTGCTTACAAACAGAATAAATTGGTAGGGGAAGTAGAAGTGGGTGGCAACCTGGGCAGCAGTGACCATGAGATGGTTCAGGATCCAGAGAAAAGGAAAAAAGGAGAGCAGCAGAATACAGACACTGGACTTCAGAAAAGCAGCCCTTTACTCCCTCAGGAGAGTGATGGGCAGGATCCCATGGGTGGCTAATTAGGAGGGGAAAGGAGTCCAGGAGAGCTGGCTGTATTTTAAAGAAGCCTTATTGAGAGTGCAGGAACAAACCATCCGATGTACAGAAAGAATAGGAAATATTGCAGGCGACCAGCTTGGCTTACCAGAGAAATCTTTGGAAAGCTTAACCACAAAAAGGAAGCTTACAAGAAGTTGAAACTTGGACAGATGACTAGGGAGGAGTATAAAAATATTGCTTGAGCATGCAGGGGTGTATAATGGAAGGCCAAAGCAGAATGGAGTTGCAGCTAGCAAGGGATGTGAAGGGTAATGAGAAGGGTTTCTACAGATATGTTAGCAACAAGAAGGTGGTCAGGGAAAGTGTGAGACCCATACTGAATGGGGGAGGCAACCTAGTGACAGATGATGTGGAAAAAGCTGAAGTACTCAATGCTTTTTTTGCCTTGGTCTTCACAGACAAAGTCAGCTCCCACACTGCTTCACTGGGCAGCACAGTATGAGGAAGAGTTGAGCAGCCCTCAGTGGTGAAAGAACAAGTTAAGGACTATTTAGAAAAGCTGGACATGCACAAGTCCATGGGACTGGATCTAATGTGTCCGAGGGTGCTGAAGGAGTTGACTGATGTGGTTGCGGAGCCATTGACCATTATCTTTGAAAACTTGTGGTGATTGGGGGAGGTCTCGGACAATTGGAAAAAAGCGAAATATAGTGCCCATCTTTAAAAAAGGGAAGAAAGAGAATCCGGGGAACTACAGACCTCACCCCAGTCCCTGGAAAAATCATAAAGCAGGTCCTCAAGGAATCAATTATGAAGCACTTGGAGGAGAAGAAGGTGATCAGGGACAGTCAACATGGATTCACCAAGGGCAAGTCATGCCTGACCAACCTGATTGCCTTCTATGATGAGATAACTGGCTCTGTGGATATGGGGAAAGCAGTGAGCATGATATATCTTGACTTTAGCAAAGCTTTTGATATAGTCTCCCATAGTGTTCTTGCCAGCAAGTTAAAGAAGTATGGATTGGATGAATGGACTATAAGATGGATAGAAATCTGGCTAGATCGTCAGACTCAACGGGTAATGATCAATGGCTTGATGTCTAGTTGGCAGCCGGTATGAACCAGAGTGCCCCAGAGGTCAGTCCTAGGGCCGGTTTTGTTCAACATCTTCATTAATGATCTGAATGATGGGATGGATTGCACCCTCAGCAAGTTAGTGAATGACACTAATCTGGGGAGAGAAGTAGATATGCTGGAGGGTGGGGATAAGGTGACCTAGACAAATTGGAGGATTGGGCCAAAATAAATCTGATGAAGTTCAACAAGGACAAGTGCAGAGTCCTGCACTTAGGACAGAAGAATCCCATGCACTGCTACAGACTGAGGACCAACTGGCAAAGTGGCAGTTCTGCAGAAAAGGACCTGGGGATTACACTGGATGAGAAGCTGGATATGAGTCAACAGCCTCGTTGCCAAGAAGGCCAATGGCATATTGAGCTGCATTAGTAGGAGCATTGCCAGCAGATCGAGGGAAGTGTTTATTCCCCTCTATTCGACACTGGTGAGGCCACATTTGGAGCATAGTGTCCAGTTTTGGGTCCTCCACTATAGAAAGAATGTGGATAAATTGGAGATAGTACAGCGGAGGGTAATGAAAATGATTAGGGGGCTGAGGCATATGACTTATGAGGAGAGGCTGAGGGTACTGAGCTTATTTAGTCTGCAAAAGAGAAAAGGGGGGCAGGGATTTGATAGCAGTCTTCAACTACCTGAAGGGGAGTTCCAAAGAGGATGGTGCTAGGAGGGTGGTGAAGCACTGGAATGGGTTACCTAGGGAAGTGGTGGAATCTTCTTCCTTAGAGGTTTTTAAGTCCTGGCTTAAAAAAGCCCTGGCTCAGCAAAGCCCTGGCTCAGATGATTTCATTGGAGTTGGTCCTGCATTGAGCAGGGGGTTGGACTAGATGACCTCCTGAGGTCTCTTCCAATCCTCATCTTCTATGATTCTATAAGGCAAGAAGGGGATGATTGGGCAACCTCAGTGGACACAGTACCTTCATTTTATAGAGTTTAAGGCCAGGTGGCTCCCTAGATCATGTGGACTGACTACCTAAACACCACAGGCCACTAAACCCCACTGAGTTACCCCTACCTTGAACTCAATAACCTGGAATAGAGTAAATTTTACAGCTGTCAGAAGGCTAAACTATTGTGTGCCCCAGACAGAGAACAGGAGGCATCAATGCTTGAGGCCCCTGTAACAGTAGGGTATTGATTTGGTGAGATATATCCAGGTATTCTAACAAATGATCCACTCCCTGCTCTGCAAAAGCAGGTGGGTCCCCATCCAGCCCCACAAGGTCCCTGCCAACTGGGGGGTGGGAATTCCTTCCCATCACTAAAAGTCACCATCAGTAATCCTGATAATGTTAGCAAGAGCCAGTAGCCATGCATCTGAGAAAGAGAATTTTCTGTACCACCTCAGAGCACCAGCCTTCCTACCCAGTGTCCCATCTCTACCCATGGCCATCCCTGATGTTTCAGAGGAAAGATAAAATAAACTAAATACATTGTGGGAGAAATTCCCTTCCTCACCTTATTGGGTGACCATCTGAAGCCCTAAAGCATGAGATTTAGGAACATAAGATATAGGACCAGAAGGGACCTGTTAGGCCACCAAGCCCATCCCCCTTCTATTGTAAGCAATCCCATCATCCAATCCCTCTCACAAATTTATCAAGCTCCATCTTAAAACTAGTTAAATTGTTTGCTCCCACAACTCCTATTGGGAGGCTGTTCCAAACCTTTACCCTCTGGTGGTTAGAAACCTTCCTCTAATTTCCAGCTTCAGTTTATTCATGGCCAGTTTATACTCATTTGTTCTTGTACCAATACTGTACTTTACCTTAAATAGAGCTTCATCCTCCCTCGTGTTTATCCCCAGCCCCTGATGTATGTATAGAAAGCAATCATATCCCCCCTGAGCCTTCTCTTTGCTAGCATAAACAAGCCAAGCTCTTCCAGTCTCCTCTCAAGAGAGGATCTCCATTCCCTCATCATTCTATTAGCTCTTCTCTTCACCTGTCATAACCTTGCACTTTGCCCTTCATACTATCAAATTTCATCCCATTTCTATTACTCCAGTCTGCTAAATCATCCAGTTCTTCTGTATAATATTCTGATCCTCCTCCGTTTTAACAATGCCTCCCAATTTTATTTCATTAGCAAATATCATTAGCATAGTCCTACCTTTTGTGCCAGGGTCATTAATAAAAATATTCAATATAGTCAGTACCAAGATGGATCTTGGTGTTTCCTTCCATTTATGTCCATGTATATAATTATTCTTTCCTTCAAAATGTGATAGAATCTTGCATACCATTGAGATCAAACAAACGGGTTAGCATTTGCCCAGAACACCTATTTCCCCTTTCTTAAATATAGGTACAATATTAGCAATTCTCCAGTACCACACGGAGTTGATTATTCTATTATTAAGAATAATTGCTACTGAGGTTTGCAATTACATATGACAGTTCTTTTGGTATTCTGGGATTAAAATTATCTGGTCCCCTGATTTGAGCACATTAAGGTTGTTCAGTTTTGCTTCCATCTTGGATGAGGCATTTTCCATCATCCATCCTGACTTCAGGCTGATATTCATTGAACATGGAGAAAAGTATTCCCTGAGTGTTTGGGCCATACCTAAATTATTTAGTGTCAAGGCTGATTCCCCACTCTGGCATTCTGAGTGCAGAAGGTGGGGCTCACAAGGATTCTAAAAATTAATACTGGCCACTCCAGGCTGGTATTAAACTCCTATGGTTACAGCTTCTCTCTGACCTTGGATGGGTAGATGCTGCCATCACCCAAGTGCAAAAACCCCTTTGAGAACCCAGGAAGGCACACTTGGGAATTCCTTCCTGTGGGCCCTCAAGTCCTTTCACGCCCCCTCCAGTGAAGAGCTGAGAAAGAAAACAAAGGACATCAGCTGTTTCTATCAGCTGATTAAAGAACATGTGCACAAACCTCTTAGGACACAAAAGCCCCAATCCTGTTCCTAAAAAAGGTAAATTTTATTAAAAACAAAAAAGAAAGAAAATACATCTGGAACTTAGGCTATTGTTAGATATAAAAAGGCCAAATATAATAATTAAGCATCAAGAATGAGGTTCAGCTTAATGGTTACAAGCAAAACAAAAGCATTTGGGGGTTAGCATAGAGGAGTCCACAAGCCTTACAGAAATAAAAGAGATAAACCTAATCGTGTCTTCCTAGACATTTTCTGATCTACTTACATCTCTGGGGTTCCAAACTGAGTAGTTTCTAGGTATGATCTGGTGATTTTCATACCGCTTCACAGCTTTTTACAGCATAGCTCCAGCCCTGGCTCTGCTCTGTCCCCTCTCTCCAGAGAACAACAACAGATAGAGAAAGGGAAAGTTTTTTCCCAATTTTAAAAAGTTCTAGCCTGCCATTGGCTTTTTTGGTCAGGTGCTCACTCCCTTCTTTTTATCTATGGGCTTTTTTATAACCGTTTACAGGTAAAGCAAGTAGAGAACTGCTACTAACAGGGATTTTATAGCTAACTGGCTGGCTGGGTATCCATAAAAGGGAGCTACCCTGCCCCCACCTTCATTTATCACATTTAGTCTCTACCCTTTCCTCACTGCATAGCGGGCCCACTTCTTTATGTAACTAAAATCCTCTTACTATTTATTTTCCTTTGCAGGTCTAGGTTCTGATGCAGCCTCATAGCTGTAGTGACTGAAAATTATTTCCTTCTGATAACTCTTTGATGGTCGATGTGAAGTGAGTTAGTGGCTTCACTCCAATTTCCAGCAGGTTCACAACAGAAAAAAAGCACTATACCCATTAGTACTAACAGCACTATTAGTAATACTAGTACTAACTGGTACCTTTCAGAATCTCTGAGAGGCCAGGGACCGAATGGATATGAAGACGTAAGCAGCTGTGAAAATCTTAGCCTAAGGAATTTGGGCATCTAACTTCAACTAACATTTATGATAATTGGGCCTTCAAATCTCCTAGGCAACTTTCAAAAGCTTAGCTTTAATTAACCTTCGAGGCCTATATATCTTTCGGTTATGTACAGCTCCCATCACGGCAGTATCTCAAATCAGGGTTGCATGAAACGAGTGGAACTGTGAGGAAGTTTGAATTGCCATTTCTCTGTTGCACATGAAGAGACTCCCTACTTTTCCAAGACTATAAAATCTCTAATACACTCATAAGTATTAGTTTAACTTAAAAAAAAAAGTGAAGAGAGAAAGGAGTGAATTTTATACTATTCTTAAAATATCTTCTGCCTCAGCCCACAAAGCATGGGAGTAGCTGTCATAAAGTTGGCTTCCAAGCCTCAAGTGATATGTCCTCATCATCAGAGCCTGAACATCAATTGGCAAAGAAAGCCAAGAAATTCACAACATTCATTTTGTCAACTGTATAGATTAGTTCTCATTACTGTATTCACCATGGGCAGCAAGAGCTTTTCTAAATAACTTTTAAATATACATGTACATTGCGTACCCTTGTGAATAATTAGTGTGTAACTGTTAGCCCGAAATAGATTATAAGATGTTTACCTTCTGAGGCCGCTCAGAAGATGGGCTAATCTTCATGCCCTCCTCCGTCCCGTATCTATCACCAGGGTAGTAAAGAATGAAATCAACAGGGTAAGGTGTAAATACAACAAGATTTATTAGACCAACATGGTCTTAAAAGCAGAACCTTTGTTTAAAAGCTAAATAACATAAGCACATGTAATAAAAAATGGCTCAGTTGTTAACAGTACATGGAAATGGACTTAAAGTCGGGAGCCTACAAATCTGATACACTGGGATAACAGAAAGACAATAAAAGGAAACTCCAATACTGTCTGTCTCCTTGTCCTAGGCACAAACCCTGACTGTCCAAGGGATGGACCCCGACTGTCCCATGGAACAAACTGACCACAAGGAGGATGATTCTGGAATCCTGGAGAGAACCAAGGAGGACTGAAGATGCTGGACCACAGGAACGCTAGAACACTGGAATGCTGGAACAGAATGCGATGATCACCAGGTAAGTGACTTTCCTCTTCTTTCTTCTGTCTTCCATCTCCTACGTGTCGTCCTGAGTGGTAGTGTGCGGACTCACAGGTGAAAATGAGAACAGGCGTGTGTAGTGTATGACAGAGATAAAACCTGATACCATATATTACAATGCTGGCCTAGCTAAGACTCCTTCCACAGGCTGATAATGTGGGAGACACTGGCTGCCACTAGGATGGACAGCCCCAAGCAGGAGTGAGGCTGCCACCTAAATAGTCTGTGGTTGCTAGGCAGACTATGCAGGCACGTGACCCTAACCACTCCTTGCCTTTTCCCGCTTTGATTTCAAAAAGGCAGAGAGGAGGGGCGGGAAGCTCTCCGTGAAGGAGGGCATCCAACATAGAGTCCTACTTGTTGTTTAGTAAAACAAGATGTATACTAGAAAAGAAACATACCTGAACAACAAGATTTTACCTCAACATAACCACATGCAGGATCGCAGCCATGGCAATTTAACACAGCGACACGTTCAATTGGAAATATGGAACGTACAGAGTCACCTACACTGTACGCATGCAGACAAATACACTGCAGAAGGCCTAGATAATAATACTTAGTCCTGCCATGAGGGCAGGGGACTGGACTAGATGACCTCTTGAGGTCCCTTCCAGTCCTATGATTCTATGATCCCAAAGAATGATATAAAACTGACTTATCTAACCATTGTCAGAGAGAACAGTGACATCAGAGATCTGGATAAGGGAGAATCACTGATAAAGGCAACTCACAGAACTTCACCAGGTGAGTCAAGGCCTCGGTAAGCTCTACATACAGAAGGCAGCAATCAGGAGTGGGCAATTAACTCTTGTAATGAGACCCTTAAGGAAAGATTTTTTGCAACTTCGCATAATTGTCATGAAAATTTGCCAGGCCAGGCATGAAACTAGCCCAATCATCCTTTCCTGTGAAAAATATATAAGTTAACATTTCTTTGTATTATGACATCACATATTGTGCTGCACGGAACAGAAGGATCTCTCTTATAACCCACTAGTTAGAAATCTCATCAGGATTTGGGTCATCAAGTCCTCCCTCTGCCTGATGAGAAGGATTTTTAACAGGGATCTGCCATCTCTCTAACCACTAGGCTATGGACTGATTCTCTTTCTTGCTCTGCCCCAATTAATATTTAATTATTTAATTTAAAATACAACAATTTCAACAGGAGAGATTGAAGGAGACTATCCCATGGCCCAGCGGTTTGAGCACTTGCCAGACAGGTGGCAGATCCCTGTTCAAATCCCTTTTCCTCATCAGATAGAGGGAGTCTGGAATAGTGGTCTCCCACATCCCAGGGGAATACTCTAACCACTTGGCTAAAGTTATTAGGGAAGTTGTCCTGCTTCTGCTCGATCCCCACCGCCCACTCCACTCCTCAGCTGCTTTGTGCAGAGGAAGGCAGAGGAGATCCTATCTTCCCCATCTCATGGATTGATAGCAGAGATAGGTGCCTCACTCACACCCCTCTCCTCAGCATCACCTATTGGCTAGCTTAGGGGGCTCCTTGCCTAGTGTGCAGATGTTTGTGGATCATATTCTAGGGCAGTGTTTCTCAAACTGGGGTCGCCACTTGTGTTGGGAAAGCCCCTGGCGGGCCAGACCGGTTTGTTTACCTGCCCCGTCTGCAGATCTGGCCAATCACGGCTCCCACTGGCCGAAGTTCACTTCTTGAAGTGGTGGCCAGTAAGTCCCTCAGCCCAGCAGCTCCCATTGGCTTGGAGCAGTGAACCGCGGCCACTGGGAGCTGCGATTGGCCAGACCTGCGGACGGGGCCGGTAAACAAACCGTCCTGGCCCGGGAGGGGCTTTCCCCACACAAGTGGTGTCCCCAGTTTGACAAACACTCTTCTAGGGCACCTGTCTCTCCCCAGTCATTGTATAAAGATCCTATGCATCTAAAACAGGGTTTGTGGATTGCAGGGGTGTTTCTGTGATTTTGTAGGTGCTTAAAAGTTAGGCATCATGATGCTGAGTTTCACGACATCTAAGTCCCTTTGTGGATCTGGGACACAGTGACGAGTACCAGATGCTGTCGAGGGAGCTGGCACACACTCTTAAGTGGGTGATTATACAATAATTTCCTAGAGGGAAATTTCTTCCCAACCCACTCTGGTAATAGTTTGTTTATGCCTCAAGCATGAAAGTTTAGTTCTCTTCCAAAGCCTGGGTTCTGGGGGCAGTTCGGTTTTGTTGTGTTTTTTTATATTACTCTCTTTTGTGCAAATATGGATGTTCTCATTAGTCATGAAGTCTGATTAATTAAACACAATTTGAATTGATCTCAGACGTGTTTGTATTCCGCATGTGGACAGTCTAAGGCAGGGTTTCTCAGACAGGAGTCACCATTTCTGTAGGGAAAGCCCCTGGAGGGCTGGGCCGGTGTGTTTATCTGCCCCGTCCGCAGGTCTGGCCGATCCCAGCTCCCACTGACTGCGGATCGCTGCTCCGGGCCAATGGGAGTTGCTGGAAGCAGCAGCCAGTACGTCCCTCAGCCCACGCCGCTTCCAGCAGCTCCCAGTGGCCCGGAGCAGCAATCCATGGCCAGTGGGAGCCACGATAGGCCAGACTTGTGAACAGGGCAAGTAAACAAACCGGCCCAGCCTGCCAGGGATTTTCCTTACAGAAGCAGCGACCCTGTTTGAGAAACCCTGGTCTAAAGGATAAGCATATAGGCTAGAGTGTTCATGGAACCAACAAATTTTAGGTGAATATTTACAGCAAGTAAACAATGAAATATGAGAATTTACAACAGAGACCTGATTCTACTAATTACATGGCACATAATGTCATGGGATAGAAGGACACCAAGTGATCTATGTTTCCAAGCATGCCTGATGTGACATACCACACAGCTTCAGTTTTGAACATTTAAACTAGCAGACAATCCACAGAGCAGAGGTTATCATTTCAAATGAGGAGTCAGTTCTACACAAATTATTTGCTACAACTGGTTCTCTTGGAGCCAGTAAAAAGCTACTTTTATTGCTTCGGGGCAGCAAATAAACAGGTTCCTTGCTTCATGACAGCAAATAGCCAGTGTGGTTTCTTTTTCTTGGCTGGTGAAAATAAACCACCCAGGTCCTTTCCTGGCAGGGTCAGATAAACACAGCACTTCCCCCTTTGGGGCAAAACTGAATTAAACATAAAGGCAAACTGGTTCCCATGTTGGAAGGCACAGATAGAAGAGCTCTCACTTTGGAAAAGGGAAAAATAAATGGTCAAGAATCTTCTGTCTGCAGAAGAACCAGGTCAGTCACTAGGTTCAGGACTGTGGCTACAAGGTACACAGAGTTACACTCTCTCTTTGGGAGTGAAAATTCAGTTCTTCCTCCTCAGGCTGACATCCCTGACCTTCTTTACAACTGCCTCTCAATGAGCCACAACAGAAGGCCTCTTCTCCAAATGGCAAATGCTCATTTTTCCTGTCCGAGGGCGTCTATGTAGGGACAATAAGAAAGAGATTTTCCCCCTCTGTCTGGAAGCAGGCCACCAGGCACTCACTCCTGTGCTCCCCCCCCCCCCACACACACAAACACAGACACACACTTGTAAGGATAAGCTAAAAAAACCTGAGATTTGTCTTCCTGAGTGAACCTACTCTGCCCAAGAAACAAAATAAACTTGACCCATCAAATTCATTGTTTTTAAGACAAGAGAAGAATGTAGCTGTTTTTTCGTGAGACAATCTGGATGATAGGAGAAACGGATACCCTTAGGATTGTCTTAACTGGATTTCTCTCTTCTAGCCTATTTATAATATCAAAGACACAGCACCTGTGGCCAGCCACAGCTCCACTAGCAGCCCAGGCTGATGGCTCAAAAGCTTGTGTTCATACCCAAAGTCTGAGTTTGGGCATTTCAATCTCCAGGATGTAGTAGTAGCAGCTGCAGCCCTCTACCACTAACCCTAAGCACCCAAAAATCACAGGTGAGGCCCCCAAAAGTCATGAGATTTAAAAATAAAATGGTGAGTTCCTTTGATTTGCTTTCTGGTTTCTAAACCCTTAGGATGCACTCGAGTCATTTTCTTTTCTCTGCAACTCTGAGGGCTAGAAACTTTTGAATGAATTCACTGTAAAATTATCATTCAATAAATTAGCCAGTTCCTTGAATGGCTTTGCCAGCAAACTCATGCTCAAGGATATTCACATCTAGGACACAATCCTGCAAAGTGCTGAGCACCCTCGGAATGGCAGGTGCTGAGTTTTGCAGAATCAAGCCCCAAGTGAACGAAAGTGGGTCTAAAAGTAAACACACCCAAACCGTATTAAGAATTTTCCTTCAGATGCCCATCACAGGGGCGTGTGTGTGTGTGTGTGTGTGTGTGTGTGAGTCGAGTTGTGGTGGGTGGAAGGATGTTGAGGGATTCATTGTCTTTTCCTAAAAGCATGTTTGTGTGCAGAAAACAACAATCAAAATAATCCACTTTGGAAAATTAGGCCTTATTTACACACAAATTACAATTCTGCTGGTGCAGCCACCATCCTATCAGCATAAATGTGCTTATAATAATAACTAGCTCTTATATAATTCTTTCACCAGCAGAGTTAAAGAGAATTCACAAAGGAAGTTAGTATCATTAGCCCCAGTTTTCAGATGGGGAAACACTCAGGCACAGGGAGGTGAAGCCATTTGCCTACGGTTACCATGGCAGGACTAGAAGCCCTGTTCCTGAAGTCCCAGTCCACACCACTACCTATGGGGCCACACCAGATCCCTTTCTAAACACCTATAACATTTCCAGTAGAGGGGAATATGTGTTACTAGTCTAAGTACATTTATGGTGCTATAATTGTGGTCCACATTAGGATTCTATTGGTATAAACATTATTGGTTTAAAAAAATCACCCTCCAACCCCCTGCTAGAAAAATGGTATGTGGACCAGGCATTAGATGAAAGCAAGAATTCTCTCCCGCCCACCCCACAAAGTAAATGAACATCTTTGAATCTGGTTAAACAAAGATGATAGAAATACCTTAGAGCTGGCATTATAAGGCACTGAGCCAGAACAATAGCTTTGTATTGCAGAAAGCCTCTTGCACTTTAATTTTTATGCCTCAGTATTTTATGCTTTATTTATGAAGCTGAAGTACTTGAAATAGTAAGTTTTTTTTTCTCAAAGGAAAAGCATCTCCCCTCAGAAGCACAACTCCGGAGAGCACCAGAGGCTCAGATCCAATAGGAACTCAAATGGAACTCTGATTACACCAGGGGATTAAGCATAGAAGATTATTCTCTTCTTTACATAGAAATGTACCAAGTAAAAGTTCAGATGCCACGAGCGGCGGGAGAGGAGCTAATGGCTTTGACTGACAGGCAAGTGACAGGGTCAGGTTGAAGTGTGGGGAGAAGCAAGAGGGGCTGCAGCTGGACTTTGGGATCCCCCAAAATGAAGGCCACAGTCATCAACTGTTAATAGAGGAAGGTGGTGGCAGTGGAATGGCTTTGTATGCAAAGGGCAGTGATCATGCAATGACTGCTCTTCCGGAAAGCCCAATTTTAGCACCACCAGCTGAGAATGAAATGATCACAGCATCAGGAGAGATTCTTCATTTTGATGAAGTAATTTTGAAAAGACGCTCCCCCTAGGGGAAAACGGGGAGATGGCTTGGCAAGAAAAGCTGAGAACAATTTAAGTCATCTAGTGGGTTGTTGTCACCACTGATAACATTATTATGGAGCAGCAGAGTGTAGGGTAGAAGAGAGAAAACAATTCAAGGTTAAATTAATCAGAGGGTCCCCCCCTCCATAACATCTTTCTGTGTCTGGAATATGAACACACTATTTTCACTCCCTAGTGTAGTCCCTGGCCTACTATACCTGTTTTAGCTGCTACAGAACACTATTCTCACCTCAGCCAGATGCACTGCCCTAAGTATGCACATTGTAAGCTCTCAACCATCCGCCAAGTTCTTTCATTTCTCTCCCCCCATTTCAATGTGTAATTTTTGTTGGTCAGGCAGGACATAAAGTTAATAAGATATTTGGAGCAGGCAGGAGGGGAAGAAATCAATGAGAAAAATAATCTGGTTCCACATCAACTCTTCCCGGGAGATTGGGAGTGTCTGGAAATAAATTGTTTCCAAAGGAAAAGGAAATTGATTTATCTGTTTGTAGAGGAGAAAGTTTAAAAAAAATCAATTGCATGGCAAAGTCACATGAAAAAATGGATAACAAAGGCGGTAGCACATATGGAAATGTTGATACTAATTCCCCTTCCTCCAGCTGTTAAGCTACAGTGGACTGCAAATTACAAAGAGTATGTCCAGAAAGGCCCATTTTCCCTCTGAACTCCCTATTATTCATGTTCTAGGGTGGTCTGGTTCTTTCCTTCCAATACACAAAGAAATGAAAAGAAACATCTTTGAAAAGCTGCCTTTTCTTGGTGTGAATCAGCGTTAGAGTGTAGCTTTAGCAGCCATCACCGGTGAGACGAGGAGCGGCAATTTGACAGTGATCTGCTCTAAAGCCCATTAAAGTCAATGGAAAGACTCATAGTGGCCTCAGTGAGCATTGAACTGGCAGCAGCAGCCAAAAGCATCCATGCCAGCAAAGGGCAGAGACAGACAATACCTCCACAGGCATTCTCGGAGTGCACATGGGAGTAACTATTTCTATACCCCTTAAAAGCATGCAACTCATACTTCCCTTGTATTAAACCACCAACTGGTATGAAAAGGGAGGCCTCGCCCATCCCCACCTCCTTGTGGGTGTTTATAAACACCCCTCTGCATTATGCATCTGCCCAGGTGGGCTGGGGGATGGGTGCGAAGATGGATTCTCACTATATCCTCTCTCCCCTACCCCCCACTTTCACACATATGCAGGAACAGCCACGTTCTGGTCCACAGAGATTTCTTAGAAGGAAAGAAGAAGAGAACTGGGTCACATCTTCCCCATCTAAACCCAAAAATTTGTATGGGTGACAACTGAGAGATTCTGTGGGGTAAAAGTGTCAAACACGCTAAGTGTCGTTATCTTCACTACATAGGAAGTTACATATTGAGACACAGGGAGAAATCCTGGGCCCAAGTCAGTGTCCCAGCTTCCATCAACTTCAGTGGACCAGGATTTCACCTTCCTCGGTCAGAGGAGGCACAATAGAATCTGCATATCATTTTTTTATTGTTCCTTCACAAGATTCATTGAATCATAGAATATCAGGGTTGGAGGGGACCTCAGGAGGTCATCTAGTCCAACCCCCTGCTCAAAGCAGGACCAATTCCCAACTAAATCATCCCAGCCAGGGCTTTGTCAAGCCGGGCCTTAAAAACCTCTAAGGATGGAGATTCCACCAGCTCCCTAGGTAACCCATTCCAGCGCTTCACCACCCTCCTACTGAAAAAGTTTTTCCTAATATCCAACCTAAACCTCCCCCACTGCAACTTGAGACCATTATTCCTTGTTCTGTCATCTGCTACCACTGAGAACAGTCTACATCCATCCTCTTTGGAACCCCCTTTCAGGTAGATGAAAGCAGCTATCAAATTCCCCCTCATTCTTCACTTCTGTAGACTAAACAATCCCAGTTCCCTCAGCCTCTCCTCATAAGTCATGTGCTCCAGCCCCCTAATCATTTTTGTTGTCCTCCGCTGGACTCTTTTCAATTTTTCCATATCTTTCTTGTAGTGTGGGGTCCAAAACTGGACACAATACTCCAGATGAGGCCTTACCAATGTCGAATAGAGGGGAATGATCATGTCCCTTGATCTGCTGGCAATGCCCCTACTTATACAGCCCAAAATGCCATTAGCCTTCTTGGCAACAAGGGCACACTGTTGACCCATATCCAGTTTCTCGTCCACCTTAACTCTTAGATCATTTTCCGCAGAACTGCTGCCTAGCCATTCGGTCCCTAATCTGTAACAGTGAATGGGATTCTTCTATCCTACGTACAGGACTCTGCACTTGTCCTTGTTGAACCTCATCAGGTTTCTTTTGGTCCAATCCTCTAATTTGTCTAGGTCCCTCTGAATCCTATCCCTACCCTCCAGAGTATCTACCACTCCTCCCAGTTTAGTGTTGATTGGGTTGATTCTGCTTACCTTGAAGTTCATGGCAATGCTCCCACGACCTTCAGATGGGGCCCTGTTTAGCACTTCCACTTCTGATACCAGCCAGAAACAAAGGTCAGGCCACCAGGTGTATTTCTGGCCTAGCCTGAATTTTATTTTAAGTTATCTGTGAAAGCCCACTCCGGTGAAAGTTCTAGCTCTGTTTAGTAGATTGAAAAGCTTAGAATTGTTCTCAGATATAACTACATTGACTTTAGTGGCACTAGACAGAGAATCGGTTTGGTGCAAGAGGTTCTGACGCGTCTCTCTCTTTAGCTGTCTATCCAAGTTACATACAATAGTTAACGAATATGCTCTGAGAGCTTATACTTTCGGCTAAGAATCCAAACTCTGGGAATTTATATAAAGAACAGTGAACCAATCCTATGAAACTTTTGATGTACTCATCCCTAATTTAAACTGCTATCTTTTAATCGGCTCTGTATACAATTTTTAAGATGCATACAGTACTTTATTATGCATGTTGAATTGCACAGTAAAAATCTAGCAGAAAAGTAGTAATGTTCATGAGCAGTAGCCACTGAAAAATAGCAGAGAATAGATTTCTAGCTTTTGGGTTTTCTTTCAAAAGACATCAACAGCAGTTTTAAATAATGTTATGAACTAGTTGTGCTAATTATTCATATTTTTTAATTCCATTCTACATTTTTGATCCAATTATAGTACTGAGTGAATACCTCTAAAAACTGTCCCTGAGTATTTGCTGGATAAAAAAAAATTAATTCTCTTCAGCTGGGTTTGCCATCCTCACCCTCGCTCATTTTGTGTTTTGTTTACCAACTCTATTCTAGTGATCTTTCATTAGCCAAACGGTCACGTGAACAGTGATCTTTGAACAAACAAGAATATTCCCAGAAAATGAATTTTGAACTTTGAAATGTGAGAATTTACACTGTAAACCTGATTCTAAAATTCACGTTCATACAGTCATAGAACTCAACATTCTACAGGATCTAGGTCCAATCAAAATGAACCAAAACCAGCCAGCATACTAAATGCTCACATACAACTGCTCGTGAAAAATGTGCAGAAATCATTCGTCACAATTTTGAACAACTAAATATGAAAAAGCCATGATCTACTTGTGGGTAACTTGCAAAGATTAAGACATGGGATTGTGTTTTTATTCACTATTTCTATGAGTGGATCACTCAGCTTATTTGAGGACCAATAAATATAAACTTCCCTTTTGAATGCTTCTATCTCTTAGACAAGGCTGTGGGAACATTATCTTTTATTTCCATTTGGAAAAGAAAAAGCTCCCCTGCAGAGTAAGATTTTTTTTTTTTTTAACATCGGGTTCCAACTGAGCAAATTTCTCTGGTTGAGAGTATGACCCCTGAAAAATAACATTTATAAAAGGAAACCCTGACACAATCTTCATGTATCCTTCAATTTGTCTCCGTAACAAATATACTTCTCACAGAGGGGAAGAGCCTCTTTGAAATAAAAATATCCACTTTAGAGGCGCTCTGTGAAGCTCAAAAGCTTGGCTCTTTTACAAACAGAAATTGGTCCAATAAAAGATATTACCTCACCCACCTTGTCTCTCTCGTATCTACTTAGTCACTCATCTGTTTCATTCAATAGTGGGTCCTGGTGACTTGAGTTTGTTGGAGACAGGGGTGGCTCTATGTTTTTTGCCGCCCCAAGCATGGCAGGCAGGCGGCTTTCGGCGGCTTGCGTGTGGGTGGTCCGCTGGCAATGCGAATTCGGCGGCGCACCTGCGAGAGGTCCGCCGGTGCCACAGCATCAGCATCTCAGCTGCCAAAGCCACAGGCCAGTGGACCTCCCGCGGAAACACTGCCAAAAGTTGTCTGCCTGCTGCCCTTACAGCGACCAGCAGGCCGCCCCCCGTGGCTTGCGGCCCCAGGCACTCGCTTGCTGTGCTGGAGCCACCCCTGATCAGAGATGCTATCAACTGGTGTTTCAACGTACAAAGCTGTAGACGGATCTGAATTCCTTAGGCACCCCACTCCTTCTGACTTCCACTGGAGTTTTGGGTAAATAAGGACAGAGGAATGTGGATCTGTTACAATTTATCACCACCCAATATTCTTGATACAATGAGTTTAGTAAGATCTACAATAAAAATCTGACATTTAAATGAAAAAGGGGGAAAAAACACTAATCCGCAGTGCGAGGGGGTAGTCTGGCCATCCCTAGTGATTAGCCCACTCTGTCACATAGTGTGACCCTTTAAGATTTTGAAAAAAGTCTGACACACACACACCTGGGAGATAGTGATAGAGAGGACACAGCCCCAGGAATGAGTAGTGCTTGGGAGGAAATCCTGTCAATATGTCTTCAAGGACCTGTGACCAGGACCCTTGCAGAGAGGGGTGAACTGCTAAGTCTCACCCAATGGATAAGCTGCGAGAAGGGGACATGCACAGATGCTGCCTTCTCCCTTGTAGTGAGGCAGACACCTGGAGACACCAGAAGGCGAAGGCTGCTTGCTGAATCCGGGGGTGATTAGCACAAACCAACACCAAGGGAGCTGTGGGCTTTCCAGTGCTGATGAGAAAGCAAGCAGACAGCTCATTATGAGTTTGTCTACACTGTACAAAAAGACCCATAGCAGCAGGCCTGAGAACCCCGGTCAACTGACTCAGACTTATGGAGCTCGATCTACAGGGCTAGAAATAACAGTGTAGAAGTTTGGTCTGAGGCTGGAGCCTGGACTCTGAAACCTGGCGAGACAGGTGGGTCTCAGGCTGCTAGATAAGAGATGAAAGTCCAGAACCTCCAGGGTAGCATTCTCTGAAATGTTACCAGTTCTATGTACAGGGCCAATTAGACAGGCAGAACTCCAGGGTCTCAATGCATGGGTGAGACAATGATAGTGTAGGGAGGAAGGTTTTAGGCTTATTAGAAACTGGAAAACCTTTTGGGAAAGGAGGAACCTATACAGGAAAGATGCGCTCCACTTAAACCAAAATGGAATCAGACTGATGGCTTGTAAAATTAAAAGAGTAGTAGAGGATATTTAAAACTAAGGGATGGGGGAAAGCTGACAGCTGTGGAGGAGTGCGTGGTTGGGGCAGAGACATCTGTAGGGAAGAATTTATTAAAAGGCAAACTCTATATCCTAGTAAAGAGGATAAGAGAGAAGTTGGTAAAGTACAAGTAGGAGCTAATGAGGAACAGTCAAATGTAACAGTCCAATTTAAATGTAACCCATGAAGGCAAGCAACTGAATAGCGACAAAATGTACAAGTGCTTATATGCAAATGCTACAACTCTAAATACTAGAATGGGTGAACGAGAGGTGCCTGGCATTAAATAAGGCTATTGATATAATAGGCCTCATGGAGATTTGAGGGCATGAGGTTAATCCATGGGACAGTAATATCAGGGTACATAGGAATGACAGACTAGGTTGTGCTGGCAGGGGAATGGCACTACATGTGAAAGAAAGCGTTGAGTCAAATATAGTAAAAGATAGTAAAAGATTGTCAATGAATCAAACAGTGCCATAGAATCTCTACAGATAGAAATTCCATGCTACAAGAGGAGAGGCAGTTCTTGACGGAGTCCTAAGTGGCACAATCTGGTCCAAGAGGTGAATATAGCTGAACCGCTCACTAATAATGACCATAATGTAATTAAATTTAACATCCCGGGGTGGAGGGATTGCCAAGGAAACCCACCACAGTAGATTTTAATTTCAAAAAGAGGAACTACACAAAACTTCAAAAAAAGGGAAAGCTAATTAATCAGAAATTAAAAGAAAAACAGTCACAAAGATTAAATACCTGCATGGAGACTATTTAAAATCACTATAATAAAGGCTCAAAATAAATGTATATCCCAAATTAAAAGAAAAAAAGTAAGAGGACCAAAAAAGTCACCACGGCTAAACAGCAGAGTAAAAGAAACAGTGAGAGGCAAAAAGGCATCCTTTAAAAATTAGAAGGCAAATCCTAACGAGGAAAATAGAAAGGAGAATAAAATCTGGCAACTCCAGTGTAAAAGTATAATAAATGTGCCATGAAATAATATGAACACCAATCAGCTAAAAGACACAAAAACTAGACTACAAGCAAAAAATAAGTTTAAATACATCAGACTCAGGAAGCCTGCCAAACAACCAGTAGGGCCACTAGACAATGTAGGTCCACTCAAGGAAGACAAGGCCATCACGTAGAAGCTAAATTAATTCTTTGCATTGGTCTTCATTCCAGAGGATGTGAGGAAGATTCCCAAAACTGAGCCAGTCTTCTAAATTGACAAATCCAAGGAACTGTCTCAGACTGAGATGTCAATAGAGGAGGTTTTGGAACAAATTGATAAATTAAACAGCATCTGACGAAGTGGGTATTCACCCACGAAAGCTCATGCTCCAAAACGTCTGTTAGTCTATAAGGTGCCACAGGATTCTTTGCTGCTTTTACAGATCCAGACTAACATGGCTTCCCCTCTGATACTAAACAGCAATAAGTCACCAAGACCAGATACTATTCACCCAAGAGTTCTGAAGGAACTCAAATATGAAATTGCGGAACTACTAACTATGGTACAAACCTATTGCTCAAATCAGCCTCTGTACCAGATGACTTGAGGATAGCTAATGTAATGCTGATTTTTTAAAAAGGTGTCAGTGGCTATCCTGGCAATTACAGGCTGGTAAGCCTAGCTTCAGTACCAGGCAAATTAGTTGAAACAATATTAAAGAACAGATTTATCAGACACATGAAAGATATCTGCCAAGAGAGCAATAGAGCGATGCACAGACAATCCACTTTTTGAAAGTGTAGGAGACAATTTCCTGGTGCAAGTGCTCGAGGAACCAAGTAAGGGTAGAGCTCTTCTTGACCTGCTGCTCACAAACAGGGAAGAGTTAGTAGAGGAAGCAAAAGTAGATGGGAACCTGGAAGGCAGTGACCATGAGATGGTCAAGTTCTGGATCCTGACACAAGGAAGAAAGGAGAGCAGCAGAATACGGACCCTGGGCCTCAGAAAAGCAGGCTTTGACTCCCATGGGGAACTGATGGACAGGATCCGCTGGGCAAATAACATGACAGGGAAAGGAGTGCAGGAGAGCTGGCTGTATTTTAAAGAAGCCTTATTGATGTTGCAGGAACAAACCATCCTGATGTGCAGAAACAACAGTAAATATGGCAGGCAACCAGCTTGGCTTAACAGTGAAATCCTTGCTGATCTTAAACACGAGAAAGAAGCTTACAAGAAGTGGAAGATTGGACAAATGACCAGGGAAGAATATAAAAGTATTGCTCAAGCATGCAGGAGTGAAATCAGGAAGGCCAAATCACTCTTGGAGTTGCAGCTAGCAAGAGATGTTAAGGGTAACAAGAAGAGTTTCTTCAGGTATGTTAGTAACAAGAAGAAAGTCAAGGGAAGTGTGGGCCCCCTACTGAAGGAGGGAGGCAACCTAGTGACAGAGGATGTGGAAAAAGCTAATGTACTCAGTGCTCTTTTTCCCTCTGTCTTCACGAACAAGGTCAGCTCCCAAACTACTGCACTGGGCAGCACAGTATGGGGAGGAGGTGACCAGCCCTCTGTGGAGAAAGAAGTGGTTCAGGACTATTTAGAAAAGCTGGATGAGCACAAGTCCGTGGGGCCGGATGCCCTGCATCTGAGGGTGCTAAAGGAGTTGACTGATGTGATTGCAGAGCCATTGGCCATTATCTTTGAAAACTCATGGCGATCGGGGAAGGTCCCAGATGACTGGAAAATGGCTAATGTAGGGGCCCATCTTTAAAAAAGGGAAGGAGGAGGATCTGGGGAACTGCAGGCCAGTCAGCCTCACCTCAGTCCCTGGAAAAATCATGGAGCAGGTCCTCAAGGAATCAATTCTGAAGCACTTAGAGGAGAGGAAACTGATGAGGAGCAGTCAGCTTGGATTCACCAAGGGCAAGTCATGCCTGACTAACCTAATTGCCTTCTATGACATGATAACTGATTCTGTGGATGAGGGGAAAGCAGCGGATGTGTTATTCCTTGACTTTAGCAAAGTTTTGGATATCGTCTCCCACAGTATTCTTGCCAGCAAGTTAAAGAAGTATGGGCTGAATGAATGGATTATAAGGTGGATAGAAAGCTGGCTAGATCGTCGGGCTCAACAGCTAATGATCAATGGCTCCATGTCTAATTGGCAGCCGGTATCAAGCAGAATGCCCCAAGAGTTGGTCCTGGGGATGGTTTTGTTCAATATGTTCATTAATGATCTGGAGGATGGCATGGACTGCACCTCAGCAAGTTTGCAGATGATACTAAACTGGGAGGAGTGGTATATACGCTGGGAGGGTAGGGATAGGATACAGAGGGACCTAGACAAATTAGAGGATTGGGGCAAAAGAAACCTGATGAGGTTCAACAAGGACAAGTGCAGAGACATGCACTTAGGATGGAAGAATCCCATGCACTGCTACAGACTAGGGACCGAATGGCTAGACAGCAGTTCTGCAGAAAAGGACCTAGAGGTTACAGTGGATGAGAAGTTGGATATGAGTCAACAGTGTGCCCTTGTTGCCAAGAAGGCTAACAGCATTTTGGGCTGTATAAGTAGGGGCACTGCCAGCAGATCGAGGGACATGATCTTTCCCCTCTATTCGACACTGGTGAGGCTTCCTCTGGAGTACTGTGTCCAGTTTTGGGCCCCACACTACAAGAAGGATGTGGAAAAATTGGAAAGAGTCCAGCAGAGGACAACAAAAATGATTAGGGGGCTGGAGCACATGACTCATGAAGAGAGGCTGAGGGAACTGGGATTGTTTAGTCTGCAGAAGAGAAGAATGAGGGAGAATTTGATAGCTGCTTTCATCTACCTGAAAGGGTGTTCCAAAGAGGATGGATGTAGACTGTTCTCAGTGGTAGCAGATGACAGAACAAGGAGTAATGGTTTCAAGTTGCAGTGGGAGAGGTTTAGGTTGGATATTAGGAAAAACTTTTTCAGTAGGAGGGTGGTATAGCACTGGAATGGGTTACCTAGAGAAGTGGTGGAATCTCCTTCCTTAGAGGTTTTTTAAGGTCAGGCTTGACAAAGCCCTGGCTGGGATGATTTAGCTGGGAATTGGTCCTGCTTTGAGCAGGGAGTTGGACTAGATGACCTCCTGAGGTCCCTTCCAACCCTGATATTCTATGATTCTATGAGCATGCTATATTGGGGAAGAGTCAACATGACTTTTGTTAAAGGAAATCATGCCTCGCCAATTTTGAGGGTGTCACCAAGCATGTGGACAGGGGTGATCCAGTGGATATAGTATACTTGGAGTTTTAGAAAGCCTTTGACAAAATCCCACACCAAAGGCTCTTAAGCAAAGTAAGCAGTCATGGGATAAGAGAGAAGGTCCTCTGAGGGATCAGTAATTGGTTAAAAAGATAGGAAACAAAGGGTAGGAATAAACTATCAGTTTTCACAATAGAGAGAGGCCCCCGAAGGATCTGTATTGGGACCAATGCTGGGTCAATGTATTCATAAATGATCTGGAAAAGGGGGCGAACAGTGATGTGGCAAAATTTGCAGACTATGCCAAATTACTCAAGATAGGTCCAAAGGCAACAGCGAAGAGTTAAAAAGGGATTTTACAAAACTGGATGACTGGACAACAAAATGGCAGGTTAAATTCAAAGTAATGGACATGGAAAACATAATCCTAACTATACATACAAAATGATGGGATCTAAATTAGCTGTTATCACTCAAGAGAGAGATGTTGGAGTCATTGTGGATAGTTCTCTGAAAACATCCACTCAATGTGCAGCTCACAGTAAAAAAAAGCTGACCGAAGGCTAGGAACCATTAAGAAAGGGATGTGTAATAAAACAGAAAATATCATACCACCACTATATAAATCCAGATACACCCGCACCTTAAATACTGTGTGTAGTTCTGGGCACTCCATCTCAAAAAAGTTATAATATAATTGGAAAAGGTGCAGAGAAGAGCAGCAAAAATCTTTAGGGGTATGGAACAGTGTCCATACAATGAGATATTAAAAACACTGGGACTGTTTAGCTTAGGAAAAAAAAACAATTACGGAGGAATAGGATAGTGGTCTATAAATCACGAATGGAATGGAGAATGTAAATAGTGATAAAGTGTAATTTACCCCTTCACATAACACAAGAACTAGGGTCACTCAATGAAATGAATAGGCATCCGGTTTAAAATAAACATAATGGAATACTTCTTCATACGAAGCACAGTCAATCTGTGCAACTCAATGTGAAGGCCTAAAGTATAACTGGGTTCAAAAAAGAATTAGATAAGTTCTTGGAGGATAGATCTAGCAATGGCCATTAGCCAAGATGGTCAGGGATTCAACTCTATGCTCCAGATGTCTCTAAATCTCCAATTGCCAGAAACTGGGACTGGACAACTGAGGATGGATCACTTAATAATTGCCCTGCTTTGTTCATTTTCTCTGAAGCATCTGGCATTGGCCACTGTCCAAAGACAGGAGACTGGGCTAGATGGACCATTGGTCTGATCCAATACAGCTGTTCTTATGCGCCCAGCTTCAATTTAGGCACCAAACTAAGTGGCCAGATTTTCAAATGAATTCACCTGAATGAACAATACTGAGCTCATTTAAGCCTCTGGCCACGGGTGTCACCAAGGTAGCTTCTGGGTGCTAAGAACCCTTGAAAATCTGTGTTTTATTAAGATGCCTAAAGGAGGGGTTTTAAAAGAATCGATCCCAATAGTGGGTGCTGGACACTTGAAAATCTGGCCCTAGAGTCACAAAGTTGGGAAGACATTTCCACTGCCAGCGTATTACTGCAAACTGTCCCTTTGAAGTGGCTCATACAGTCCAGCATTTCTGGCCACTGTCAGAGCCAGGAAACCAGATTAGACTGACAGTAGATCTGATATGGCAATTCCTATGACTGGACTCTAAAACTCTCCCCCTCACTATCATGTTATAATAAAAGCTTTGTTATTCAGCAAGTTGGGGTAATGGGGGTGCTGGTTAGTCAAAAATTCCAGTTAACTAAGAGTTATACTTACCAGTGGAGAGAGAGTTTGAGTGCGGGAGGGGGCTCAGGGCTGGGGTTTGGGCATGAGGGGCGTGCGGGGCGGAGGCTCTGAGAGGGAGCTTGGGTGCAGGATGGGGCTTAGGGCAGGGGGTTAGGGTGTGCGAGAGGTTTCAGGGTGCTGGATCCAGACTCACCTTAGGCAGCTCCCCGCAAATCAGTGATGTGTCCCTTGGCTCCTACGCGGAGACTCGGCCAGGCAGCTCTGCGCACTGCCTCCACCTGCAGGAACTGCCCCCGCAGCTCCCATTGGCCGTAGTTCCCAGCCAATGGAAGCTGTCAAGCCAGTGTTCAGAGCGGGGTGGAAGCAGCTCATGAAGCCCCCGTAGCCGTTCCCCCGTCTAGGAGCAACAGGGACAACGGGACATCTGGCAACCCTATTGAAGATTTGTACTCACACACGCACGCACACACACACGCTTCTTCCTGCTGTAGAATAACTGTTTCTTATTGCAAATGTAGGGTCTGAGTGCTCTCAACCCACATGGACTTCAAAGGAAATTGAATGCACTCAGTACCTTGTAGGATTGGGACGTGCAAAACATTGTTAGGCAGTATCTGCACCATGAGACTTCTCTTGTACTTTGTAAGCAATTATGGTAAGTCCTGGTAGTTATTAGTTATACTTAGTGATCCTGTCTGCAAATGTCTAAACAAGCTAAAAATTCCTCTCATTATCTCTGCTTCTATTCCCGTAAACATGGCTGTTGACATGCAGCATTGAAACGCTTGAACTGCTAGTCACTGTCCATTAAAATGATTAATAGTAACATGGCTCACTATTATTCATTCAGTGTGGCCATGGGTGACCAGCTTTATTAGGCCAAAGAATGAGTCAGGAAGAAAATAAGAGTTATATGCCCACAGAAATGAAAATGTATTAGGGGTAGGACAAAAGGGAATTTCTTTTCTGGAATCTGATTTTTTGAATGCTAGGATGAAATGCTCACTGATAGCTTTCTGTGCAGAATAAGGATGGATTGAAGGAAAATACTTCAAGTCTTTTTATTAACCTTGGATTTCCCCCTCAAGGGATAGGGCATAATTAACTAACCTGAGGCCTGGCTGGCCTGGCAGACTCTTGTACTGGCAGACACCAGAACTACATTAGTAAAAGGGAACTAGACCCCAGTTTGCAGATACTTAACATTCAAGATATTTCTTTCTGTAAAGCAATAGGCATCACAATTTATTGGACAATCTTAAGCAAATATACTCCTGATTTGCTGGGATGCTGCTAATATAAATGGTCAAATTATCTGATGATGTAAATCACAAGAGCTTCACTGAAGTCAATGGAGCTATGTTGATTTCCATGAGCCGAGGACCTGGCTTACAGACCATGGACTAGAGAATTATGACCATTTGGTGCTGGATTGTCTAGGACAATCACTGATTAACAGTACCACGTTACAGTCAGTATCTGCCTCCAACAGCTGGTCCTATGACTAGTTTTAACAAAAGACCGGGTGTGGCTTGATGTTTTCTGGGAGAACAGTTCCCCATCTGCCCCTCCTCCCAAATTTTGTGAACCCAAGAGCACTCCAAGGTAGACCACTTCTGATTTGGAAAAGAAAGAAAAATTACAACACTATAGTCTTCACATCACTTCAATCAGGCTGGGTCTGTACTTGGATGCAAGAGCTCCTAGGAAAGACACCTGGAGAAGACAGGAATCTGGTGCTGGTGATTTAGTAGGTGGCACTCTTCCTCTGTGTTAGCAGAAAGTGGCATCATGCACACATGCAGCCAGAATGTTACACTTGGAGATAGTGGAACCAATAGCTTGGTATAGTGTTAGGAGACAATGCTCTTTGGATACTGAGTCAGCTCCTCGGCTATTATGAACACATATAACTGTGCTGACTTCAGTGGAACTACCCCAACTGACACCAGCTCAAGATCAGACCCACCTTCTTTGGAATGACATTTAAAAGTAAGGTTATGACAACTTGAGGCCATTAAAGATTCCTTGGCACATTTTGCAAGAGTTGAGTCATTAATCCCAATGTCCTGGCCCAATTTCAACTTGGAGAATCACATTTGCCTACCTAGTTTCCCATATTTCTAGGTTCTTACTGGCAGCTTGCCTAGAGTGACCAGACACCAAATGTGAAAAATCAGGACAGAGTATGGGGGGTAATAGGAACCTATATAAGAAAAAGACCCAAAAATCGAGATTGTCCCTATAAAATTGGGACATCTGGTCACCCTAAGCTTGCCTTAGACCATTGTGTAGCTGGTTCAGTTGTGTCCTGTCCCAAAGGTGATTGCATGCATGTAGTGAAGTGGGTTTTAGACCACGAAAGCTTATGCCCAAATAAATTTGTTAGTCTCTAAGGTGCCACAAGGACTCCTCGTTCTTTCTGTATCTCAGAGATGGGTCAATATACCGGTATTTATTTTGTAATTCTGCACAGCACCCTTGATGGTTCTCAAAGGTGCTGTGTAAGTCAAGAATTAGTACTGGGACCAAATCCTCAGCTGCTGTATGTTCTTATAGCTCCATTGGCATTAAGGGAGCTACGCAGCCAATGCAGTTATGCCAGTTAGCCCCACTGAAGATATGGCTCTTATTGTGTTAGTTATTGCTTAGTTTTGCTCAATTTACACAATTTTTCCCCATCCTAGTTACTATTTTTAGTACTGGGTTTTGATTTCTCACCGTAGATTTAAGAAACAGAAAAGCAATTTAATAAAAACCTCTGCTTTTCGAAAAGAATTCTGTAACATTTCCCCCTTTCACCTATAGTGGTGAATATGGGGGAATTTGGTGTTCAGAAAATAAGGGGCTTGTTGTGTAATGAAAAATCACAAGCCCCTGTGACAGTTCTCTGGACATCCAGCACTGGGAGTCACCTTGTGTCCCTTCCCCCTACCCCCAGCTCCAGGAGAGGGGGGGTCTTTTTTGTGGTAGCTGGGTGTCAGCTCCCTACCACCAGCAGCCATTTAGCCACTTAAGCACCCTCCTCTGGCCTATGCCAGCCCTAACTGCACCTGGCAGATTAACAGTAGGTGCACCCCAAACCCCGAGTCCCTTTGAATTGTTCCCCTGATATCCCACTGGGCTATTCTCAGAAACTGCAGAGCCTCTGCCCCCAAAGGTGCAGCGCACCCCAGCTTACCAGTTTCTCCTTAAATTCCCACTCCTGTAACTTGTGAGCACGTATAATAAAACAAGCATAGGTTCATTTAGGAAAGAAACAAGATTTCACTAGAAACAAGAGTGGTGGAAAGAGACGGTTATGATACAAAATAAAGTCTGGGTCTGTACTCACAGTTACCTTTCCCATATAATAAAATAGGCTTCCCCCCACCCAAAGTTCAGTCCCTTGCAGAGATGGCTGGTTTCACAAGAACCGAGATCCCAAATGTTAATGAAATCATCCTCTCTCCCCGCTCCCTTCCCCCTTCTCCAGGAGTTTTTGTCAGTGAATGGATCCACAGTGACTTTTCTTATACTGTGTCAGTCTGAAAACAGACTTTTGTTACTGTTCATGGCCAGGGCAAACCTCTGTCTGTTGCAAAGTTCCTTTTCTACCTTTTAGTGGTTTTGACTGTCATTGTCTTTGATAGTTTTCCATTGGCTGTGTCAAGGGTAGAGAACAGAACCCTGCATTACCTTGTTAGCTGACTAGAGAGGGGTAACAACTCCTTGTTTGAATGGGTCAGAATTGAACCCTACCCCACCCCACCCCACCCAACCCCACCCCAGTCAGTGACTTTTACTCCTAGTCCAGAAAACATCAGTATAAATACATGACTCCATAAATATTACCTGTGCATTCATCCCTCAATGATTGTGGGTCTTGACAAGATATGAGTTTTTCTGTAGATATCTTGCATGTTACTCTTCATGGATAAATACCTTGCAAGACGTGAATGATGCAGTGAGTTTGTCAGGTCTGAGGTGATAGACATTTGCAAAGAACAGAGGACCTTAGGCCCCACGGTCTCTGTGTCACAGCCCCCACTTGAATTTTTAACAAAATCTTTAACTTTTATTAAAAAAAAAAAAGTTTTCCAAGGAGTTAAAGAGTTCAGAACAGCAGCCTAACCATTTTAGAAGCTAGTATCCTTCTCAGAGCATTTTTATAGACTAAATTAAACACAATTTCAGGCTATAATATTAGTTGCAACAATATATCACATTTTACCATTTTCAGCCCTTGGAAACACAGCAACTCACATGGATTCCATTACCAGATACTCTCAAGGAATTTCCAAGAAGTGCTGCAATGGACAATTATGAGCAAGTTGTCCCAAAAGGGAATTCTTTTTTCTAACCCCAAGCAGTAAATATTGTGGCTTTTGCACTGGTTTTATCACCTTTTAAAACTGTGTATCCATTCTATTTAATGGAACTGTGGAAGTTCTCAGTAGTCGTGTAAATATTTCTCTCTTTTTATAATCCTAATGTCATGGCCTGCACGATATCTTGTGACAATGAGCAGAGCCGTAACTAGGCATTTTAGCACTTTGGGTGAGCAAGCATATTTGCACTCCCTACTGTTTTTTTCAGATGATCTGCATTAGGATATTATAGAGTAATGATAATAACTTTATTGTTGTGTACAGGTATGGTATGTAGACAATAAAAGCTAGTGTATGATTCTTTTTGGTGCCACATTAATTCTTACACAATCCTTTAACATCCCTATAATTACAATGGAAGTTGGTGGTTATTTGAATGAAGTTAATATACCGTTGGATTTGTGCCTAGCAAAGGATACACACATGTCACAAGGTCCTGAAAACATATGCAAACCTCCAGGTCAAAGTACCAAAGTATTTTCCCAGTCTACCAATTTTTGCAGGTGAGATAAGTTTTATTAGCATTTAGAAACCATAACAGTAGATGCTACTACTCCAGCACCATGACCAGAGTCCTAACAAACCACCACAAATTGTTTCAATCCCTATACACTCCTATCCAGCCTCACTTCTTCCTGTTCTCAGCCTCATCCTCTTTACCTACTAAGGACAGGCCTGAGGTCTACATGCAGTATGTATTCTACTATGGAACTAACCTAACTTATGCTTCTGGTACCAATGTACCTGCTACTTCCCTCTCCACCCACATTTGTTTTGAATTGCCAGCAAACATCTGTGTACATCTAAAAATCCACTACTGAAATAAGTGGGTACAACTTAAAGTTTCATGAGACATACTGGTTTCTTAATTGCCTTAACTGCTGCTAAAATTAGTTGTTTCTGCCTCCGATTCCATCTGTAAAATGGAGATAATTATGCTACTTAGTTCCTGGGTGTGCTGTGCAGATTAATCAGCAAATGCTGGTAAAGTGCTCTGAAGATGCAAAGCACTATAAGTAAGAGCTAAGTCTTATCAATTCCCTGGATATCATGTACTAACATTAGCACGATGCGGCCTTTCAATATTCATGTGAATTTATTATGTGAATCCAGAAGAACTGCAATGTAACTTAAGGCTTAATTAATATCCCATTAATATAACCCTCAGAGCTGCCCTTGCAGATGCAGAGGAGGGAAAGAGTACTGTATATGTAGCTGTTAATTAAGGAAGTCTCATTTTTGTGTTCTGTTATGACAAACGCTATACTATCAGGAGAGCGGCTCTTAAAAAAAGACAGTTCACTTTCTTCAGTGAAGACTATCGAGTAAAGTAATTGGGATGTGCATGTGTGTGAAGCGGACTCTTTGAATCAAATTGAATTATATGTGCTTTTAGTTAAGGCTTTCTGAAAACTTTGGTTTAAGTATAGAAGTGGCCACTTGCTTTGGGCTTGAGATACCTTAGGCCAAATTTTCAAAAGAGCTGAGCAACCACAATTCATGTTAAAAAGGAATGAGAAGTGTGGGGGTTCACTGAAAATATAGTCCCAATGCATCTTAAATTGGGCTTCCAAAAAATGAAGCATCCCAAAACTCTGTGGCCAATTTTAAAAACTTTGCCCCCTGTGGCTAAGTTCTCCCTTCTTCCATGTTTCCAAGGTCACAAGCTTGGTCTTGAAAAGCAAGGGGGGGAGGAAATATCACAAGTACAAAGAGCGTTAACATACCACCTGGCTTTATGGTCTCCATCAGGGGGAGTTCCTCAAATCAGGACCGTGAGATTCAATAGCAAGTTCCATGACTCTAAAGCTGCATGGGTTTCATCTACACTTTGAACATTCACACAGTACCGCCTCATGCTTCCTCCCAGAATGCACTGGGTTCAGTGTGAAATCTGGGAACTGCTAAGGTTGTTCAAAATTGTTGGTCAGAATCCACAGAGGATGCCTCCAGAACATTCCACTTTACTGCAGGTGATTTTTTACTCTCATAGGGTGAATTCTATTAAGTTCCTAAAAAAGTGACACTCAGTCCCTTCCTGCAGAACAGATGGAATTTTAAAGCTATAGAAGAATATGTTTTAAATTCTGACTAGTGGACAGTGATCACACTGCATCACTATGCATATAGTATTGGCAGGGTGCCAGCATGCAGCATGACTAATATCTTCTCTTCTACCCCAGTGAACACCTAACCCGACTTCCCCACCTGTTGACATGTTCAAATCACCTCCCATTCACATGCTACATTCCATGCTTCCCCCAATAATTATTCCATCTTCCTAAGGCTGAACTCAACACATTTCTTGTGGGATCAAAAAGCCAGATCTCTTCCCAGCTGCCGCAGTCCACTTGGTTTCAATACAGAAACACTAAAAACAAAAATCTAGATGAGGAAATTCACATTCTCCTTGGCAATGAGCCTGTTCCTGCTCTTTGTAAAGCCCATCGCAAAATTCCCTTTGACTTCAATGGGAATTGGACTGTGCACAGTGGGTGAAACCCTGTCTCTGAGGCACTAAGTGGAAAAACTTCCACTGTTAATTTAGTGGGGCCGGGCTTTTATCCAGTGTTTTTAACATACTGTTATTTTCTGCTTTCAGTGAGTGTGCCATAAGGGACTATGTGCAGGGAAGAAACTTATGTCTACCAGGGAAATTACTTTCCATCAAGCTTTTACCGTGCATCATCTCATCCCCAGAATTACTCAGCCTCCTCACTAAGTTCTGATCACACAGTGATTTATCACAGAGCGATGAATGAAGAATAGAAAATAAAAGATCAAAAGCCATTGAAGCTCATTCACAACAGATCGGTTCTAGTCGAAAGCCAGGTTCTATTCCCAAAGTAAATAAAATACACCAGCTGCTGGCTCAGAAATCGTTCTGAAGGTGATTGAAAATCCCTCCATTTTCCAAGGCACTTCAAACGCTAAGCTTTTGAATTGCTGCAGGTGAAAGCAAAGATGTCTGGTATAAGTCTGTCTATAATGCAAACATGATCATGATATCGGATGCTGAGAACAGGATGTCTCCAAGACATTTCATTTACAATTTGATTTATAAAACCATGCCCCCTTTGCCTAAGCCACTGACTGCATTTTCATTAATAAGAATTGAAGTCCGTGTACGTGTAAATAAATAAACAAACACCCAGCTTCCAACAGTGAGCTGCTACAAAAACACTACTTGGATTTAAAATTTACAGCTCCCACCTCCATAATAAAAACAGACACAAAAATATCAGTAAACAAATGACTTTTCATCATGTGTTGAAGGGCAACACATTGGGGGATCTGTTGGACAAAGGGTGGGTGAGTGAACTTCAGCGGTTAGGACTCTTCCCCGTGACTTTGGTGGAGACAGGATTTTAACTCTAATGTCGTGACAAAACTCCCAATGGATTTCAATGCTGCCAGGACTTGCCCTCTAGATGTTTAGCTCTAGGGAGCCATAAGTGAGATTGCTTTGCTGATCACAACTGCTGTAATGTTGCACAGGGAAAAGAAATAATCTCTCATACAGCTAGGGCCTCAACCATGAAGAATTTCAAAGATCAAAGTTACAGCTGATTTGAAATTCTAGAAAAATATCTTTTTTTTAATTCAACTTTCTGGTTTTGGCAGAAGAAACTTAAAAAATTGATGACATTTTCACCAGTTTCTTTTTTTCTTTTCTTTTTTGAGGCTTTGACAAGCTATGGAGCTGATTGGAACTTTTTGATTTTTTTTTTAAATGTTGATGATGTTTCCAAACTAAAAACAAACCAGAAATATCTTTCAGGAATGTTCATACCTCCTCTCCACTTGTTTTTCAGTCTGGCTCCAATATAAATCTGCTGGCCTTCATTTCAGCAAGTGTAGGTTTCAGAAGGTATTTCCTGACCTCCCAGAAAAACTGAGTTTCTGAATCATCTCAAAATGGTGGGAATATCCCTTCAAATAATGGACAACAATGCCTCCCCCACCTGATCATTTCTCCAGCCAAGCAGCATCTCCTTCTTCTTATTTGGCATAAGCTTCAATCCGTTCATTTTCATTCAATGCAGAGACAAGCCTTTAGAATCTGTGGCTGCTGTAGTAGAGAAAGCTGGATGGAGAATTCCCCTTGATTATGGGAATCCGCTAAGTTTGGAGGACCCTCACTGACTCTCCCATAAACCCTAAATCCCTGTTTCAGCAAGACACAGGAAAGTAAGGACACTGTGTCATCAAGGTTAGATGAAAATCAGATAGAGCTTCACATGACTAAGATATGGACAGGAATAAGGCCCAGATCACCTCTCACAGTGCCTTCATATGCAATAGAAAGGATGGCAGAATGTAACCAAACTAGGGGGCCTTGGAGGTGAATGAGCAATTGCCCAACACCGCCCTCTGAGAGGAAAGAATAGAAACCATGCAAAGGCCTGAGAGCGATTGCCAGAGACTGCCCTCTAGCCAGCTCATGCTCACCAGCAACAAAGATGGCTGACGGATTGAAGAATCAGCAGGGACCCTTGGGCCATCAGCGGGAAGGGATCATCAGCTGTGACTAGGTAGCCTGTTTCATATCCACACTGGAAGCCAGCCTGGCAGTCATTAAAGAAATGCATGGACTCTAGAAAAAGCACAATCTCCAGCTTCTCAATAGCATAGCCCCAAAAGAGCAGATTAAAAGCCAAGGCAGACCTAGGGAGATTTTGAATAGTCAAGAGTTGGTTTGCCCTTAATGCCCGCTTCTTTACGTGATGCTTGCTGACATCCTACTTTCCCTTGAAGTGGTGTTTGTAAACCAACAATGGACTCCATTCTTGCCCCACTAGATTTTACTAGCCATCAGGGGTGCAAATTCATTTCACAGATAACAGCTCAGAGCTCCACCAGCAGAACTTGAGAAACTCAGAGTGAAAACGACCGAAGTTCAAGCAGAGAAGATGTGGTATTTGTCTTCTCTAGACATGGATCTGTTTGTACATATGCAGTGTGAATCCAAACAGTCTGAATACTACAAGATGTTTTGGTCCACTGGCTCCTGGCATGATGATTATCCAGGAGCATGTTCAAAACAAAGCACACGGGGACTTACATATTGTTTTACTTTTTTGTTTACAACACTCTCTGCTACTCAGATACTTGGATGACCGGTCAGGCTACTAAAATCAAAGCAAACTAAAATAAAAGATGTAACTTATCATGGAACGTTTGCACAGTGAACTCTGATATAGTGAGATTCCATTGGCAGTGCAGTAAAAGAATGATGTAGTGCATATCCTACTGACAGTGACTCTATGCTTATAGTTGCTGGACCCAAGTTTCCCATCTGCAAAATGGGCTAGTGGTACTGACCTTCTTTGTAAAGTGCGCTGAGAGCTACTGAAGAGCAAGGTAGTAGTATTATGAAAAAAAATGATTTCATGATTAGAGGGTTCAACTCTAATTAATTAATTAAAAGCAAGTCCCTCTCAGACAAGGTACTTCCACAGCAATCGTCCCCACTGATGAGAGGTTTAATGGACTGGATTTTAACCTCAGTTATGCCACTGAAGTTAATGAAGTAACTGAGATCTCAATATAGCCTAGTTACTCTCAGAATAAATTTTCATAACAGCTCCATCCGCAAACAGCTCCCATTTAGGTACCTGATTTTCAGAAGTGCTCAATTCCCAGTAAGAGCTGCTGTGTGCTCTCTCCATTCTATTTAGGTGCCTAAACTGACGTCAAGCTCATTTGAAAGTCCATCCCCAGATGTGAGTGCTGGCTCATATTCTTGTTGGAATCCTGTTATCGCTGAAATCAGCAACAAAACTTGCATTTAAGTCAATGGAAGCAGGATAGGGGCCAGCTTTATTACACGAGCTCACCTTTGGCTCAGAATATCCAAACTCACACCACAGTCCATTGTCTCCCAGTAGAATACTCCAAAGGAGCCACTTCTTAGATAAAGGATTCTGGGTCTGAAAATATAGAGGGTTATTAGCAATGAACAGTTCAACATCTTAGGATTCTTCCTATGATTAGGAACCTTCAAAGACTGTCGAAAAAGCTCTTCCAAAGATTAAAAAAAAAAAAAGCAGCAGCAGATCTACAATGGTAGAAAAAATGTCCAAGTTAAGATTGAAGCAGAAGACCAGCCAGGGCACAATGCTGCTGGGTAGGTAGCAACTGATTTTCCACCCTCCAAAGTCATGGTGTGAACTTTATTTCGGTTTATCCAGCAACTGGAGCTTACACCAAAGTAGATTGATTTTCAGTGCAAGATTGAATGTGAGTTCCTTGTAGGTTTCATCTTTAAAAATGCCTTGAAAAGAGGAAAGGCCTTTACTTCAAATATCAAGAATAGATATGGATGTTCAAGGCACAGAACAGCATTTAAGGAAAGTGACCAACGTTTTGCTCAGTACATAAAACCACCACCAGGAGGAGCATTTACTGCAAGGACCTAGCAAACAGGGAGATATTTCAATCGTTCTAGTTCCTGCACAGCAACACGTTTTCAATGCATCACCTCTATAATTAATCTGCAACCAGTGAAGCTGAATGCAGGTTAAGTTGAACAAGTGGAACTTTACTAAACCCTGCAGACATCTCTGTCCATGTGTCAGAGTGCTTCCAGCCTAATGCTCCGCGTTCCCTATTCCCCTGGTGCCTCCTTAACAATAGGCCCTTAGGGGAACATGGGCCCTCTGACTCCAGTTCCACTGATCATGATGCGCTGAATTTGAAAAGCCCTGTAAGTTATAGAAAAGGTAGATAGCACAGCTTTGGCTAGGCTAAAGTGGCCTGTTGCCTCAGTTGGAAGAGCTGCTGCTGTAGTCTGTGGACTGCAGAGGATCATGGGTACAAGTCTCCTTGTGGTAACGTGCAGGGTACAGATATCACAGGCGTGTACACTAAGTCAGGAAACCCACCAAGCGACTATGATTGCATGAAGCCAGGCGTGACCAACCTGAGCCTGAGAAGGAGCCAGAATTTACCACTGTACATTGCCCAAGAGCCACAATAATACATCAGCAGCCTCCCACTGGCTCCACACCCTCCTGATCAGCTGTTTAGGGGCATGCAGGAGGCTCAGCAGGGAGGAGGAGGAGCAAGGACACAGCAAGCTCAGGGTTAGGGGACAGGAAGGGGTGGAGTGGGGGCAGGGCCTGTGGCAGAGCCAAGGGTTGAGCAGTGAGCAGCCCCCGACACATTGGAAAGTTGGCGTCTGTAGCTCCAGCCCCAGAGTCTGTGCCTGTACAAGGAGCAGCATATTAACTTCTGAAGAGCCGCATGTGGGTCCAGAGCCACACGTTGGCCACCCCTGGCATGAAGTGGTTTGATGCATAACTTGTGCTTGCAATGCTTTAATAAGCCCACGTAGCATCCATAGACAAAACATCTTGCCAGGACAGTCTTACCGATGCACTACAGGAACCGTGTGTGAGTGGCCAGCACCTTTGCTGACAGCAGTGACTTTAGGGTAACTTCCAAATGTGAACTATTGCTCTGTGGCACTGGGTGAGGAAGGCCTAATGAAACGGTGCAGTTGGAGCACGTGTGGTTTCCTGTTCATTGTTCTAGTTCAATTCATTCAGCCCTACCTCACACAGGGTCCAAGTTCATTTCTATTTTGGATTATAAATCAGCAGAAAGTCCACTGAAGTTCATGGGCCTACACCAGCATAAAACTGGTGTGAGGAGAATCAGGGTCACAGTCAGTGATAGCTTTAGCTTTTCTGCTGTGCTGGGATAAAACTAAAGATGTAGCCCTCTGCCTGGTCCATGAGAGGTCAGAAGTAAATGTCTAAAGACCTTCCAGGGTCAAGATATTGGTACCAAATTCAGCAAACAGGCATGAGAATGCACTGGATAGAGGTTGTTGAAAAATAGAAAACAATTTCAGGAAAAATTTGAGTTGTTTCTGATTTGCAAGGTACATAACAGAGCAAGTTTCAAAACTGTTTCATGAAATATTTTGAAATTTTTCTATATTTGCTTTATTCCCCTCTTTGCCACTCCCCTCCCCCATTTTGCTGTTGAGTGCAATAAAATTAATTAGGTCCTGGACCAGAGGAGAAAATTTACAGTGGCAAAAAGAGAAATGGAGGAAAACAAAAGAGCCCACACATAATTCATTTGTTCATCCTACTGCAGTCAGTAGCAACACAGGAAGAGTAAGGAAACACAAATATTACATTTCAAACATTCAAATTTAACATTTTGGTTTTCAAATATTAAAAATGAAATTATTTCAAATGGAAATGAAATCAAGTAAAGTTTGGTTTTGAAATTTCAGGTTGAAAAACTGAACAAGTTAGTCAAGTAATGTTTTGCTACAAAAAACCCAACACTTCATTACTCAACAAAAGCCCACTCTGGGAGGAATAATTTAAAAAAAAACAACAAATTTGTTCGGCTCTGGCACTGGCCACATAAAAATTATACCAAGTACATTGGAGACACTGGTCATTTGGACTCCATTTCCAGTGTGTCCAGAAAGCCAGGAAATAACAGAACACATGACTAAGTAAAGCACTGAAAACATTTTCTGAGAAAAAAGCCCATGTAGCCCTTGTCTCTCTTTTCTTTGACTGCTGGAGGGTGCCGTTCATTTGCTGTTCCTGAGCCATGGCTCATGGATAAATCTGGCGCCGGACACATCATCAAATCTGGGTGGAATCCTACCTCTGTTGAAGTCAATAGGAGTTTTGCCACTGACTTCAACAGAGTAAGTATTTCATCTTCCACGTGTGTGATTTTAATAGAAAAACCCCAAACAGTCTGTGGAAAATGCAGGTAAATCAGAGCATGGAGATATTCCTTGACCGGGAAGAAAAGCAGAAAATAGGGCACCAGTTCTATTATAAATAGTAAGAATATAAATTAAGATTAGGGGAAAATATGCATTTTTAACAGAAACTCCACAGACAGAGATAAAACCCCCTGGAGAGGTATGTCAAATCCTGGGCATTAAAGTCAGGAACAGGAAAACCGCAGAAACCTCAGAGATTTCGTGAACACCTCGAGCTATTTTGGAAGATTTGCAATGTTCAGAAAATACTACTAAGGCTACTTGGAATAGGCTGCTGCATTGCCACTCCTCAAAAACCTCCTGGCACAGAGATCTCCCACTGCTTTAATCTCCTCCAAATTACAGTACATCGGCTTTGCTGCTCACTCCACACCATGGGCAACCCGTTTAAGCAGCTTTGGTGGCAGCTGGAGTCCACATATCTTAATTTTTTTTCCCTGTAACTGAAACCCTTTTCATCCACCCCCAAGGTGGATTCAGTTAAGAAATAGACCTGCTTTTTCTCAGCTAATGGGAAGCCTGCTTTGTGTATTAGGATTAGAAAAACCCCACTAAAGCTGGGCTGCATAATCAGTGCCCCTTGCACAAAATACAAACTGTCATACTATTTACACTAAAGCCCCCACTCACCTCTCAGATAATCAGAAAATCGTAGGACTGAGAGGGCCCTCGGGAGGTCGTCTAGTCCAGTCCTCTGCACTCAAGGCAGGACTAAGTGTTATCTAGACTATTCCTGACAGGTGTTTGTCTAACTTGCTCTTAAAAATCTCCAAGGACAGAGATTCCTTAGCCTCCGTAGACAATTTATTCCAGTGCTTAATGCTAGAGTAAGAGAATCAGGCCCTGTATCTCTCTTTTCCCTGGCAGTCTTCTCAGCTCTTTTTTTCCCAGTGTCTCTGTATTTGTTCTTCATTCTGACCATCCTCTGCCCCCCTCTGGTCCTTCCTCCTCTCCCTTCCCCTCAAGTCGTTCCCAAGCGAATGATGAATCCAGTAATGTTCAGGAAGGAGCAAAACTTCACCACTCACAGGGATTAAATGGGATCATCTGTCCCCTAATTAAAAATAAACATGGGGCTCAGCAGCAAAGATTCAGTCCAGATTTAAACATCTCCAAAATTCAGTAGTGGATGGAGCCAAGAAGATTCTGGCTTGTGCCCATGTCCAAGTAAAATAAGATGGCACCCATCTCTGTACAAATTCAAACCCCTACGATAAAATATTTCAGAACTTTCCCAGAGGGAAGGATCAGCAGCTGCGGACCAGTATCTACGTCTTTGCTACATCAAGACAATTTAAAAGAGTGGGCTTGATTCACACCTAATAGCAAGGGGATTGCCATTGCACTTCTGAGCTCTGTGTGGTTTGCCATGTCCCTTGCGGGATTCACTCCAGGGAAGGCCAACCTTCATCTGGTGTCCCGGGGGAGAGGGGGCAGGGGGCTTTCTGCTGTATGCTGGGGCCTTTAAATTGCGGTTGGAGGCTATCCTGGCTATACACATTGCTCACGGACCAGAACTGTCCCCTCAATTGGCGATAGATCAGCTACAGATTCCCTTGAACCCACCACAACCTATCCTCAGGGCAGATTGGATGCTACCAGGGTCCCTCTGCTTCAAGTTATGTGGCATAATCCAGGGCTACATCTAGCCCTAGATGAGTACCCTTGTGCCTGGTGTTCCAAAGGATACATCACCAAGCATGTCACTACATTTTATATGTTACTGGCCTGGTCTTGAACCTCTACCTGTTTATACATGGATCTTTCAGGTGTAAGAGAAGCAGAATAAATCAATGCTGAGAAACTGTGCCTGGCAGAGCAGGAAAGGGAAAATGTCTGAGTAACACATCATCAAGAAAGAGGTCACCTTATTGATCACTGCACAGAGGAAGCCAACCTTATATTCTCATCAGGACCAGCTGGAGGCCGTGAACAGCACTGGATTGCTGAAGGGGGGCACAATGGAAGGTCATGGGAGCACGGAGGGGGCCAGGTGTGGGAGGTTAGTAATTAGGTGCAAAAAGGGGAGGGGTCATTAGCCACACTGCTAGAGAGAGGTTAGGGATGGATGACCTCTGAACATTGGGGCAATTTAGTTTCTATAACCCAGGCTCCTGGTGTTTCCAGCCAAGTCTGCTGTAATTTCTTTCAGGAACTATACTCACAAAGTTAATGATGAGGAGTCAGATTTCAAACCCATTAGGAAGGAATTTATTCATGCCATGAAAGAAACACTGATATTCCAGGGTTTCTTGTTGACTCAGCCACAGTTAAAGATCTAACACGAATTTCAGGTCCACATCCTATTCTTTCATTTCTCTTCCCCAGTTTTATGCTCCAGGCAGCTCTTTGATTTGGTGAGCTATTTACAGATGACCATTTAAAGGTTTATATAAGAAGGATGATGTAACAGAACTAGCGTCTACCTGACTATGTCAGGTTTTCTTGGCAAGTTCACGCCATCTAAACTTGACTGTTCCTTAATTACAAAGTATTTCCATAGTTAATTTTCATCTGTGAGAATGTCACACTGTTAACCTCAGTTAAACGAAGACTGCAGATAGCCCTCTTTCCTCTTTCCCAAGACACTTTGATTTTCTCCCTTCTCTCTTTTTAAATGGGGGAACTTGAAGATGCCTGAACAGAAGTGGAAGACAAAAGGGAAGCCTGAGGTTTCTGTGCTTTGTATGTTTGTCCGATTTATTTTTAAGGTCCTTTTCTCTGGGCCTTTTACTTTCTCATGTTCCTTTGGTCTCTTGGACTGTTTGCTTTTTAGCCCTACACATCAAAGTGTATTTTATTTTTAGCTCAAAGAACTAAATTCTGTTACATCAAAGCAAATCCACTATCTTCAAATGAGTTACTCCAGATTTTCATAGCCATAAGTGAGATCTGTATCTGGCTCTAAATACGGAAGTGGAGCCAATTTGAAATATTCCTTTCATATCAAGCTACTTTTAGAGGTAGTACAAATCCTTGATCAGTGCGTCAGTATTTGATTGTTTTCATTATGAGATTATGCAAAACCTATTATCAAATAAGAGTCAAACACCATTTCTAACTGACTATGATTCAATATACTGTGGAAATAGACCATTATAGGTTTGTTTGGAATATTTACCAGCATACTTTACAGCTACAGACCAAGTAAATGAATCTATTTTTAAGTTTCCAGTTAAAGGATTTGCTAACAAAAATAATCTATGGCAGAATTATGTAAAATCTGACTAAACTTTTCAAATTTGGCTAGAATGAACAATTACTAACAAAAGGCCTGAAACTGTAGAATGACATTAAGTAAACTCTACTCATCAAATTCTTCCATGTGAGCGCAGACTGCCTGAGATTGTCAAAAAAATGACTAGTCATTTTGGCTGTCTAACTTGACACACTTTAGAAGGGCCTGATTTTCAGAAAGTGCTTGAGTGTCCCTGCTCTGAAAATCTGGTCTGCAGTCTGTTGCAAGGCAGACTCACATTGTGCGCTCTCTCCTGAAGCCTGTACTTTTGTTCTCTCTTATTTTGTTCTTTACCTTGGATGTAGCTAAAAAGCCAATCAGACAGAAAGTCAGATTTTAAAAAATCCAAACTGTGGTAATGAGTTTACATGGTAGCTAGTGAACAGTTAACAGGGGAGTTTCATGAGGGAGTTCTCCAGGTGAAGGAGGAGCAATGACCCTGGGGATAAGTTTGGCTGTGGTGTGTGTTTGTAGTGTTCTTGCTGCTTGACTGAAATATATTGTGGGGTCTGTTTGTTTGAGGCATGGTGTGCAGACCGTGTGTGCTGAGCCTAGCAACTAACACGGGAGTTTCGCAAGGGAGTTTACAGGGGGAGTGTGGGGGGGAGAGGGGAGTAGATATAATTAATATTCTTTAAACGTAAAGCCAAATATCCGCTGATAAAAACAAAACAACAAGAAAGGAACGAGCTTCAGGAATAAAAAGAGAATGCAGGCAGAAGTCCAGCAACAGAAGGGGGGCTATCCAGTTTATTGCACACAATGCAGAATGTATGATTAGCTGCCCAGTGGGCAGGTGGCGTATGTGTGCATTTGGTGCAAGGAGCTCCTGTCCCTCAGAGACCGTGTACGGGCTTTGGAGATGAGGGTGGCTGAACTGGAGGAGCTAAGGGAGACAGCGAGGTGTATATAAATGAGACTTTCCGGGACACAGTAGAACAGTCCCACCCCTGGTCTGACATCCTCTGTGCTGTTGAGGAGGATGAAGGTTTCAGGGAAAGAGAACATCCAACTGGAGCAGAGGGAAACTATCCCATAGTTTGGACACTCCTTCCAGATGATGTCATGGTATCCTCTTGCACTGAGGATACTTCTCCTGGGTCAGGAACTCCAGTTATTAAGAGACAAGTAATAGTTATGGGAGATTCGATCATTAGAAACATAGATAGCTGGGTTTTCAATGAGTGGGAGAACCACACAGTGACTAGCCTGCCTGGTACAAAGGTTGCAGATCTCTCGAGACATCTAGATAGACGTATGTGTAGTGCTGGGGAGGTCGTGGCACATGTAGATGCCAATGTCATAGGGAAGGAAAGGAGAGACATCCTGGAGGCCAAATTTAGGCTGCTAGGTAAGAGATTGAAGTCCAGGACCTTGATAGCGTTCTCTGAAATGCTTCCAGTTCCACACACAAGGCCAGTTAGACAGGCAGAACTGCAGGGTATCAATGAGTGGATGAGATGATGGGGTGGGGAGGAGAGGTTTAGATTTATTAGGAACTGGGGAAATTTTGGGGAAAGGAGAAGCCTATACAGGAAGGATGGACTCCACCTAAACCAAAATAGAACCAGATTTCTGGCACTTAAAATTGAAAAGGTCATAGAGCAGTTTTTAAACTAAGGGGCTGGGGAAAACCAACAGGTGCAGAGGAGTACATGGTTTGGACAGAGATATTCCTTAGGGAAGGATCTATTAATGGAGATTCTCTACATCCTAGTAAGGAGGAGATGATGGAAGATGATAAAATACAGGTAGGATCTGATGAGAAACAGTCATGTAATAGCAGACAGCTAAAAAGGGACAAGTTTTAAAGTGCTTAAACCAGTGCTAGAAGTCTAAATAATAAGATGGGTGAACCAAAGTGCCTAATATTAAATGAGGATATTGATATAATAGGCATCACAGACATTTGGTGGAATGAGCATAATCAATGGCACACAGTAATACCAAGGTACAAAATATATCAGAAAGACAGAACAAGTCATGCTGGTGGGGAAGTGGCATTATATGTGAAACAAAGTGTAGAATCAAATGAAGCAAAAATCTTAAATGAACCAAACTGTACCATAAAATCTCTATAGATAGTAATTCCATGCTCTAATAAGAATATAGCAGTAGGGATATATTACCGATCACCTGACCAGGATTGTGATAGTGACTGTGAAAGGCTCAGGGAGATTAGAGAGGCTATTAAAATAAAAAAAACTCAATAATAATGGGGGATTTCATCTATCCTCATATTGACTGGATACACGTTACCTCAGGATGGGATGCAGAGATGAAGTTTCTTGGCACCTTAAAATGGCTGCTTCTTGGAGCAGCTAGTCCTGGAACCCACAAGAGGAGAGGCAATTCCTGATTTAGTCCTAAGTAGAGCACAGGATCTGGTCCAAGAGATGAATGTAGCTGGACCGCTTGGTAATAGTTACCATAATATAATTAAATTTAACGTCCCTGTGGTGGGGAAAACATCACAGCATCCCAACACTGTAGCATTTAATTTCAGAAAGGGGAACTACACAAAAATGAGGAGGTTAATTAAACAGAAATTAAAAGGTAAAACACCAAAAGTGAAACTCTGCAAGCTGCCTGGAAACTTTTTAAAGACACGATAATAGACGCTCAGCTTAAATGTATACCCCAAATCCAAAAACATAGTAAGAGAACCAAAAAGGTGCCACTGAGGCTAAACAACAAAGTAAAAGAAGCAGTGAGAGGCAAAAAGGCATCCTTTAAAAAGTGGAAGTTGAATCCTAATGAGGAAAGGAGCATAAACTCTGGCAAATGAAATGCAAAAATATAATTAGGAAGGCCAAAAAGCATTTGAAGAACAGCTAGCCAAAGACTCAAAAAAGTAATAGCAAGTTTTTTTTTTAAATACATGAGAAGCAGGAAGCCTGCTCAACAACCAGTGGTGCCACTGGACGATCGAGATGCTAAAGGAGCATTGACGGATGATAAGGCCATTGCGGAGAAATTAAATGAATTCTTTGCGTCAGTCTTCATGGCTGAGGACGTGAGGAAGATTCCCAAACCTGACCCATTCTTTTTAGGTGACAAATCTGAGGAACTGAAGCAGATTGAGGTGTCATTAGAGGAGGTTTTGGAACAAATTGACAAACTAAACAGTAATAAGTCACCAGGATCAGATGGTATTCACCCATGAGTTCTGAAGGAACTCAAATGTGAAATTGCAGAACTACTAACTGCAGTCTGTAACCTATCATTTAAATCAGCTTCTTTACCAGATGACTGGAGGATAGCTAATGCAACGCCAATTTTTAAAAAGGGATCCAGAGGTGATCCTGGCAATTATAGGTCTGTAAGCCTGACTTCAGTACTGGGCCAACTGGTTGAAACTATAGTAAAGAATAAAATTGTCAGGCATGTAGATGAACATAATTTGTTGGGGAAGAGTCAACATGGTTTTTGTAAAGGGAAATCATGCCTCACCAATCTACTAGAATTCTTTGAGGGGGTCAACAAGCATGTGGACAGGGGGGATCCAGTGGATATAGTGTATTTAGATTTTCAGAAAGCCTTTGACAAGGTCCCTCATCAAAGGCTCTTAAGCAAAGTAAGCTGTCATGGAATAAGAGGGAAGGTCCTCTCATGGCTTGGTAACTGGTTAAAAGATAGGAAACAAAGGGTTGGAATAAATGGTCAGTTTTCAGAATGGAGAGAGGTAAATAGTGATGTCCCCCAGGGGTCTGGACTGGGCCCAGTCCTATTTAACTAGGGGGAAGGGATAGCTCAGTGGTTTGAGCATTGGCCTGCTAAACCCTGGGTTGTGAGTTCAATCTTTGAGGGGACTAGCTGGGGATTGGTCCTGCTTTGAGCAGGGGGTTGGACTAGATGATCTCCTGAGATCCCTAATGATTCATGAATCTATAAATGATCTGGAAAAAGGGGTAAACAGTGAGGTAGCAAAATTTGCAGAGGATACCAAAAATTGCTCAAGATAGATAAATCCCAGGCAGACTGCAAAGAGCTACAAAGGGATCTCTCAAAACTGGGTGACTGGGCAACAAAATGGCAGATGAAATTCAGTGTTGATAAATACAAAGTAATGTGCACTGGAAAACATAATCCCAAGTATACATATGAAATGATGGGGTCTAAATTGGCTGTTAGTACTCAAGAAAGAGATCTTGGAGTCATGGTGGATAGTTCTCTGAAAACATCCTCTCAATATGCAGTGGCAGTCAAAAAAGCAAACAATGTTAGGAATCATTAAGAAAGGGATGGATAATAAGACAGAAAATATCATATTGCCTCTATATAAATCCATGGTATGCCCACATCTTGAATTCAGTGTGCAGATGTGGTCACCCCATCTCAAAAGAGATATATTGGAATTGGAAAAATTTCAGAAAAGGGCAATAGAAATGATTAGGGGTATGGAACGGCTGCTATATGAGGAGACATTAATAAGACTGGGACTTTTCAGCTTGGAAAAGAGACAACTAAGGGGGGATATGATAGAAGTCTATAAAATCATGACTGATGTAGAGAAAGCAAATAAAGGAGTGCTATTTACTCCTAATAACACAAGAACTAGGGGTCACCAAATGAAATTAATAGACAGCAGGTTTAAAACAAACAAAAGGAAGTATTTTTTCACACAATGCACAGTCAACCTGTGGAACTCCTTGCCAGAGTATGTTGTGAAGACCAAGACTATAACAGGGTTCAAAAAAAGAGCTAGAAAAATTCATGGAGGATAGGTCCATCAATGGCTATTAGACAGGATGGGCAGGGATGGTGCCCCTAGCCTCTGCTTGCCAGAAGCTGGGAATGGGCGACAGGGGATGGATCACTTGATGATTATCTGTTCTGTTCATTCCCTCTGGGGCACTTGGCACTGGCCCCTGTTGATAGACAGGATACTGGGCTAGATGGACCTTTGGTCTGAGCCAGTATGGCCATTTTTATGTTCTCATGGTACTCCGGTTTTTACACATTTCTAATTCTGGGATCAGAGGAAGGGGAGAGAAATACAAATTAAATGATAAGGCTCATCCGCTACCAGTTGAAGGCATCTGCTAAATACGTATACATGTCTCTTCAAAATAATTTCCTAAGCTACTATAGTTATGGTATAGAAGGGAGTAACCATGGAACCTTACAGTTTCAGCAGGTGTACTTTACAATTCAGTTTCAAGAAAGATAATTCACTGCCTGTCTCTCTGCTGCCAGTTATGAGGGATTTCTTACAGTAAAGGCAAAACCAGAAGTATGAACAGCATTTTCACAGAGATCAGCTCAGCACTGCAGAAACAGCTAGTACACAAAACTGTACATAAGGCATCTGCCTCCACATGAAGTATGGGCCAGATTTTCTCGAGAGCTTAGATTCTATTTAGGCACAAAAATAAGTGGCCAGATTTTTATCAGAACAGAACACACTGAGTTCTGAGCTCTTTTGAAAATATGCCCATTAATTGTCCTAATGGGAGCAGCTGGTTGCTGAGCGCTTTGGAAAAATCAGGCACTTGTTTAGATACCTAAATGGACTTTTCTGAAAATCTGGCTCAGCATCTGAACTGATCACAAAATAACCACAGGCTCCTAGGTGGAGCACCAAGAAAACTAAACACATCAGTTACGCTATTTTCACCACAGAAAATTATATACCCTTGAGCCCCGAGAAGTGAGCCCTCCAGACCAGGGTTGAAGCATGTACTTGCAATGCAGGGTGGAGATAATCTCATCTGTGCAAGAGACAGAACTTTCTCTGGGGCTGGTCCAAGACTGGGGAGTGAACTTCCCCAGAAACTGAGGACCATGACAAACCTCACCAACTTCCACTCCAAGTGCAAGGCAGATTTCATTGATCTGCCTTCTCTAACATAAACATACAGAAACATGCATATTTATTTAAAAACCCTACCAAAACACCTTCCCCTGCACATGCTTCTCCCTAGGGGAGAGGATGAGAGACCAAGCAGCATGTGACAGATGTGTAGTCATGTTACTTTATGCATTACAGGAAGATACTATGGGAATGAGTGCAATATTAGAACCTCTGTATAACAGAATCCCACGCTGCAGCTATCAGTGCTAGGCCCAATCTATGGATAAATAAACCATTTTGGTCTCCAGAGTTGTTAGCCTGACAACTTTCATGAGCACTAAATTGACCCATTTTTTTTAAAGACCTACTGAATGTCCTTTGTTTAGTGCATTAGAAACCAAAAGGACATTTTTAGAACAGTGTAAAAAGGAGGCAGGAGTAGAATGAATAAATGCTCACGTTTTCTCCAGTTGATGGCAGCTAAATGCACCTTAAAATGTTGAAGATAATTTAGAGAGGCCTGGATTCTTACTGAAAGCCGGCAAGCTAGAATTGCAGAAACCCTGTCTATAACTTTATTGCATCCAACGAAGTGGGTATTCACCCACGAATGCTCATGCTTCAAAACATCTGTTAGTCTATAAGATGCCATAGGACTCTCTGCTGCTTTTCCAGATCCAGACTAACATGGCTACCCCTCTGATACTTTTTTTCTCTTGTCCATTTAACTCCACCAGCCTCTTTGACCATCCTCTTCACTACTTCCCCATATCCCTATATAAACCTCACAGAACGATGAGAGACAAAAGAGGAACCAAAATGATTTCAGCCACTTTGCCAAGAGTATACAGTGGGAGAAGAAACTAAACGTGCGGGAAAGTCATTGGGACAGATCCTCAGATGGTGCAAATTGTTGTAGATCCATGGAGTTGATGCTGGCTGAAAACTGTCCCATGAGGAAGTAACATCACGTCTGATACACTTGTCTTTAAGCTGAATTCCTTTGGGCTCAGCAGCTTCTATTCAGCTGCCCTAAGGATCTTTGGCTCAAAGACACACTGAACATTTGTACCCATGCTCTGAAACTGAACAGTGTCTCTTAAGAGGATATTCAGAGAGGTAGGATATTATAGTTAAGAAAAATATAGTATGGCTCAGGCAACTGGCTCAGATGGATGGAAAATTCATGCTGCCAGCAAACCCCTCCCCACCAAACTTGGTTAAATCCACTCAGCTCTATGGCCACTAATTGGGAGACAACATGCCCTTGGGAAATATCCATGGTCATGAATACTTTTCAGATGTGATCTTCTCCATGGTTATGACATACCAGGATACAATCCGGACCAATGAGTATTTGTGTTACCCCTGCCCTATAACTTGCAGTGCCCTGCTGCTCACAAACAGCCTCCAGTATGTAAGTTATTCCCACTTATGTTTGTGTGTGTGCTGCAGCCAGCAGCCTTACAAATCATCCCAACACACTCCCAGATTTTTCCCCATAAACATATGTCCTATACTGCCCAGCCCTCTCCCAGACAATACAAATATATTAAGTCAATTATTCCCTTAAAGAAATAATATGCACACAACTTGTTACCCTAAATGGAGTTACCCAGACACTTCAGCTTGAGGACACTGAATTAGATAATACAATAAAACAAGGTATATTAACTGCAAAGAAGGAGGTTTTAAGTGAGTACAAGCAATGAGGCACAACAGTCAGAATTGGTTACAAAAATAAAGATAAAACTATTAGATGCCTAACTTAAAAAACTACATTAGATTCAAAGCAACGTTTTCTTACCCCATGCTTTCAGCAGCCTTGCTGACGATACTCTTTAGGTCAGGACCTCTCCCCAAGAGTCCATGCCTGCTTCCTTTATCTCGTCAGATATAGTGAATTCAATAAGCAGGGAGATAGAGAGAAGGGCCTTGGGGTGTTGTCATTCCTTTTTATAGTTTCAGTTCTCCTCTTGAAAAAAAAAACCAGAAACATTTCCAGCTGAGACCCAGGAGCCAAAGTTGCTATGTGGAAGGATGTTTCCTGCTGGTTTTTTTCACCTGTTTGAACTTCCTTTGTCTTCCCTTCCTGCTATTTACTACTTAAATGCAAATTAAGCAGAGCACACACTCCTTTGTTTCAGAGAGACCTGTTTGCCAGCGTCTGTTTGGGCAGAGCTGTGGGGCTATACATTTTACTAGGACAATACTGACCAGCAAATCATGAGTTTTCAAAGGATACCTTACAAGGAATACTAGAAAGATTATTGCAATAGTGGAGGGTATGAATACAGAGGTATATTGTGTCACTCTGGTACCAGCACATTAGTTTCAGAGGTGTGGAGGGACAAAGGCAGAATATGTTGTAATCCTTACAGGCAATGGAAGGGTGAAATACAGCCAGATGAATAGTTTACAGAGGACCATGGGACTATAACAAAAAAAAAAGTACATATTGGTAAAATATCAGGAGCTTTTTCCTGACTTTGGGTCCATCAGGACTTCTCACATGCTTAATGATAAACCGGTGGTTTACTAGATCAAGTCTATATCCCCTTACAGGATCTACTGTTTGATAGGAGACGGGAATCTTCATCCATTCTTCCACTGGGGAGGGGTGCAACTCATTCTCTGTGAAAAAAGCTGAGGTTTAGCCCTGCAAGCCCCAAGATTGACATAGATCTTAAGAGATCCCCGGACCTCTCCCCCATGTTTAACAGAGGTGGGAAAGCTATACTCTTCCTCTTTCCCCGGCATCCCTTTACTTTAACCTCTGCATATACATTCTAAACATATGCAATAAACACAGTCAAGTCAAAACTGCAGCACAATATTTGTTCATTTATTGTCTAATGGCAGCTACTATAAATAAGGGCTATCGCTTACGTATAAAAGTGCCATTAAATATAAGGGCTGCAGTGGACAGGAACTGCAGAATAGATTTGCAGGTTTATATTGAACACAAGCATATTCAACTTGCAGGCACAGAAGGTGTCTGTCATCTTGCTAGGATCAGAGCAGCTTAAGCATGAAGACACATATGTACCAAACATCAGTTGACCCCATTTCTCTTTCCCTGGGTAAGAGAAAGGATGGCCCAGAAATATAATTCTTGAAGACAGGATCAAAGAAATTATACACATACATACACATACACAAACAAAGAAAGGAAGCTCAAATGAAAACATTAGCTAGCTAACCATATGGCAAAGCCACAGGCAACTCTGCATTTCAAAGAAATAAAGGTCAGTAAAACTAAATTGGAGCCCTTGAGAATGATGCAGCCCAGATAGCTCGTGAGATGTAAGCACAGGAGAAGAAAAGGTGTTGGATGCAAGTATCATAGTGTCAGAATACCCACTCATTTGGGGGTCAGATCAGTAGCTGGTGTAAAGGCCCTGTACTTAAGCGTGTGCCTAACTTTAAGCACATTGAAGTCAATGGGGTTACTCCTATGAGTAAAGTTAAGCTCACGTGTAAATATCTTGCTAGTGTAACAGCTGGCGTGAAATGCTGCGGGGGATCTATGGTACTACTCAGGGAAGGAGATGGCTGAAGGCACGCCTGCTTACAACTCTGCATGGGCTACCCATACCCTTGGTAGCAGCAAGTGAGGAAGAGCAGCCCCTGGGGTGCCACTGCATCCTCGCCCGCACATGTGGATGCAGACCGAATAGTGATTTAGCTTCCCACCCCAACATTCCAGTCAGCATAACTGCACTGGGGAACATACGCTGCAGTAGGTATAGACAGTTCAGGATCTGGAAAACTGGGAGGGGCAGCAATCAAGAATCCCTGTTGTTCTAGGTGCAGAACTCACATATAAAGCACATATATTTCCCCCCAAAGATCTTACTGTTGTAAGTAATTTAAGATTAGCCACAGTTTCGTCCTTGTGCATGTGCTGCTAACCAACATACTATTTTATTGGAAATGTGGCATTTTGCAAATACAAAAATGGCTGAAACAAAGCTGGATAATCGTGCACTCTTTTGTAGACAATTTTGCAATGCCCATCTACCCTTTTTATGTTGAAATCCTCATCTCCACCTAACCAGAATCACACTGCATTTCTTTAGTATCTACATAGTTTGGATCATTAATATAAAAACATCAGACTAATGATTTTGTGCCAAAATAACCTTATAGAAATAACTTCAATTAAAGGAAAGACAGATGATGAGTGGCTTAATGAATTATAAAACTGCCCCGACACCTGTGCAACACTAATTTGTCACACTGATAGATCAGATTTTTGTTAACATATGGCTGCAAAAAGATTGCAAGGTTTGAAGCTTGTGTATTTGCTCTGGGTGCGATCTACAGTAACATAAATATACTGAGATAATAGGTGCAATCATTTTAACCCTAGCATGACAGCTGGGGGAAAATACTATGGAATGTTCTTTTTGAGAGCATTACAATTTAAAATGAATTAATAATGAGTAGCCATGTCACCAGTTCATTACCAGTGGAGGTACCTGTTATCTTTAGCATGCATCTGGCCCAATAGCACTGTTAACATTAAAATCTAATGAATTGCACATGGACTAGCTGGACAGCTCTGTTTAGAAATTAAATTACAGGAGGAGAATTGAGCAACTGGTGGGATTGAGAGTCTCAAAAAGGAGGCAGGAATTATCTGGGAGGTGAGTGGGTTGATTACTATGCATAATTTTTATTTGTGCTTGTACATAATTACAAGAACAAATATTAGCCATTACTGCGGGAGACTTTCAAAGGCAAACAAGGGGAAATTAGGTGCTCAACTATCATTAAAGTCAATAGAAGATGGGTGCCTCATTACCCTTTGTGCCTTTGGAAACTTCCCGTTACCTTCCTAGTTATATACTATACTATTAAGTGTTGATGCTCTTGAAAGGAAAAGTGAGACAGGGTAGAGGCACCTTTCCTGGTGGTGTTCATTAAGGATTTAGATTTACCCTAGTGCCGTCTCTTGCAGAATTGTACCGGCTCAGACAAGGGCAATGATTCTCATATACATCCAGGCCCCTTTATACCACTCTGGCAATCCTTTCACTCCCATTAAGTAATTCTGGAAGGGATATTACACCCTGTGTTTCAGGGCTCAAGCCAGTCTCTAGTTATTAGAGACCAGGAGGAGACCAATGTGCAGGGGACAGATTATCCCACAGCTACCTCCTATGGTGTTCTTACACCTTCCTCTAAACTGAAACATCTGGTGCTGGCCACTGTCACCGACAAGATACAGGACTACCTGCACTTGGGCTCTGATCCGGGCTGGCAGTTCCTATGTTCAGTACAACAGCTGCTCCTGGCTCACACTGCTAGTGGCTCTAGCAGCAGCATGAAGGGGAAGGGAAAGAGGAGGACAAGGCTGGTCCATTGTTCTATTCCATCCTAGTACCCGCAGCCAGTGGAGCTGGTTAGCAATGGAGGGACAGGCATGCTTCACACCCTTATGGGAGGTAAAATGGTGCCCCTGTTCCTTCTGCATGCCTGGGACTGCTTTTGGAGAAGGTGCAGCTCAGTGGTGCCTCCAGTACAGCCAGGGCCTTAAGGGTACACCTGAGTGTTTGGTGGGTGCTGAAGTGAAAGGTATGCAGTGTGAAAACCAGCCATTACCTCAGGATGGGATGTGCAATGAAAGGTGTTGCATAACATTGATCATTTGTACAATTCCGTAAATAATCTGCACGTGTTTGAGACTGCCATGCTGGGAAAAGCACAAGTGGACAGCAACGACATGGGTAAATTGTTGGAAACCCTGTTCCATTCCCATGGGAAGGATATATTCCCAGTCCCCATCTGAGGCAGCTGGTAGAATCCATATCAACAGCTCTACAGGGAACCAATGTTTACACTGTCTAAGGTACTTATACGATGCCTGTTACCACAGTGTCTGGTTATCTCAGAGTCTTCAATGTATTTATCATCAACACACCTCTGCAAAGTATTATAACCCCATTTTACAGAGAGGAAACAGACACAAAATGACTTGCCCCAGGTGACACAAAGAGTGTGTGGCAGAGCTGGGACTTGAATCTCAGTCTCCTACATCCCAGCACAGGGCCCTAATTACAGAACCATCCTTCCTCTGATAGTGTAGTGCAAGGAGGTTGGCACATTCAATAGAGAGCACTTGTTTCGTTCACTGATTGTGCATACGTTGTGATCAGTTAAGCGACGTATAGAATATCTTGATCAAAAGAAGCCGTTGGATGGGAATAACCTAATTTCATAACTAAATGAGAACCTGAGGGAATCAAATCTCTTCTCTGAACAATGAGGGCCAGATTTTCAGATGGCCTCTGTAGATGTGCGGACTCACCCCTGCTGTGCCTCCTGGGAATTAACTCACTCCAGCTCCGGAGGGCCCTCTCCAGGCAGGTGATCCACCTGTCCTCTGGTCCCCATGTCCCTCCCTGGACCTGGTGCCCCATTTCTTGGAGTGCTGCCCCCTGGCAGTAACCCCCTTTCTCTCAGGGTCTTCCCCCACCGGGGGTACCCCCACCTTGCCTCAGTATCAGACTACTGCGGGTCATTGTCTAGCCCCCACACCCTAGGATAGATTGCAGTATCAGCCTATTCATCACTGGCAAGGTTGGGTTTGGACCTGCTGCCTTGGCCTACCCTTGGGCTGCCCTCTGCAACCCCCAGTACCTATTGGCCTTGTGTTAGGCCACAGCCTGGGACTTTCCAGGCTGGAACTCCCCAGCACCTCTGCCTTTCCCCAGCCCTGCTTTACCCAGGTACCCTGTGTCTAGCTCACTACAGCCAGACCCTTCTTCCTCTGCAGACAGAGAGAGAATGTCTGGGCTTCTGGCTCACAGCCTTTTATAGGAACCAGCTGGGCCTGACTGGGGTGTGGCCCAGCTGCAGCCACTTCCCAATCAGCCCAGCTTAGCAGCTCCCAGCCACAACCTTCCCCCAGGGCTGTTTTAAGCCCTTCAGGGCAGGAGCAGGGGACCACCCTGCTACAACCAAAATGGGGGGAGACCCTGGTGCATGTTTACTTAGAGTGTGCCAGGTTGCAGCTCCTCGCCAATCTACTGTTGCGTTTCTGGTTGCACTTTTCCCCTCATCTCCTTCTCTATGCACTCCCTATCCGTGGCCCCACAAAGTCCCAGGACCTCCTGGTCAACCTCCTCCTCACCCTGGCTAAAATGGCCATCTATGCAACCAGGGAGAGGAGGTTGGCCAATGGAGACTCCGGTGACTGTGGGGCTTGTTTCCGATCCTTAGTCCTTTCACGTATCTGGGCAGAGTTCCGCTGGGCAGCATCCACCGGCTCCTTTGATGTCTTTGAGGAGCAGCGCGCGCTGTCTGGGGTTCTCTGCTCGGTGTCCCTGTCAGGCTACCTTCTTATGACCCTCTGACCGCACTCCTGTCCCTGTTTTTTTATTAGTTGTCCCCTAGAATCAGTTGAGTTGTAAGGTCCTGTAGATCCTCCCCTTAGGCTGGGGGGGGGGATCCATTAGCTTTTGCCTGCCCAGTTCCCGGAACCCAATAGGTACAACCAAAATGGGGTATGCTGCCAGATGCTGAGTTCTCCTAAAATGTTGCCCTGCAGATTTGGACAAAAGAGGGAGTTCTCTCTTTTTCCTGGCCTGAAAGGACCAGTTAGGAGATACTGGTCTTGATCCAACTGCACTGTTGCAGGAAGGATGGAGGAGGAGAAGGAACAGTCAGGAAAGAAGTGGATGGAAACAAAACAAACAAACGAAAAGTAGGTAAGATAAAGAGAAGGTGAACTGGTTGTTTAGTTATGAGTGAGAGCGGATGTTGAGTGTTTTCTTATAGATTATATTTTATTGAGATTTTAATGTTAGCTTTGCAATGTGCTTCCATCTTTAAGGCATCAATCCTCCAAACATGTATAGACACGCTTAATATCACAAAACACACACACATACACATTTGTTGTCAGTGCAATAGCACTCTTGCTGTTTATTTCCTTTGGGTTTTTTTTTTTCAAGATATGACTTGTAACAGTGGAGACCTAATTTTCTGTGTCATGAAGCATTAAATAGCTTGGCTTCTAGGTGTTTCAAACACACAGACTTAAGACTTCCTTTTTTTCTGAGTCCTTAAATTATAAAACATATATAGATTTACCTAGGGGTGAGAAAATCATAAAATATTCAGCAACATCTGTCATGAAAATATGTAACACATGCAGTGGCATTGTCTTGTTTCACTGGAGCCATTAGCCCAGAGTCAGAAACACACTGGATAAGGATAAGGATAAGGATACATTCTGTGACTCTCTTTAGCACCCGCTCCCTGAATTATCTTTCCTTAAGATAGTCATAGCCATTGATAGGTTACCTGCATTACTTAATGTGTCCTGTCTCTGAAACAGCTTTACAAGTTGGTTTGCATGGCTGGCATGAATTTCTCATGAGAATAATGAAATACTTCAGAGTAGCCAGAAAAGGTTGCTTCCAGACAATAAAAATCACTCAGGTGATTTTTAAAATTCTATGTCCTCATTTTAAAAGTTTTCAAATACTGAAAACTTTCCTGCTGTAACTTGCTGCCTCCAATCAACACATACTCCTGCCCAACCAATTCAACACCAGCTGGAGTGAGAAAGTGGACCAGTGATTGGGACACTAGCCTGTGATTCAGGAGACTCCAGAGTTCAATTCTTTCCTCTGCTACAAGCTTCCTGTGTGATCTTGGGCAAGTCACTTAGTCTCTCTGAGCCTCAGTTCCTCATCCATAAAATGAGGTAATAGACCTGCACTCCTTGTTCTGAGGATAAGGGCATTAAACATTGTGAAGTGCTCAGACACCATGAGAATGGGGGCCACTTAAGAACCTGAGATAGATGGATAGTTGAAATGTTGCCTCTTGTGTTGTCACTGCGAATAACAGTTGCTGCAGGATATGGGGGCTAAAACAAATAAATAATGATGATTAAAAGCTGGCACACATTTAGGATCCAATTCTTAATGTTCACAGGTGAGTAATATTATGCATGATAAACATGTCTCACATGAGTAATGTTACCTTCAGAAGTCTTTTCAGGATCAGGCTTTAATGAATATGGTCCAGCTGTTGTGTGAAAATAGCAGCAATTTTAAGCAAGAATATGCTTATATTAAGCAATTTAAATTAAACTATTTCATGCACCTGCCATTAGAAAAACTTTTACACATTATCCAAGAGAAAACTATAATAATCACTCTCTAAAAGGCTTATCAGTTGTCCACTGTCCAAGCACAATCTGGTGAGTCAGTGTGAATTAAGATACATTTTGAATTTTATCAGAGGGGTAGCCATGTTAGTCTGGATCTGTAAAAGCAGCAAAGAATCCTGTGGCACCTTATAGACTAACAGACGTATTGGAGCATGAGCTTTCGTGGGTCTACTACATGCATCCGATGAAGTGGGTATTCACCCACAAAAGCTCATGCTCCAATACGTCTGTTAGTCTATAAGGTGCCACAGGACTCTTTGCTGATTTTGAATTTTGGGTATTAATTTTCTGTAGCATAAAGAGAAGTATATTTGATTGAAGTTAAAGTAGCTTCTTTAGGTTTTGGCGGCCAAAGGATTTGTTGTTGTAACAGGGAGTCATAGAATATCAGGGTTGGAAGGGACCTCAGGAGGTCATCTAGTCCCAGCCCCTGCTCAAAGCAGGACCAATCCCCAGACAGATTTTTGCCCTAGACCCCTTAAAGGCCCCCCTCAAGGATTGAGCTCACACCCCTGGGTTTAGCAGGCCGGTGCTCAAACCACTGAGCTATCCCTCCAGTTAAAGATCCAAAACTGGCTTCTCATCACAAATGAACGTGTGTCCTTCACAAGTGGAACCAAAATGACTAAAGCTGACTGGAAATTTTCACTGGAACATTTACCAAAAGTTTTTTTTAAAAGCCATTGTTGTCAAAATTGAAACATTTAAAAAGCATGTTGATTTTGATAAAGTTTGACTTGCAAAAATCAAACTGAAGCATTTTGATAATGCCAAAATGTCCCATGTTGGCATGTTTGGAACATTTCAATTTTTCATTTGAAACAAAAAAAATTTTTCAGCAAACTTCACTGAGTTTTTTCTATAAAAAACAATGCAACAAGTTTTAAAAAGTTAAACTGGAACAAACTGTTTAAATTTTAATAAAACAAAACAAAATGGTTAACATCACATCCAATACAGCAATTGTCCAGCATGACAGGAATTGAGAAGGGTATGTTTACTTTCTGAAGAAACAATATCATTAGCAGAACAGAACCGGACAATCGCAAATAATATCATTAGATATAATCACATCAGTGTAAACGATACGAGGAGGGTAGGATGTAGGAACTAGAGTTACAGTAACTGTATTCTTTATGGGTTAAATTTTGAACTCATTCATTTTTTTTTCATCCCATATTCAGAAGGTAAATGTTAGCCTGAGTGAGATTTGAGGAAAAGTGTGAGAGGACATCAGAATTTAGCTCTGTTAATTGTCATAGTAGTAAACTTTGGATTGTCCTATCCATACATGGGTTTGGTTTCACAGTTTCTGTGCTTGGAACTTTAAATCCCATTGGTGCCCCTCTTATTCTGGGACTGCCAGGGACATGTCTGGCCTCTGGGTAAATTAGTATAGCCTTGGAGCTTTTTCTATCCTCTGCTCCTGTGCCCACAGGGAAGCTAAGAATGATGCTAGTGCAGTGCACTTTGGCCATATCCCCTACATAAAACCCTGATGCCAGCTGTAACAGCAGCTGGGGATTATTCCTACAACTTTGGCATTCTCCAAGGAACTTTTTCCACCCCTGCCAGAGCTGCGTAAAAGGGCCGTAGCAGAACTGAAAAAATCATGCCCCAGATTAGGAACTTTCTGCAAACCACGAAATTATATCATTTCACTTGCCATTCTGCAATGTTAGATTTGTACAAGGGGGGAAAAGAGTAAGCATATCAAGAGTGTCGGAAAATTCAGATAGGAAATGATGCATATGCATATTTTCGTGAGATGACTTCTTGCTTCTCATGAAGAAAGATGTTGAATTTTAGTCTCAATCCATTTTAAAAGGCAGCAAAAGCTCAGCTACTGGTAGAAGATTTATCAAAAAAATACTACAGTAATTAGCCCCCAAACGGTAGTACCTATAACTGCAGTGTTTTGGGCCAGAGCTATAGAATAGAGCTATTTAAATAAAGGGAGGTCTTTCACTATTCCCAGCCAGTATCCATTCTCTTACTGCAAATGCTGTATTATCTGATAACTTCTTACTAACGTATTTTAGAGTAGGTTTGTTTGATGCAGATTACTGCAAGGGAACAGAAAAAAAAAACACTTTTGAATGGTCCCTTAGTGGCAGCCTAATTTTCAAGAAACTCTCAACAGTAGCTATTCAAACAGAACAAGCTTGTTTTTCTCAATCCGCAGAGATCACCCTCTCCACCCAAGCAGCCTGTTTAAATAGCTGGCACAGCGGAGAGAGAGAAATTCTCAGGGTGAAGCAAAACAAATTAAGTTGTCAGCAAATGATGGGCTTCTATCTGAAAACTTCCCTGAGTGAAGTGTTTGCTGCAGACAAAGGCTCATATACGGCTCAATCCTACCGATGTGACACTCCTAGACCACGGGGCTGTCTCAACCTAGAGCATTTTATTAACCTTTTTCCGGAATACACGCACACAAAAACACACACGGTATAGCCACACTTTGAGCTGGAGGAGACATACCTGCCTTAGTTCTGATCAAGCTAGCGCACTGAAAATAGATACTGGGTATGGCAGCATGAGCGGCTAGCTGCCCCAAGTGTGTCTCTCTCCAAGATACTAGGTACGCACTCTCTGCAGTTAGCCCATCTGGCCGCCTGGGCCATGCGGCTGCCCTCTATTTTTCAGACCAAATGCAATTGTGTCTCCTCAAGCAGGAATTTACAGCACCAGCTCAAAGTATAGACATAATCACACGCCCCGTAGCTGCAGTGCTTTTTCCAGGAGCATCAGACTCTGCGGTGAAGAACATAGACCCTGCTCTGGCGAGCAGTGTTTCTGACCTCTTCAGCAGGGTTCTAAACCTTAAACCAGTGGTTAGGGGGCTAGCCTGTGCCAGAATAGATGTGGGTTTAATTCCTGCTCTTGTGCCAGGGCAGGAAATCAGTGGGAGGTAAGTGCCAAACTACCTTTGACGGTCTGAGCCTTAGCACCAATAGCACTTCCCCACTTCGCATGGATGTTGAGAAGATAACTCCATTAAAAAGATTGAGGCACTCATCAGAGCCCCATCACCGCACAGCAGAGACAGTGTGCTAGGAAAATAGCTGTGGCTTTCCGTCCAGTTCTGAGTAAAACTGACTCTCTGCACACACACAAAAAGCTGTGTATGCACTGACTGACATGTTATAACTTTTGAGTGATGCATGGAGAGCCCCCTAAGGATGCTGACCATGTCAGATTGGACACACAAGTGGTCTTGAGCCTGCCAGCAATGAAGTTAGCGAGGAAAAAAATCTCGAGCTAATCTAAGATTACAGTACATTTATTCATTCTTCATCAACAAGTTTTATGAATATTTATGGTTTAATCCCTGTATTGACTTCAGACAGAGCAGGATCAGCCCCTTTGTGTTACATTTTATTTGTTAGCTTCCCTAATAGTCCAATTAGACACGCAACATCATCCAGCGCATAACTGGGCAGGGACTCATGAGACCTCGGTTCTGTTCCTGGCTCCACTAACTGGATAACCATGGGCAAGTCAACTCATAGCATGTAATTCCTCTATGATCCTTATTTTTGTCATGTCTAGTTAGACTACAATAACTTTCAGGTAGGGACTGTATTGTGTCTTTAGCACAACTGGGCCATGATATCAGTTAGGGCTCTGGGCATTACTGAAATATTAAATAATGATTTCTGTTGAAATAACATGTTAGAAAGGCAATAACACAGATTCTGTAGCCCATTAGTATCACATTCACGGTATTTGAACTGCTTGGATAGTTTGGGGGCAACTAACTGTAGTGATTAGCTGAAAATCTATGATTTGCAGTGTCTTGTGGAAAGCTGTCAGGTTGAGGATTTTAATTTTGTTTTGATCTGGAAACTGAACTCAGCTTCAAGGCAAAGGTCGTGTCAATGAGAAGTGGACTTAAATACTTGAAAGCCTCAAGATTGCTCATGTTTTACCGCAAGTCAATGAAGCTTAAGACCAATTCATGAACCTGCTCTTCAGCAGACAGTTCCCATATACTTTCCTCCCAGTAACATGCTGGATGACGACACCTTGCAGTCAAACAAAGAAACAGTCCGTCTGCATTATTATAGTTAGCCTGAGAAGGACTAGATTTTTTGGTAAATGTCAATTTCACTGTACACACAAAAGGATGGAAAAATATTTCCATAGATAACTGAAATTTACAGGTAGTCAAAGTAAGAACAATGCTGCTTAAGAACTTATTAGAGCCTGATGTAAGGATATTTACTCTGTATATTTTGACATGTGATGTTAGCAAATTGTGCTTTAATGGCTATAAACTAACCTTTGAGCCCCCCGCAATTGTCTGACCTCCCATAATTTAATGCAGCTATGCAAACTTCAGTTGATAAATTTAAATGCTTAAAATAAACTTTGATATTACCTGTTAAAATCCTTAAAAAACATAAAAATTGAATTCTACCAAATTAAATTGTATTGGATATCTGCAGGAAAGAGAGCACAAGCTACAAGATCTGCAATCATTAGGAATGGAGTTACTGAGTTTGATAAAATAACTGGAACCTCTCTCGTTATTTTTGGGCACACTCTGCTGCTGGATTCTGACTGGCAGAGGGAATGATCAAACATTCTTTGGTCTCATGCTATTCCTAGCTTACTCAGAAACAGGAAGCATTAGAAATCTTGTAAGTAAAACCATTCTCATAGGATTTAAAAAGTGTTTGTTTTTTAAATAGATTCAGGCCATGTGTATAGTTCAGAAAAGGGGACAGGTTCACGCTATAGAGTCTCTTCTAAATCAGGGCTGGGATTTTCAGATGTCCTAGGAGTGTTAGGTGCCCAGCTCCCATTGTGACAATATTGAGGTAGGCACCTAACTCCTTTGGGCCCTTTTGCAAATCCTATCTTAGATTATTGTAATGCATTCTACCTATAAAGAGCATTTGCAACCTACAGCTAATGCAGTGGGTATCTGCCTGCCTCTTGGGTGCAGTGAGCCACAGGAAACATGTTTCACCAGCCCTCCAACGGTTCAAGGTATTGATTAAAACCTGCTGTATAAAGCCCTAGATGGTTTGGGTCCTGGCTACCCAAATGACCACTTCTCCCCTATACAACAACCCCAGCCATTGGACAACACAGGCACTGGAGCAGCTCAAAGACTTAACATCTGGGGACACGATGTAGCTAGTGGGATCCCATATACTGTCACATAGTACATGTCTGTTGACCTCAAATGCCTTTCACAAGGGCCACTTCTCTTCTCTGAGTGGATCAGAGTTTCATTTTTTTGGAAGTGTTGTTTCCTTTTTGGTCCGAGATGTAGTAAAAATTGGATTTTTTATTGCATAGTCATATGCTGAGTAAGTAGATGCATCTTTCAGATTAACAAATAAAACAGGCATATACACCACTAAAAATGGGATTATGCCCATTTGTGGGAATCTCTATGCTGGCCCAGTGGCCAGGCATTGCTGAGACCTATGAAAGTAGCACTGTAGCTACTAGCACTGGCAACCTGTGTGCTCCTGGCCTCCTTCAATGTGCAGCACTCAGGCAAACCTCCCTCCCTTTAAAGAGGCAGGTTGCCAAGGAGGGATGTGCTTCCAGCATTTGGCGGCTAGCTGTTCCCGAGGCTCTGCACCTTGCAAGCTGGAAACAGGCTGGGGTCACATTGGCTATTCATTTTATTTGAGTTATGAAGACAGCAGCGAAGGTGCCTCTACACAATACTGGATTTGGTAGGGGGACAGGATCATGTGGGCTGGCTGTTTTAGCAACCAAATCGCTTCTCTTTAGTAACTGAAGCTCCGCTCCTATGCACAGCTATCTGCACGAGTGTGGTACTTCTGTGTTAGCAGCAGGCATATTGCTAGCAAGGAACATCTGTGACTGTTAATACACAGCCAAACCAATGGCCATCAGGACAAAATGTCTCAAATGTTACTTGACCATTTTGGAACCTTAAGAGGTTGAAAGAGCCAGTTTCTGCCATGCTACAGACTGACGTAAGCTTCCAGCCTTATGCTTCTCTAATTAAGAGGCACGGTCTCAACCTAAAAGCTTTGATAAGCCAGAGCCCTTTCAGCAGTAGCCAACTGAAGCAATTCTTTTTCCTCTCATTCTGGTTTGTAGGTGTCATGCTTGAACAATGCAAAGGGAGCAATGTTTTTCCAATCATCATTAAAACTGGAAGTGCTGCCTGTGACACACACACAATTCTTTTAGACATCTTACTACCGAAGCAAGCCAGTCAGAATAGACTATGAAGCCTGCTTGGCCAACCTCTAGTTCATAAAAACTCCTCCCTACGTATCAAATCTAGGTATTACCTAGACTTTTATCTGGTACTAATGATTGTAACATTATACTGAAGTGCCTCAATTAAATGCATTTGCTTTTGTCTCATATAGAGCTGAGACAAGACAGTAACCACACATGCAAATTCCCCTAACATCCAGGTGTGGGATTAATGGAACTTGGATCCAAACCATGCTCTGGTTTGAGCTTTTGAAACAAACTTGAGTTGTAATGTTTTGTACAACTCCCCCCACTCCTCCCCCACACAAAGTACACCTCATTTTGACCCTCTGTATTAAAAGTGAAACTATATAAAAATGGACTTCTGGAGTTAAATCCTGTTTGAGCTGAAGGGTGGTTCAGCAGTTAGGGTTTTAGTCCAGGATTGAGGCAATTTAAGTTCAACTCCCTACTCCACCGTAGGGACTAAAAGGTAAAAAATCCACTGCTATCTACATACTACACAGACCACAGTGAGAGATCATGCCATACTCTATCAAAGAAACTGAGGAACCACCTGATCAGCATCCTATACAGCAAACAGGAAAACATCAAAAAAGAGCTCTCCAACCTGGAGACTCTCATTAATAACCAAACTTCTATACAAACGGACTTCACTAAAATAAGACAGGAGATCTACATTACTCACTTCACCTCTCTACAAAGGAAAAAGGACTGTAAGCTGTCTAAACGCCTACCTGCCTCATGGGGCCACAACCATGGTACCCTCAACCCACCCTGCAATATCGTCAATCTATCCAACTACACACTCAGCCCAGAAGAAAAGTCTGTCCTATCTCGGGGACTCTCTTTCTGCCATGCCACCCCCAACAACATGATACAGTTCTGCGGTGATCTGGAAGCCTACTTTCGCCATCTCCGACTCAAAGAATACTTTCAGTACAACACTGAACAGCGCACCGATACACAGTTACCTTCCTACCAACAGCACAAGAAGAAGAACTCCACATGGACTCCTCCTGAGGTTCGAAATGACAGTCTGGACCTATACAGTCTGGACCGATGTGCACAGGCAGAAATTGTGGAAAAACAACATTGCTTGCCTCATAACCTAAGTCATGCAGAACGCAATGCCATCCACAGCCTCAGAAGCCACCCTGACATTATCATCAAAGAGGCTGATAAAGGAGGTGCTGTTGTCATCATGAACAGGTCTGACTACCAAAAGGAGGCCGCCAGACAACTCTCCAGTACCAAATTCTACAGGCCACTTCCCTCAGATCCCACTGAGGAATACACTAAGAAACTGCACCATCTACTCAGGACACTCCCTACACTAACACAGGAACAAATCAACATACCCTCAAAGCCCCGACCAGGGTTATTCTATCTACTACCCAAGATCCACAAACCCAGAAATCCTGGATCATCTCGGGCATTGGCACTCTCACTGAAGGACTGTCTGGATATGTGGACTCTCTATTCAGACCCTATGCCACCAGCACTCCCAGCTATCTCTGACACCACTGATTTCCTGAGGAAACTACAAGGCATTGGTGACCTTCTAGAAAACACTATTCTAGCCACTATGGATATAGAGGCTCTCTACACAAACATCCCACACACAGATGGAATACAAGCTGTTAGGAACAGTATCCCTGATGATGCCACAGCACAACTGGTTGCTGAGCTCTGTGCCTTTATCCTCACACACAACTATTTCAAATTTGATGACAAAATATATCTCCAGATCAGTGGCACCGCTATGGGCACCCGCATGGCCCCACAATATGCCAATATTTTTATGGCCGACCTGGAACAACACTTCCTCAGCTCTCGTCCACTCACACCCCTTTTCTGCCTACACTACATTGATGACATCTTCATTTGGACCCATGGGAAGGATACTCTGGAAAAATTCCACCACGATTTCAACAGCTTCCACCCCACCATCAACCTCAGCCTGGACCAATCTACATGGGAAGTCCACTTCCTAGACACCATGGTGCAAATAAGTGATGGTTACATTAACACTACCCTACACTAAAAACCTACTGACCACTACGCATACCTTCATGCCTCCAGCTTCCATCCCGGGCACACCAGACGATCCATCGTCTACAGCCAAGCACTGAGGTACAACCGCACCTGCTCTAACCCCTCAGACAGAGACCAACACCTACAAAATCTCCACCAAGCATTCTCAAAACTACAGTACCCGAACGAGGAAATAAGGAAACAGATCAACAGAGCCAGACATGTATCCAGAAGCCTTCTACTGCAAGACAAACCCAAGAAAGAAACCAACAGGACTCCACTGGGCATCACATACAGTCCCCAGCTAAAACCCCTCCAACGCATCATCATGGATCTAGAACCCATCCTGGACAATGATCCCACACTTCCACAGCCTTGGATGGCAGGCCAGTCCTCGCCCACAGACAACCTGAAGCATATTCTCACCAGTAACTGCATGCTACACCTGTCATAAACAGATAGTTAATGGTTAATGTCTCTTTTACCTGTAAAGGGTTAAGCTCAGTAAACCTGGCTGACACCTGACCAGAGGACCAATCAGAGGACAAGATACTTTCAAATCTTGGTAGAGGGAAGTCTTTGTTTGTGCTGTTTGTTTTGTTCTTTGTTCGCTCTTGGGGCTAAGAGGGATCAGATGTGCACCCCAGGTTTCTCCAATCTTTCTGAAACAGTCTCTCATGTTCAAAATAGTAAGTACTAGCTAGAAAAGGCGGATTAGTCTTATGTTTGTTTTCTTAACTTGTGAATGTATATTTTGCTGGAAGGATTTTTACCTCTGTTTGCTGTAACTTGAATCTCAGGCTGGGGCGAGGGAGGAAGTCCCTCTAGTCTATATGAGCTGAATACCCTGTAAACATTTTCCATCCTGATTTTACAGAGATAATTTTTACTTTTTCTTTCTTTAATTAAAAACTTTCTTTTTTAAGAACCTGATTGATTTTTCCCCCTCCTTGTTTAAGACCCAAGGGGATTGGGTCTGAACTCACCAGGGATTGGTGGGGGGAAAGGAAGGGGAGGGGGGAGGTTAATTCCTCTCTGTTTTAAGATCCAAGGAGTATGGATCAGTGTAGCCTCTCAGGATAACCCAGGGAGGGGAAAGTCTGGGAGGGAGAAATGAGGGGGGATGGTTTCTTTCTCCTTGTTTTAAGACCCAAGAGGTTTGGGTCTTGGGCTCCCCAGGGAAGGTTTTGGGGAAACAGGAAGTGTGCCAAACACTATATTTTGGCTGGTGGCAGCATTATCAGATCTAAGCTAGGAATTAAGCTTAGAAGGGTACATGAGGATCCCCACTTTTTGGACGCTAAAGTTCAAAGTGGGGAAAAATACCTTGACAGCACCATAGTAACTCTAGCTCAGGAACCAATCCATGCAACAAACCTCCATGCCAACTCTGCCCACATATCTACACCAGCGACACCATCACAGGACCTAACCAGATCAGCCACACCAGATCACCAGTTCATTCACCTGCATGTCCACCAATGTAATATACGCCATCATATGCCAGCAATGCCCGTCTGCTATGTACATCAGCCAAACTGGACAGTCTCTACGGAAAAGGAGAAATGGACACAAATCAGATATTAAGAATTGCAATATACAAAAACCTGGAGGAGAACACTTCAACCTCCCTGGCCACACAATAGCAGATCTTAAAGTGGCCATCCTGCAGCAAAAAAACTTCAGGACCAGACTTCAAAGAGAAACTGCTGAGCTTGAGTTCATCTGCAAATTCGACACCATCAGCTCAGGATTAAACAAAGGCTGTGAATGGCTTGCCAACTACAAAACCTTGGTTTTCACACCTCAACTGCTAGAACAGAGCCTCATTCTCCCTGATTGAACTAACCTCGTTGTCTCTAGCTTGCTTCCATATATATATATATACCTGCCCCTGGAAATTTCCACTACATGCATCTGACGAAGTGGGTATTCACCTACGAAAGCTCATGCTCCAAAATGTCTGTTAGTCTATAAGGTGCCACAGGATTCTTTGCTGCTTTTACAGATCCAGACTAACACGGCTACCCCTCTGATACTCCACCGTAGATTTCTTACAGAACCTCAGCCTCAGTTCCCCATGTGTGAGTGAGATGGGGGAACTAGCACTTCCCTACCTCCAGGGGTGTTGTGAGGACATAGCAGATTGTGGAGAACTCAAAACTATAATAATGGGAGCCATGAAGTACCATGGACAGCGACTCTGGTCTTTGTTTACCCCTTAAAGACTCCATCAGTATTTACCAGACTGTAGTCTGGATGAGAATGTCACTAACTTCTGTAGACTGAACTTTGGAGGAGTCCAAATATCAGATATCTTTTAAATGCAGGCTGGCAGTCTAAAACAGGCTTGCATTTTCTATATGGTCCTCCAGCACTGGATCCCTGGAGTGCTGCCTTCTCACCAGAGGTGTTTTTCCAACTACTCTTTTCTTCATGGAATGCAGTCTTTTCAATGTTTTCTGACTGCAAAAATCCTACTTCTCAGAAGCTTGTTTGATGAAACCTTTGGATAAGTTCAACTGCACTTTAGCGTGTATTAATGCTCTATTGATAAAATTCAATTTAAGAGCACTAATGTTTTTATGCCTGTGTGAATATGTAATCTCTTATATTCTAGATGATTCAATAGCCACTCCACTGAACAATAACACTGCCTTCTTTTCCATCAGGTAGTGGATACCTATCCACTGACGTAGGAGATTTTCTAAATCCTAACTGGACTAATGGCAATAAATTGAGACTGTCTGAATGATGCCAATGCCAGTCTCAAGAGAGTTATCTTTTATAAGCAAAATATTTATCATTTGCTTGCCAGTCTGCTATTCAGCAACAACTCTCTTCATAAAGCTAGCAGGAGACAAATCAGTGCAGGGAAGCTAAATAGGTCGAATGTCATTCACTGTCTCGAAAGACAGTTCTTCAAAACATCACAGGGCTTTTACTAAGATATTAGCTTAATTACCATACGAATTGCTAGAGCTCAATAAAGTAATGAGTCTGGTAATGAGAGCTGGCCAGAATGTTTCAATTTGGAAATGCTGCCATGATGCCTCCTAAGAGGTGGAGATCAGATGCTTCATAGTCCGGGTTATGCTCTCGAGTTTTGGTTCCCTGTTTGAGCTAAGTCTCCCACGCTGCAACACGGCCTCCCCACTTGGAAAGAGGAAGCAATGCATCATGGGAGTCCATGTCACAGGAAACGTGGCATCCTGTGACCACTTTTCCAAAGAGAAATCTTCAGTTTTTGGCTGAAAAAAATTTTTTTGTGGACAGAAAGTCTATTTTTTTCTATGAAAGCAGAGATGTTGAAAAATGTCATTTAATCAAATACCCAATTCTCCATTGAAAAGATAGTTAATGGTAAATTTTTGGCCAGCCCCAGTTTCATCCGTGTTTCCATTGGAATCCTTGATTTTCTCAGAAACATCTATAATTTGACCACAAAAATGTTCTCATTTAATTGCCATAAAATGGCCCAAGAGGAGTTTTAATTTTAACATACATGCAAATGTTACAGAAGTGGTTGCCAGTTCATTCAATGTTACCAGAATATTTGGTATTGTTCTTAAAGCACCAACTCCTGGGGTCATGTGAGAATCTCTACTTTTATTATAGTAGGTTTCTAGCTCTCATGGTTGTAAAGAAAATCTTGTAAATGTGATCTCTAAAGTCACAAAAAAACAGAAGGCAAATAAGAAACCCAAATTTATTAATTTTTTAAGTCTAGTGATTTTGGGGTCTTGACTCACAATTTTGAGTAGGCAATACTGAAACAACTGAACTAGGTGAGATTGGACTTCCAGTGGGTGAAATGATTCATTTTAGAGAGAGAGAGAGAGAGAACTGAAGCATGTGGACATATCTGTAAAAAGTTAGGCCACTAGTCCATGCAAAAATCTATGTTCAGTTACTACTGTTGTATGTAACAAACAAACAGTATCTGAGTGGGCACCTAAATAACTATTTACCTTTTCAGTTATACACAGATGTAGGCAAAGACTAGCATGCACAAATGGACCTTCATTTATTTTTTAAACATTCAATAAGTTTCAAAGCACATTGAGATGAAAGGTTGTCTATAAATATAAGCTGTTATAAGAACACTACATTGTCTTATGTTTTACTTCTGTGTATGACTATTAATATTCATACAGTTTTCCCCATACACAAAGGCAGTTAAAGGGAAAAGAAGTGTCCTTGTTCCAAACAGGCAGGGGTCAACAGCAATGAATACTGGCAATATGGAAAAAATGAAATGCCACCAAGTCTCCATACAAATGAACAAATAACTGAAAGCCAAAAACCTGAAACACTCGTAGAGGCATTTTGTATCTGGCTAACTTATATAGTCCCCATTTCCATAGCATGAGTCTCCCAACACCCTTCTGAGTGCACCTGCTAGTCCAGTTACTGCTGCCACAACCTCCTCATGTATTGGGTGCAAGAAAACACGTGACATGCAATTCCAACTTTGGCTGGTGTGTTATTCATCATAACCATAACCCTCCGTTAGTATGAAATACCTTTATCCTCATTTTACAGATGAGCAATGGAAGCCTGGAGGGACTGGGAAGTCTATAGCAAGCAGAGAACTCAGGTCAAAAAAGTGCCAGGCTAGCCTCCTAACCACTAGACAAGCCTTCCTCTCATATTAGTCTGCCTCAGGTCCTAAATCCATCCACACTCTGTAGAACTCATCTGCTTCTACTGCCTGGTGTAGGGTGGGGGAGCAGGATGCCATGATTACTGTTATGCTGATCCCAACTGCAAAAGGAGATTCCTTCTACCTCCCACCCTTTCCTCTCCTGCACTGTCCCTCCCCCTTAACAAGTTTCAGACAAAGGTCCTCTCCCAACAGGAAGACACCTTCTGCTCCCTGCCACTGCACATCTTTCTTTTCTATTAGGATTCCCCTCCCACCCTTTTGTCAGCTTCGCAGGGCAGAGACTGTCTCTCACTAGGTATATGTGCAGCATAATGAGACCCCAAGCTCAGTTAGGCTTCTGTGCATGATCACAACCACCACCACCTTCAGGACTGGCCAGTCCTTGGGCAGAAAAGGGTTAGTTAAAGGGATAAGGGATCGTCTGTGTCTCTGTGCGTCTCCCTAAAACGGGATTGTCCTGTCCCAGTGCTACTGCAACATGCTGATGCATCAGGTCAGGAAAACTTATATCATGCAGTTCTACTTTTGTATAGTGCATTATTCATAATAGCCATGATCTCTAGTTTGCGTATTCCATTGCATCAACGTGATTTGACAACTGTTGTTTGTTCCTCCGGGGAGCTCAACGCTTTAGTTCTACTTAAGGCATCTGAGAGAAGCTGTCCCCAGACTTGTTTTTTCCTGTAACCTGTGCCCTTATGTCAGGCGCATGGCATATCTCTCCTAAAATGCCTACACAGTTTGACTTTACAGAGGGGAAAAATAGCAAATACATGAATTTTCTCATATCTTTGTTGTGCTGAATGCTGGGGCTGTTTCTGCAGAACTAAGCTGTCGCTATCAGGCAAACAGAAAAAGATGGACTGGTCCTTCCTGGTAATATGTGCCCATGGCATGCCCACAACTAGGAGAATGATGGAGAGAAATGAATGACAGTTACAAAACATGCAATTGAATAGTGATATATGGAGATTTTTGCCAGGATTCAATTAAATATCCATAGCAACCATACAATATGTCATTTAAAGTACAAGACATACAGAGGAAAAGGGGTAGAGATGGTGTCTTTAAAAAAGGCATTTCCTGGCTAAGCATTAAATCTATATTTACAAGTTTATAAACCATCTAGGCTGAACAGCTGGAAAAGCTTCCTAACAGCAAGATCTAACCAATTATGGAACAGTCTCCCCTGGGAAGCAGTAGCTGCTCCCTACTTCAAGAGATGCACACTCAAGTTTTCCACTTCTGTGCCTTCAAACACATGAGTTCATTAGGCCCACAAGATTACTGTTTGCATGCCCAGTTCCTGGAATCCTGGGAACTAATACTCTCCAACTGTGATCTTGTGAATACTGGCTTTCGCATACATCCATAAAAATTTACCCTCCCTACCATTTCAGATATGTAAGACCTACATTGTGTGGGTAAACACCACCCTTATAAATGAGATTAGCCCATAAAGCTGGAATGGAGAAATCACTAGACCATATTCTGTAGAGAACAATCCTTAATTGGCCAAGGACACAGGGGCTGGACTAGATGATTTAAGGAGGCAGTGTGATCTAGAGTACAGAGAAGACCTGATTTCTTATTCCAGCTCATCACTAACATTTGGCAATTATCTGTGCCTCTGTTTTCCCTGTCACCCTTTGTCTTTTCTACTTAAACTGTTGGCTCTTTGGGGCAGGGACTAATCTTCCACTAAAAGTATGTACAGCACCTAACGATATGGAGCCCTTTCCTTACAAATTAATGTATTACTGTGTTACAATACAATTAATAAGCCTTCTCCAACTAACTTCTAGAATGTTATAATGCTATGATACTTTTTTCAGTTGCTAATATATTACCTGCATTCCAGTCTAATGGACACAGGTTAGTAGCCTCTTAGTTATGACGTGTATAGTATTGTAAACGGGTTGGGACTCGCCACCTGTGGCGCCTCCTGCTGGTGACTTCGGGAATTAGCTCTATTCCAATGGAGCGCCCCCTCCTGGTGGTGTCCCATCCATTGTTCTGCCCTCTGCTCTCCGCTGCTGTTGCTGGACCCGCGTTGCTCCCTGCTCGGCAGTGTCCTCTTCAAGGCCACTGCCCTCCAGCAGTGTCCCTTAGTTCATCTGGACCCCCTTCCGGGGATCGGTGATCAGCAGTCCTCCACTCCAGCCACCATGTGCAACCACACACCCCAATATCTAATCCCTCTTGTCAAGGATCAGGTGTAGTCTATAATGGCCGCTCCCTATGGCCAATGGCTGGATGTACCGCAAGGAGGAAGTGGGGGGACCCAGGCCCGTCCTCTACTCTGGCTCCCGGCCCAGGGACCCTCTGGCGTCACCCTCGCTGTCCTCTTTCTTTCCCCTCCTCTGTCTGTTTCCCTGGGCCGCTTCTCCTATGGCCCCTTGCACCCTCTAGGCCCTTCCCTTCAGGGCCTGCAGCCTGGCGGCTATGGGCTAGAGCCTTCTAGCCTCCCTGAGCCTGCCCAGCACTGCGCTGTGCATGGTGCTAGTTTCCCCCTTAGAGACTGACCTTCCCCTGTCAAAGGCCTGGGACAGACTGACTGCTCCTGCTCTGGGCAGCCTTTATATATGGGTGAGCCTGGCCCTGATTGGTTCCCTCCAATCTGGGTCCTGATTGGCTCCCCATAAGCCCTTTTCTGATTGGCTCCCGAGCTGCGCAGGCTCCCTGGCCTGCCACAGCCCATCCTCCCAGGGAGTGGGGCAGTCCGCCCCACTACAAGTATTAAAAACAAAGTAACACATAATCAGCTCATTTTTGCTCCAGCAACAAGAATCAAAGGCAAAAGTCTACTAAAACATTTTTAACATTGTAGGAGGCGATTTGCTGTACCAGGATGATCAGGGAGTTCCACGCTGCCCTTATGCATGAAGTTCTTGTGAGAAGGGAAGTTAGAAGAGAGACTCCTACAAGGAAGTGATATGGTCTGACAGGTGGACAGGAACGGTGATTTTTACAACACCATGTTGGAATGACCCAAGAGAAGCCCGATGGGAAGCAGGAAGCCAGAGTGAAATAACAAACAATAGTTGAGATATAAAAGCATAAAAAAGACCACTGTGTTCCATGATATGCAGTATGCATTACAACACAAACTATATATTAGAGTAAATATCGAAGATTCAAAGAGGAAATATTAAAAGGTTACTGGCCGTAGGGAGACATAAGGATATTTGCCAAACGTAAATAGACTACTGAACTGCAACCAAATGCTATGATGAAGATTTCTATTGAATCTTTTGGCAGTTTCATTTCTGTAATGGCCAGATGCCCAAGCGAAACATGCTGCACAGTCATATTTCTCCCAGAAGCCCTGTCATTTAATATTACAAAGTGACCAGTGGTCTCATAAAGATCATCAAGAAGTGCTGATTCTTTAAAAAAAGATGGTTGATTCTTCCAGCAGCCACTTTGTTATGGCTCTACATAAAACGCTAATGCCGTGACACTTGAAGGCTTAAATCATTATAATGAAATAGCAACAATTATTAAACCAGTTCATCTAAGTGTCTTCCATCACAGAAGCTTTTATCAGTAGTTTTAATAAGATTAAATTATTGAAATAAAAATGTATAATTTTCCACCAGACTTAATCATATCCTGTTACATCTATCTGTCTAGAAACTCATATAGTTCTCATCATGTTTTATCAGTACACCTCCCAGATATTAAAAAATAGAAATAAGAATTACTTTCTCTCACACTTTCCTTTTCTTCCTGTAAGAGAAACACTTCAAAGGGATTCTGCTCCCACTGAAATCAATCAGCACTATCAGTTCCCCAAACTATCCAAAACATCACTTACTAACAACTAGAGCACGCCTAAAAGAAAGGACAATATTGTGGAAAATTCTGGCATTGTTTTCATTTCACAAAGCTAAAAATGGAACCAGTTTCTCAGAATTTTTTGCAAAACACATTTTAATCAGAATGTATTGTTTGCCAGATGCCTCACTAGGAAGCAAAATTTTAATCATTATTTTAATACCATTTTTAGTAAAAGATTTCAAATATATTTCAAAGGGTTTAAAAATAAAGATGTTACAAACACACACAGAACTGAAGAAAGGCTTGGTTTCAAGCATAAAATGCATTTTTAAAAAATTGACCAACTAATATTTTTGCTTACATTTCTTCAAAAAAAATTTCCTAAAATGTAGTTGGCAGTTAGTGTATAGAGATTAGGCTATGTGAAAATGGTAGCAACCCACATGGGACGAAGAAAAAAAGTACAGGTTGCAAATAGGAAGACTTTGGAGAGGCACCAGATGGTGTAAATAGGTTCCCAAGAGGAAATGTTAAAGTATGATTATGTATCAGAAGTTAGAGAATTCCATGATCAGGAAAAGATTGATAAGAGAGTACCATGTTTACAGAGAAAGGAAAAAAGCCTGACAGTTTCACTGTCTTGGCTGTCTCTCTTTATGATCACACCCAGAACATCATAAGTCAAACATATGACAAGCTACAGTGGAAACAGCCCTGTAAATAGTTGCTTTAATATAGAGATAGTTTGTCTTGTAATTACATTGAGCCATCATGTAATTACACAGGTATGCAGTATCTAAAAGGGTAACAAGCAACTCTTTAGCTGGAGAGAGGCAAAGGGCTTGCCTGCACAAACAGATCATTCACAGCAAACTGGGATGTGAATCTACCTCACTGCAGGCTAACTGCCTGCATGGACCCTGGTGATGTTCATGAACAGTTAATGAGCTTTGATCTGGTCCTTTTTGAAGCAGGATTAAATCAAAGCATGTTAACAAACCGTTAACCTCCATCAGCAGGGTTCACACAGGCAGTTAGTCCATGGTGGGATAATGTATGGTAGAGTCACACCCCACCTTGTCCTGAACTAATTGTTCATGTAGACAAGCCAAAGAAAAATTAGGGACAAAACTCAGGGTAATATCAGGCCAAGTTTACACTACAGAATTACTTCGGTACAACTATGTTGCTCAGGAGTGTGAAACATCCACACCCCTGAATGTCGTAGTTATACTGACCAAAGAACTGGTGTAGACACTCAGGAGCTTCTCCCGTCCACACAGCTACACTGCCTCTCACAGAGGTGGATTAACCAGTGACAGGAGAGCTCTCTACCGTTGCTGTTGTGTGTCTTCACTAAAGCACTACAGCTGTACTAGTGCAGTATTTTAAGTGTAGACCTGCCCTTAGTGATCCATTTTTTTTCAGATGTCACAACAAAAAAACCACCCACTTTTGCTTTCAAAGTAAATCTAGCAATAAATAACGTTGCAAGTCAGAGTAAAAGGGAGACTAAAATAGGACTTTGTAGTGAAAGCTAGTTGCAACCATTAGTATCTTTTAAGTATTCTTCCATGACTGGGAATGAGGCATTTCTATAGGCCCCCACACTATAAATTCCCTTGTCCCCTCATTCATTGCTGGAGAAGTTCTAACACTATTTGGATGTTCAGCAGTTAAATCGCTGCTCCCATGAAAGCTTGGAAAATCCTTCCAGCAGGGTCACTATTTAGAAAAAGACAATTATGATGATAAAAGTTCTTGTCAGGCTCCTTAATCTGAGAAGATTTTATCTGAAAACCATAGAGATTTTCAAAGAGAAAACAGATGAAGGCCTTAAGAAATAAGATGGTAAAAAAGCCCAGCACTTACAATGAAAGCAGCAGTATTAGCAATTTGGGCAACAAACTTTGTGCTATCAAATAGGTTAGGGAGAGATTTAGCTTCAGTCATCAGCTAGATTGCAGCAACCAGCCTCTGCCAATGGACAATCAATTATTCTGCTTGTTGCATTTAGCTATTTAGTCATCCTTTGCACGAACTTAGCATAACTAAGGCAAGCCGGGAGGGGCAGGCAGCTATCGCATGAAGTGAGTTTGCCTCTACGCCCTCTCCGAAATGCTGGGGTAAGTGTCTGTGAAAATGAACTTTTGGGTGTGGAACTCGAGAACAGGAGGTGGAAGGCACTGCCCCACGCACTCTGAGGTGGATGTCCGGCTCACGGTTTTATGATTGTGAATCCCGCTTGTGGCACTTTCCCCAATTAATGCTGGTTCTGTGTTGTGTCGATGGAAAGGAACCCATAGATATTGAACCCGGCCCTGGTTGCTGCTGGCTCCACCCGACAAAAGGGTTACGCTCAGATAACCCCTTCAAACAAACACATGGGCTGGGGCATGGGGGAGGAGGAATGCAATATTTTAGGGAAGTTGAATGTCATTAGAGATGCCCCCTCTCCTTTCCAGGGGCATGCAGGATTTCCCACTTGGCAATGGCACCACCACCAGTGTGGTTTTCCTGCTGCCACTGGCCCCTGGGCCATGACCTTATGATATGACCCTTTTGATGGGACTATCAACTGTGGATGATGAGCTCTGATTGCTACAGTGACATTAATCTACATACAATACGGAAGGACAACATGCTGCACCAAGCACTTGCTTCCTGTCAATTTCTCCCTGGCTACTCCCCCTGTTTTAACACAACCTGTTAGCTAAGCTCAGGAGTTGTGTGGTAAACAGCAATGGCTGCATAGAGCAGAACAGAGGAGGAGGAGGAGGAGGTGGGGCAAGGGTGAAAGTAACATAAAGCACTTACCAATACGGGGGCCAGCTCAGGCCCCCAGAAGGGACAGGGCCTTGGGTGTAAGGGGTGCGGCTGTGAGGGTCAGCCTCTGCCAGCCAGCCCATCCACCCTGCCTGGCCCACGCCGCCCGGGGCTCCAGCAGTGATTTAAAGGTCCCAGGGCTCTGGGCACGGCAGTGGTGGCTGGAACCCTGGGCCTTTTTAAATCATGTCCCCAGGGCAGTTGCCTCCGCCCATGTTGGCAGCCCTGCTGACGAGGGGCACAAAAGGGGCAGCAATGTTGAAGTGCTGCCATGGCAGCACTTTGACGTCAGCTGAGTACAGGCTGGTGGCCACTTTTTTAGCAGTACAGTGTACCAGTCCGTACCGGCTTCCTTTCACCTCTCGTGCGGGGGAATTCACATTTCCTTCTGTGTTACCCCTGCACCATCATTAGGACATTCTGGGCTGACTCTTCAGCTACTGCAAATCAGCATAACTCCATTGAAGTCAATGGAGCAGCACCAATTTACACAGGCTCAGGATCTAGCTCATTGTTCCCCTTCATTCCACACAAGGAAAGAGAAAAAGAGGGAGAAAACATATGAGACTGTCAATTTTTCCCAGATTGTCTCACTTAGAAAGTGACATTTCAAAAGTATTCTTAAACCTGGGGCCAAGTCTTTCTGACAGGAACACTCATGACGGAAGCTGTCAAAATAAGTTGCTGCCTGTACCCACCTACTTCCCATTGTCACATTTTTCCTGTTTATTTCCATTCTGTAGTGCTGCTCTGAAAACATAGTATTTTACTGCTCACACGCTTGGTTTTCACCCAGTTCACCTATGGCCTCTCAGAAAGTAGCATATAGTTGACTTTCGTAAGAGGATTTCATAAAGCCCAGCAGCAACTAGATCTGGGTGAAGCTTTTCCTGCAAATATTTTTTTCCACAACCTTCCCCACCAAAACAACAGAGATTCAGGTCCACCAAAATGATCCACAAATTTGTGTCACATTCAGTAAATAGTTTCAGCTGAAAAAAAAAGTTTTGGAAAAACTTTTCATTTAAGAAAGACATTTCAGAATTTACCTAAATGTCATTAAAAATGCATGTAAAGTGTTTTAAAACACTCTGGAATGAAACAAAGCACTGAAACAAAATGTTTAGTTTGATCCAAAACAAAATTTGGGGGAAAGAGGTTCATTTTGTACTGAAAAACTGAGCAGTCTTATTTTTGGTTAGATCTGAAACAAAACATTTGTGATTTTTTTATTTGAACACCAAAATGAAAAATCAGTTATTCTCCCAGCCCTAATAATAACAGGGTTACATTCGCTACTATGTTACGCTGATGCCATAAGGTAACTCCATGGATGCCAACAGAATTATACCAGCATCAGATCAGAGCAATACAATGGTGAATCAGGGTAAAAAGTGTCTTTGCCCATTGTCTGTATGAACTCTTGTGAGCCCACCCATGACTTCTGTACTACATTGCTGTGTGGATCTCTTCAGCACGTGAGAGCTGCAGCTCGATCAAGTTTGAACTTCTTGTTTTAATTTGCACCTAGATTGTTGCTGTCCTCTGGCCTTGTAAGAATTCCAGAGGCTTTCAGAGAGTAACTCAATGAGTGCAAATGTCAGCAATTGCCCTAGAGACATGAAATAATGTCATAACTCAAGCAATCCATACGCCAGCAACTCCAGTCAGTGGCTAAAGTTAAAGGCACCTGTGTGAATTTGCTACCACAGCACAACTACATCATTTTTGCTATTGTAGCAGCTAGTAAAACGGAGAGGTAACCTTTGGAGGTGACAGGCTATCCAGTCACTAGTGTTACAAGCTCTGTTAGCACATTCCCTGCCATGTGGTTTTCGTGAAGCCCAGATTCCAAGAACCCCCCATTTTTGAGTGTCACCCCAGTGCCAAGAACTAGTGCTGGTAAAATGACACCCAGTGATCTCTGCAACTTGTGTAGTTAGGCAACTGCCTAGTTTTAGACATATCAGTCATGGGAATAAGCTTATACTTGCACTATGTACATGGGCACCTCACACTAGTGGCTTTACTCAATCAGGTTTTGTGTTGTACAGATAAGACGATGTGCAGGCTGCAGCTTCTGTGTTTAGATTGTTGTGTTAAACCTGGATAGGAGTAGGGGAGATTGATTTAGAGAGACAAGACTGGCCTCATGACTAAGACAGACACTGCGTACCCTGATGAGTAGGGCACTCACCTGGAAGTTGGGAGACCCAGGTTCCAGCACCCCTGCTCTAATCACATTGTTTATCCACAGCAGAACAGCTTCAGCAGAAGAGACTGAGTGCGCTATCCAGGGGACTAAAAGTTAAAAGGTGGGTAGCAATAGTGGCACCATGTCCTCTTCTGGCCAGATTTCACATTGGCCCACACCCAGTAGGTGATCTTTGAGCACACCTCCGAGATCAGGCCCCATATGTGAGAGAGATGCCTATCCTCCAGTTCATGGGTTGCTTTGGGTTTTAGACAATAGACACTTAAGAGGGAAGCAGAAGTGCACATACCCAGAGGCAGAAACTCAGGCAGGAAGGAACTTTTACCCTGAGAATTGAGGCACAGAGGGTGTTTAAGAGCCTAGAGGGTTTGGCATGAGTTCTGCAGATCGCAACGGAGCCTAAAAGCAGGACTTAGGCACCAAAGTCCGGGTTTTAGTAAAAACTCTTGTTGATTTTGGGAAGTTCTGTTGGGTGCAGGGAGAGGTACCCTGAGTACTGTCCATCTCTGATTAATTCTGTTTCAGCTGGGTTGATCTTGACTACAAGCATTTCTCTTTCAGTGAATGAAAGGGAAAATCAAAGGACCCGTATTTCAGTTTGTACAATTTAGGGAGTCTTGCTCTATGAGCACATTAGCCAGGCAGGCAATACTGAGAACTCTCTCTCTCTGATTTTATTGCACTAAACGACAAGCTGTTCCAGCACCGCAGTATGTAACCCAGCCTACAGCTCTTCTAGCATTCCTGACAATTCCACACTCGTACGTTCTGTGGCTGAGAGATTTTCTTCTCTATCTTAGTAAAGATTCATCTCACCTGTGTCTGGCACAGGGTAATAGTCAGCAGTAAATCTCCATCACAGATACCAAAATAACGAGAAAGTGAAGCTAAAAAAGAAAATTGGCCTTATACCTTCGGCTGGATTCCAGTCTCACTATCTCTGAAGAGTCTTTTTTTACCAATCAACTAAACTGTTGTAAGAAAGACAAGGCGGATGAGGTAATATCTTTTATTAGACCAATATCTGTTGGTGAGAGAGACAAGCTTTTGAGCTACACAGAGCTCTTCCTCAGGGCTGCTGAAGGTACTCAGACTGTCACAGCTAAATACAAGGTTGAACAGACAGAATATGTGCTAGCTACTTATGCCAAACTAAGGGACCATTCATGGTGAAGTGGCCCATAAACACGCCCTTAGTCATAGGGCAAAAACAGGGGTTAGTGGGTTACATATTGTTGTAATAAGCCCTAGATCCACTGTCTTCATTAAGACCATGATTTTTAGTGTCTAGCAACGTTATGATTTTAACGTTTAATCCTTTGGAAGGATTGCGCAGGTTTCCATTAAGGATGAGGACTGAATGGTCAGATAGAGTGATCGCTTTGTGAAAAGTGTTCCACCCCAGGAGATAGGGTGTTTTTGTCTTCTGTCATATTACTGGGTGAGTTCATTAGAGCGTGGAGTGGTTGTCTGGTTTCACCCAAGTAATTGCTATTGGGGCATTTAGTGCACTGGATGAGGTTCAATTACATGTTGTGATGGGCAGGTGTAGGACCCATGGATCTTCAAAGGTGTGTTTGGAGGGGGTGGGATTTGATCATGGTAGCAGTGGAGAGATGTAAGGTCTGGATTACAGCATCCAAAGAACACATCATGTGAGAGAGGACAGAGTCAGGGCTGACTAGCAGCTTGAGAATCCTGAGCTTTGAAAACCTCGAGGTCCTGGAAAGCAGCTCCTTTCTCTTTATTCATCTGAAACCATTTCTTCACAGACTATGTAAAATGTGGTTTCTCGTTCTGACTCTTCATGAAACAGCAGTGGCTAAGATCAAGACAGGAAAAAGGAAACAAAAACCAGGGATCATCTGAATTTTGTATTTGTAAAGTCTTACAACGCACCAAGGCTCAAAGTGATGTAGCAGACAAGTACAAATAACCATGCAAAGAAATTCACAGTGCCAGCAGCAGCAACCAAATCATTTTTGTGCATAACTGCAAAAAAAAGCATAGTACATTTTTGTTTCATATCCCTGGCAAAAATGAAAGGCACAATGTCAGAAGGAGGGGAAGTAGCCTTTCCCCCCATACAAATGAGTTCATTTGACAAGAATACATTTCTCTTTCGGGAATATTTATGAAAATTCATGGTGGTTGCTTACAGAATGGAATTGCGGGGGCAAATCCTCCTCTGCTGTAAATCACCATTAATATGTTGACTTTAACAGATCTACACTGATAGACAAACAGAAGATTTGGCCTGGACCTTTTCGTTAGAAAACAGCATAAGCCTAAAATGAGTGATTCTATGCAGACTTTTCTGCTGCTGGAGATGGACACTTTTTCCCCTATTGGGTGTAGATTCTATGATTTCTTGCATGGAGGAGGCAGGCTTTAAATCTATCCTTTATTACGCCAGTGAGAGCAAGACAGCACATCAAGGAGAGTCAACCAACAGCTAAACTGAGATATCAAATTATAACTGCCTAAAAACTGGAATACTGTCTCTCTTGTACATTATAGTAACCAGTTAGTAACATGTGATCTGAGCCACAGTTTTGGAAACCAATGGGAATACTTCCATTGACCCCCCCAGGAATTTTGGATCAGGTTCATGATGTGTAGAAGTACTGCAGGCAAGTGGCCACCTCACTCATAAATATCTGCTTTCATCTATGCTCAGCTACCAAGGGTTTATGAACAGAGGCAGAAGGCATAAAAAGTATGAAGATTTTAGAAATCAGGTCAAAATGAACCAGATTTCAGAGTGTGGAGGGGAGGGTGTATAGAAATCTCCCTTGTGTTGAATTGTCTCATTAAGCTGTTTCCTTTTCATTTCACTCATTAGCTCTCCTTTAATTTCTGGTTTTTTTCTAAATAGGTTAAGTACTGAAGCCACTGACAACTGAATGAGTTATTAATCAGGATAGCTGTTGTGCTCTTGCATATTAAATATTTTGAAGAATGACATGATAATATTTTTGTTTTGGTGGGGAAAGCCTAATAACAAGCCACATTAAAGTAAATGAGAGTCTTTCCATTTACTTCCACTGAAGCTGGATCAGACCCAATATAAGAAACATGGCAAAGAGTTGATTATTGGATGATTTTCTATGATCTAACTTCTGAACCATTAACAGGCTTCCCAAAGAGCAGGCATTTTGTAGAAGTACTGCTGGGAACTGGTCTGCCCACTCATAAAGATCTGCTTTTGTTCATGTTCCTCTACCAACGGTTATGCACCTAAAGCTTCTCAAACAAAAAGCATAGGTTCCCCATCAGGCTCTGCTGCCAACGGTAGCATATGCACAGGAGGGCTGAGAGCGTGGCCAACCTCCCAGCCTACAGACCAAATACCCTAGAGGCTGTTGACCATCAGTAGGCTACCTTATCTCCCAGTACTCGTGCAACAGCAAAAATCTAATCATAGACTATCAGGGTTGGAAGGGACCTCAGGAAGTCATCTAGTCCAACTCCCTGCTCAAAGCAGGACCAATCCCCAATATCTGTATCTAGTTCTCTTGAGTGCGAAAAGGTGTCTTCTTGCTTCTCCCCCAACTGCACCTGTACCCCACAGGGCAGGATTTAATATTTGGCTATGCTAGCATTAAACAAAATCCCATCTGCATTTAGTGACACAAGCTTTCTCCAACTGACTTGCTCTGCTTGGTGTCCCCTTATGTTCCTAGTCGCACACCGTTACCAAAAGGTAGGAAGTCTATGGATCACTCCCACTGGAAGAAGCAAATATAGAATAAAAGGATGAACAAGTGGTTTGAAATGAAAGGAACACGAGAAAGTGATAAGATGTGAACTGAATGTCCTGGTTGATGCAGAGAGACCATTCAGAGGTTTACTTATCGGGCCATTTGCCAGAAAAATTGTCATGATTTTTATTTTGCTTACTGTGATTGGTTCAAACATTGCAATTGGGCATAGAAACACTAAACAATGCTTTCCTCTGTGTGTATGTGTGAGATTACATTTCCAGGGGTAATTCAAGGATTTAATTTTGAGTTATTTGAGTGAGTCTAAAGTGAGGTGCTCCTATGCAATTTTTCCTTGTTCTTTTATTTTGGAGCAAGGCTTAAAGTGATACAAATGAATACTTTGTCTGATTGCCCAGTTGGCCTGGGTAATTTCTCTTCTGCATGGAAAATAATATGTTTGCTTGCTAAACGGATCATGGAGCGATCTAAATATGTACATTGATGCTGAAGGGTACATCACTCAGACATTCTTAGGTCATTCTGATTTGCTTTACTATAATTTTTTTAAAGCTCCCTGTACATTCACACCAATATATACATAATTTTAATACAAATAAGGATGTAGCACAAGGTAGAATTTCCATCTAGGTTTTAGACCAGGTGACAAGGACTCTTGGGATCAGTTCCCAGTTCTGACACTCACGCTGAGCAGATCACTTAGGGTCCTGTGCTGCAAAATGCTGAGTTCTGTCTAGGAAGTTCTGAGCATCTTCACCTTTTAGAGGAACAGAGGAATTGCCAGACTGGATCAGACCATGGTCCATCCAGTCAGGGCCGGCTCCAGGGCATTTGCCGTCCCAAGCAGCAAAAAAAAAAAAAAAAAAAAAAAGCCACAGTCGCAATCAGCTCTGCTGCCGCTTTAGTCTTTGGTGGCAATTCAGCAGCAGGTCCTTCCCTCCAAGAGGGAGTGAGGGACCCGCTGCCGAAGATCCAGACCTGCCTCTCCTCTCCGTTGGCTGCCCCAAGCATCTACTTGCTGGGTTGCGGCCTGGAGCTGGCCCTGCATCCAGTCCAATATCACATCTTGAACAGCAGCCAGTCCCAGCCACACCAGAGGAAGGTGTAAGACCACCACTGTAGGATAATTTGTCCCTCACAGTAGGTCTCAGCCAGGTCTCTAGTAGTTACAGATTGTATTATGAGTTTGAGGTTTAATATCACTTTGAAAATATCAGTTGTAACTCTGGATATTCTTGGTATCCATATAAATGTCCAATCCCTTCTTGAATCTTGCCAAGTTCTTAGCCTCAATGAATCCTGCAGCAGTGAGTTCCAAAGTGTAGTTATGCATTGTGTGAAGAAAGTTATTTCCTTTTATGTTTTGAATTTGCCACTTTTCAATTTCACTTGATGTTGGCTTGTACTTGTTGCATGAGACTGAGAATAGAAACTCCTGAGCTACCATCTCTAAACTGTTTGTTGATTTATAAACTATTATTATGTTCCCTCTTATTCATCTCCTCAATAAGGTAAACAACCCCAAACTTTTCCTTCTCTCTTCCCTTTGCCCTTCTCCAAATACCCTCTAATTCTGCAATATCCTTTTTGAGATGGGATGACCAGTAGAGTGAGCCAGAAAATTTCTTACCAAAATGGTTCTGTCAGAAAAAGGCAGTTAACTGGACCCAAAATGTCTCTTGAAACTGAGTCAGGTACAATGAACTTTAGACTAATCACAGGCAGGGTGCCAAGAGCAACTTCTAATATGTATTACCACCCAGAAATAATTGAGAAGTATCTTTGCTTCCTAATTGCCCAAAGAATGGGAGACAATAGAAACCAAGACTTCAGGAAAGAGCTAACAAGCAAATCTTAATGCTCAAAGTTAAGCAGCAAAGTCATTAATGATGCATTCTGATATATAATGACATTCCTGTTGACATTTGATGAACCCCTAAACAACTCACCCATTTCTGCTCAGAAAAGAGAAATACAACATATATCATGGTTTATGTTCTTGTTATCTTCCTCATGAGAACTTCACATCATCTGTTTAGTTTACACCTGCCACAAACTCTGTAGTCTGGCAATAAATTAATTCTCTCATTTACACTTTGGTTTTAGATAAATAAGATAGCAATGTAAAGGATTTTTTCCCAGGTAATTGGACAGGGAGCTAACTTAAGCTCTGGAGCAGTGTGTTTCTGTCCTAATATTTCCTAGCAATATGATTTATATAAGAATAAGAATCCTGCTGCTTCCAGGTCACTAATAACAAGGCATGGGAGAATGGTATGCTCTTCTGTGTTTGTGATTAAGGTCAGCTTCCCTGTGCCTATTCCATGTGAATGGCTTGCAAAAAAAGTCCTTTCATCATCCAAAAATAGGTTTGCACGTAGTCATGCATCATCAGTAAATATGGTATACAACACTCTTGAATCTAAAATCCCCAAATCCAGATCATTAGAGCACCATCTTTTCATTTTCAAGGGATTTAGCAATTTATTCAGACATCAAAACTTAAATGAAAGTCTCGCTCAGCTCTTGACATAAGTAGGCCAACTTTAATGACATGATATAGTGAACGTCTGGCTCAGTGCCAAAGTGTGGAGTTGAAAGGCTAAAAATTTAAACTACTTCTTCTCTCTCTGAGCGTTGTAATTTCATACTTGCACTTATATCTAAGCCAAGTCTGTTTGTTTGTTAACGTTCACTAAAATTCAATTAATAGGCTAACCAAACTTAAAGAGATAGAGCTATTGAAAGAGCATACATTATTATAGTTAGGGTATGTCTTCACTGCAAAAAATGGTGTGTTCTTACTGGGGCTTGGCTAACCCACATTAGTTAACTCGGGTTGAAATAGCAATGAAGACATCACAACACTGCTTTTAACTCAGGTTAGCCATTTGAGTTTAAGCCTACAGGGGAGCCTAGGATTAAACTCAAGCTGTTAACCCAAGTACAAAATGGCAGTGAAGACTTGGCAACTCTGCTTTTGACTTGGGTTCAACCACAGATTTTTCTATAGGCTTTGACTCCAGCTGCTAACCACAATTAAAACCTGAGCTGTCGTGTCTTAACTGCGATTTTAACCCATGTTAGCTAACTCGAGTTAAGACCACATCATTCTTTTGTGGTGAAGACATCCCCCAAGTGATATTCCAGCCACAACGAGGCTTTTCTAAGGTCTCATCTTACGACCCCTGAAGTCAATGGCAGAATTTCCATTTATTTCAATGAAAGCAGGATCAAGGACTTTGCAACAGGGTGTGTCAGCCCCACACTGGTACAGTTGGAGTTAACTCTTTCTTCATGGCTGAGGAGGCCACCCCACAGCTCTACTGGGCATGCTGCAATTGGAGCCAGGATATAAAAGACAGCTGAGCAGCTCAGTATGGGCTGACTGCCGGTGGGGAAGGAGGTGCATTGATAACCTCTGTGAGAGGACCACCTGTACTCCAAGGAGCAGAGGCCAGCCAGCTGGAGAGAGACCCCGACACACAGGCTTGTGATGTAGCGGAGACTGGAGAGTCCCAGAGACAGCGAACTCCAGAGACTCAGATCGGAAGTGACTCAGGGAAGCTTTGTGGAGAAATGATTACAGAACTGGACCAAAGCTCAGTGTGGTTTGGTAGGACACCCGCCACGCTGATGGTGGTTAACCCCATCACTGACAGGGCCCTGGGTTGGGATCCAGTGGAGGGGGCGGGCCCGGGTCTCCCTATCCTGGCCATCCCCCACCCCAGGGTGGTAGCCCAACTCACCAATTGCAGTGATTCTGGCTGTTAGGCTGCACCGCCCTGACAGCAAGGGCTATCGTATTGACTCTGGCCATTAGGCTGCTCACTCCTGACTGCAAGGACTGTAATATTGACTCTGGCCACTAGATCACACTGCCCTGTGAATAGGGGCTGTACCACTAACTGGACATTAGGATGCACTATCCTGACAGCAAGGGTGGCAGTATTAAGTCTGGCCACTAGGCCATACTGCCTTGATAGCAAGGGTGGGGATACTGACTAAGGCCCTGGGGCCACGCAACCCTGAGACCGGGGCAGCTCTATGGACTCAATTGCGAAGCTGTAATGCATCTCTTCCCTGCCCCCAAGGGGTGACTGGGTGCATCAGCCCCATGACAGACCTACAGAGCAAATTGCGCTAACCCTGACCCTGGCACTAGCACCAGCTGCAATGCAGCAACACGGAATGCTGCCTCGGGAGGGGGCTTGGAATCTGCCCAAAGGGGGAAGGTGGAAAAAACATTTAGAGAAAGAGAAGATCTAGATACTGGCCTAGAGGATGAACTGAAGCTGGGGTAAGAGGGAAGGTGACAGAACAAAAGAAGAACAGGAGATTGAACGTAGGGGACTTGGAAGTGAGAAGGAGAATAGGAAAGGTTTCAGGCCAGGAGAAGCAGATAAAGTCCAACAATCTTTAGGGAAGATGAACTTGGTGTATTTATACTAGGGCTCACTAGAAACAAAATTTCACTATATTTAAGTGGGATGTTACTGCTGATGACAGAACAGACCAAATGGGTTTTATTTATTTATATATAAATTGTCATTTGGTTTTGTCCAGTAAAAAAAAGCCATCCACCCCCATTCCCCAATAAAAAACAAAAAACACACTACTTCGAATATGAAGTTTCCATACACTTAATCTTTACTTTGAGCTGATGGTATTGGGCACTTACATTTTAAAAATGTGTCCAAGTTATTAACATGTAGACTTCTCCAAAGTGTTTTTAACTAGGATTTTGGATTATTAGAAATCAATTAATATTATCATGATTTTTATTATACCATGATATCATCATCAAGTGACAAGGCATTATGCCCAACTACAAAATGTGGAATAACTGGTTAGTTGATAGTACTTCGGACAAGGATCTAAGGATCACAAATTGAACGAGTCAACAATGTAATGCAGTTGTGAAAAAGGCTAATACTATTTTGGAGTATACTAACCAGAATATCATCTGTAACACATGGAAGGTAATTGGGCCACTCTGTTCAGCACCGGTGAGGCCTCAGCTGGAGTACTGTGTCTAATTCCAGGCACCACTCCTTAGGAAAGATGTGGTCAAACTGGAGATAGTCCAGAGGAGAACAACCAACAACAACAAGAGATGTAGAAAACATGACCTATGAGGAAAGTTTTAAAAGAAACAAAACCAGGGCATGTTTAGTCTTGAGAAAAGAAGACTGAGGGGGAACGTGATAACATTCTTCAAATCCATTAAGGGCTGCTATAAAGGGGATGGTGATCAATTGTTCTCTGTGGCCACTGAAAATAGGAAAAGTTGTAATGGGCTTAATCTGCAGCAAGGGAAATTTAGGCGAGATATTGAGGAAAAGCTTTCTAACTAGAAGGGTAGTTAAGCTCTGGAATAGGCTTCCAAGAGAGGTGGTGGAACCCCCCTCATTGGAGGTTTTTAAGAACAGGTTGGGCAAATCTGTCAGGAACGGTCTCAATTTACTGCATCAGCACAGGGGCTGGACTTGATGACCTCTCGTGATCCCTTCCAGCCCGATATTTCTAAGATTCTATGACATTACAATGTAATATATCCATTTATTGAAATCAGATAGAACAGTAGCACCTCCAGAGGACATTTAGGGTCAGATTCTACCATGCTTGCTCATGCCAAGAGTACCTAACGTCACCAATGGGCCGGGTCAGATTAAGACAATTCTTGGACCTAGGTACACCCCAATCCACCCGTCATGCCAAGGCCCTGCTCCTCTTTGTGGTTGTAGTTGCAAGGGCCACCCATACACGTGCTGTCTGCAGAGTGCCTGCAAACATTCATCTTTGGGTTGGGCCGCACCTTCCCTGAGGGATCACAACTTAAAGCACGCTGAAGCCTGTTCTGGGGGAGAGAAGGCTCAGTCCCTGCCCTTCTGAGCACAGGACTATGCACCTGGGGACCCTTGCCAACACCATCTCAGCTGAGCCATGATGGGGTCACAGCAGCAAGGGTCTCACACATGCAGAATTCTCTGCTGGGATGGTGCCCCTACTAGAGAAGCAGGTGATTATGGAGCAAACCACCCAACCAGAGTTATTGCTGCATACTGTCAGCAGCATTGTTTATAGTGGGGTCACATTTTCAAGTTCACCACAAGGTCTAGAAAGATAATTTTGTTTTAAAATGCAAGCTGAAATTTCTGACCCCATCACATGACCCCAGGAGTTGGGGTCCTATATATAGTCCTCTGTCATCTGTGCCTTAATCCAGCTCTGCTAAAGGAATTTACAGAAATCAGTGGAACTGCTTGTGGAGTAAGGCACAGCTCAGCATGGGAAAGCATGGCAGAATCTGGCCCGTGACTGGTTTGTTTAAATAAAATAAAATGTTCTGCAAGTCCTTTAGTTAGCTTTTTTGGTAGGAAATGAAAGTAGAAAACGCCTGGGACACAGCTGCTGGGAAGTGCTATTCCAAGCCAAGCAGGGCCAATGCCGTACAGTTTTGAACCCAGTTGTGGGAAACACAGAGGCATCCAGGAAACTTGATGATTAAGCCATGTGTTACCAAAAAGCAACCCAATCTACACATACTATACAAATTTCTCCTTCTTAGCACTTTGCTTTCAGGGTTTACAAAGTCATAGCACTGAATGAACAAAAGCCTGATTATGCATGGCTTGGTGTACGTTGCTTTAGCAATGAGACATCACAGGCAATGAATTTCTGGCAGATTATTAGCACACCATGGATGGTGTGATAATGCAGAAAGCTGAAGGGCCAAAAGGCAAAAACTGAGACTTTCATCACCCAGAAAATAGAATAATTGCTCTGAAATGCATTTCCTGGAGTGTCTAGCAGCTTTTTTGAAGTGGAATGAATTCATACAAATAAGGAAGAGAGTTTGACCTGGGTATTTACTGGGCACCAGAGACATGACATTACTGACAGCCAATCAGCAAGCCCCAATTAGGTGCAGCATTCCAAAGCTGCTTCATAATTAGTGTTACATACAAGTTAACCTTGAGAAGATTCAAGTCCATGTGAACGTGACCACCATGAATAGCTGGAATTCTCATACATTTTCTTTTATGTAGCAGAATAAACTATTCCATGGTAACATCCACAGTTACCTCTACAACAGAAATATCACTCACAAACAATGGGCATATACATGAAGGGCTGGATTCACAAAGCAACTGAAGAGTGGTGATACTGAGTGTCACCAGGCCTAACTTCTAGGTGCCTAGACAGTCACACCAGGAAAAGGATGTATCCCAAGTTCTGCCCCTCCTGGGGAGTTCAACACCTAAATCCAGGCTGGAGGGCGGTACCTCCCTCTGCTTGGAATTCTCAGCTGTGAACCCACTCTTCTTGTTAGGCATCTACATGGTCTTTCAAAGAAGCCAGGGGAGGGAGGAGGGGAGGAACCACTCACATAACTTTTATCCTAGAGAGTAGGGTGCTCAGCTGAGATATGCAAAACCTGTAATTTAAGTCCCTATTCCCTTTAAGGGAAAAAAAAGGGATTTGAGCAAGGCACTTCCACTTCTCAGGTGACTGCTCTAACCACTGGGCCATAGGATATTCTGATATAGATTTCCCTCGGTCTCTCTCTTGTTGAAGCTGTTCCACTTTGGATAAATAATGTAAAGCCATTGGAGCAGGGGGACTGGGTCTCCAAGGTGAATGCTCTGACTCTGTAGTGGTGGTTAGTCTCATAGGCTCATAGACTCATAGGTCAGAAGGGACCAATATGATCATCTAGTCTGACCTCCTGCACAAGGCAGGCCACAGAACCCCACCCATCCAATTTTATAACAACCCCTATCCCAGGACCGAGTTATTGAAATCCTCAAAATTGGTTTGAAGACCTCAAGCTGCAGAGAAACCACCAGCAAGCGACACGTGCCCCACGCTGCAGGGGAAGGCAAAAAAGCTCCAAGGCCCCTGCCAATCCGCCCTGGAGGAAAATTCCTTCCCGACCCCAAATATGGCGATCAGCTAAACCCTGAGCATGTGGGCAAGACTCACCAGCCAGCACCCAAGAAGGAATTCTCTGCAGTAACTCAGTTCCTATCCCATCCAATATCTCCCCGCAGACCATTGAGCAGACCTATCTGGTGGTAATCCAAGATCAATTGCCCAAATTAACGATCCTATCATAACATCCCCTCCATATACTTATCAAGCTTTGTCTTAAAGCCAGGAAAGTCTTTTGCCCCTACTACTTCCCTCGGAAGGCTGTTCCAGAACTTCACTCCCCTAATGGTTAGAAACCTTCGTCTAATTTCAAGTCTAAACTTCCTAATATCCAGTTTATACCCATTCGTCCTCATGCCTACATTAGTACTAAACTTAAATAGTTCCTCTCCCTCCCTAACGTTAACCCCCCTGATATATTTATATAGAGCAAGCATATCCCCCCGCAGCCTTCTTTTGGCCAGGCTAAACAAGCCAAGCTCTTTGAGTCTCCTTTCATAAGGCAGTTTTTCCATTCCTCGGATCATCCTTGTAGCCCGTCTCTGAACCTGTTCAAGTTTGAATTCATCCTTCTTGAACATGGGACACCAGAACTGCCCACAGTATTCCAGATGGGGTCTCACCAACACCTTATATAACGGTACTAACACCTCCTTATCCTTGCAGGAAATACCCCACCTGATGCATCCCAAAATCGCATTTGCTTTTTTAACAGCCGTATCACATTGGCGACTCATAGTCATCCTGCTATCAACCAGTACCCCAAGGTCCTTCTCCTCCTCCGTCGCTTCCAACTGATGCGCCCCCAACGTATATCCAAAATTCTTATTATTAATTCCTAAATGCATGACCTTGCACTTTTCACTATTGTATTTCATCCTATTTCTATTACTCCAGTTTACAAGGTGGTTCAGATCTTCCTGAATGGTATCCCTGTCCTTCTCCGTGTTAGCAATACCCCCCAGCTTTGTGTCATCCGCAAACTTTATTAGCACATTCCCGCTCTTTGTGCCAAGGTCAGTAATAAAAAGGTTAAATAAGATCGGTCCCAAAACGGATCCTTGAGGGACTCCACTAGTGACCTCCTTCCAGCCTGACAGTTCACCTTTCAATACGACCCTCTGGAGTCTCCCCTTTAACCAGTTCCTTATCCACCTTACAACTTTCATATTCATTCCCATCTTTTCCAATTTAATTAACAGTTCCCCGTGCGGAACCGTGTCGAACGCCTTACTGAAATCTAGGTAAATTATATCTACCGCATTTCTCTCGGATTCTTTCATTGTTTATGCTCAGTGGAACAGCAACACCTTCCAAAAGAGACTGAAGGGGTTTCACATCAAAATATCCCACAGCCCCTATGGTTAGGGCACTCCCATGAGAGGATTTCAACAGCCATCTGCCCCCTTTCTCCCAGGCAGAGAAGGGACTCAAACCAGGATTCTTGCACATCCTAGGCAAGTACCCTAACCACGGGGCTAGAGGATGGCCTCCTTCTCCCCCATAATGGGGTGTGATTTTTTTTTTGGTCAGCTCACCTACAGGGGCCTGATCTAGTGGGTGAGCTCTGAGCCTGCTGACCCAAATGGTCCCCACAGGCAAGTTAGGTAAAAGAATGCCTATCGTTCTGGAGCATAGGCATCTGGACACCATGTCTGAGAAAGTAATGCACATGCTCAGAGGCAGAAATATAGGCACTCCGGGAGCTTTTACTGCAGAACAACTTAGGCTTCTTCTACACTGGAACATTAAGTCAGCTTAACTACCTCACTCAGTGGTGTGAAAAATCCACACCCCTGAGCAGCGTAGTTAAGCCGACCTAACCCCCAGTGTAGACAGCGCTGGCTTGATGGAAGGATTCTTCTTCTGTCCACCTAGCTACCACCTCTCGGGGAGGTGGATTACTTATGCTGATGGGAGAACGCCTCCTGTTGGTATAGGTAGCGTCTACACTGGAAGACTATAGTGGTGGAGCTATAGCATTTCAAGCATAGACACCTACAGGTTCAGCAACAGCTGAGCAAGGGTTTTGCGAATCCCAGGGGGCCTTCTTCTGAGATTTAGGTGTCTAAAGTAGCAGTTGGGTGCCTAAATGCTTTTGTAAATCTGTGGGATACCAACAAATCCACAACCCTGGATGATGTGTGATAACATCTTAAAATATACCTGTTGACAAGGACACAAGTGTATGCCTAGATAGATCGATCTGCACTTAAAGGAGTGTAACAAAAGCTGTGGTCACCTTAAAACTTCATTGTCATCACCATTACTACACACTGGCCCTTTGGTACTTCTAACCCTGTTACTGCTGAGGACTCTGATCCTCTGGCTCCAGAAGAACAGGCCTCTCTTGCTTGAACCAAAATGCACTGCCTCCATGCATCGTGCGATGGCACCGACAGCAGTGCTTAGAAAAGACATTCTGATTCATTCCAGCAGACAGCAATGGCACCTGGACACACACACTAGCAGAGATAGGTTGTGCGAATGTATGTTTGGGGATTCTTTGGCCAGCTCTACTAATCACTCTATTACAGTATCTTCCAAGAGAGACTTTTGAGAGAGCCAGCTATGCAGCAAACAGGATGGGTTGTGGGTAAGGCAGTGGTTTCATTTCAGGTGAAGGTGCACCAACATTCATAGCAACCTAAGGTTATAACTGGCGCTGGGGCAACAGCTCTAAGAGAAGGCTGCCCAAGCATTTCCATTCTAAGGATCAGTTTCCAGTTGATCATCAATGTCTGAAGACTTGACCTTTCAGAAGGATGTTTTCCAGGTTTAGTCTCTAATGAAAGGTAATTTTTTTAAAAGTCTGATCAACTGCATTTAGGAAAAAAATATATATACCCTTGTGCTCCATTAAAATAATAAAGTTGCAGCATTCTCTGATCCCTAGAATTGAAATGGCTTAGAGTAGAGATGTGAAATCGCAGAGGGAAATATCCCCTTATTGAGGGGGAAATGCCATTGGGTGTTCAAGTACCAATTATTTTTGCATTAGCTGAGTGATATGCAAAAGGTAGCATCCAAAACTCAAGCGTCGTGGATTGGATACAAATGGTTAGGACCTTTGACAATTTTTCAGATGCTGGTAGATTGCTCTGTGTATGCGCCCACACCCATGCACACACAACTTGGGAATCCCCTCAGTCTTATAAGGAGCGACTTCTAAATTATTCTCGTATTTCAGGATCTGGTAAAATGGAACCACCACCTCTCCTCATCAAAGTATAAGGGGACCCATGTGATGCCAGCACACCAAGTGCCAGCTCATGCCAAGGTCCCCATGCCTTAGTGGAATACTGGCAAATATATAGTTAAAGTCAGTCTGGCTCACCTGTGTGTTAGAATTCTAACACCTCTTTTAACAATACTAAGAATGTGTTTAGATTTTATTGAATGCTTGTGAGTTGTTGCATACGTTGATCTCACTTATAACAGCTGTAGCATATATTGTAAGGCAATATTTGAGTGGTTGTATTGTAAACCTCTGTGACTAGGTAAATCACCAGATAGGAGAGAGACATTAACTAGTGTGAAGTGCCTATCTGTAACAAGAAGTGTTACATCCTGCCCAGCAGGAAAGATGATAAAACCCCAGAGCCCCACCGCCGCTACTCCAGGGCTCCAGCAGCAATTTAAAGGGCCTGGGGCTGCTGCCTGAGGAAGCCAGGCCGCCCCAGTACAGTGCGCCGGCTTACTTTCACCTCTGGTGCTCTCTCGAATCACTGCAGACAGCCTGACAACTTGTACAGCGGGAAGGGGAGGAGATCCTGAGTTCTAGGCCTTACTTCTTCCACGGCTTCGGCCTGCGGGACCAGCAGAGCGCCCCCAGTGGCTTGCCACCCCAAGCACGCACTTGGTGTGCTGGTGCCTGGAGCAGCCCCTGCACAGTAGCTCTGTTCCTTGGGATCTGAAGACTGAAGTGCTATTTTGTTATTAAGTCTATATTACAGCTAGTAACATGGAAACAGCCAAGGCTAAAGAATTTCCATGAGTTGCACTAGGTGATCGTTTGTTAGGTCATTGAACTAAGAGACCTCAGTTTAATTTGAGGATTTTCCATTACAAAAACAACCCCAGTTTGTTCCTTCACTTTTATTTAACTATAATATCTTCCAATTAACGTACCTGGTTCAGAAGTGGTCTGCAATACCCAAGATCATACTTAGATACAAGACTGACTATGTACATTGTGGTAGCCAATTAATTTAGCCTCAGATGTCTTGGAGGAACATCAGCCAGCCCTTCTAATTTGTTACAATTTAATATAGCACTTTCTTTGTGCTCTCGAAAGAGGAGAAATTCAATCTCTTGCAGCACCTCATCTTTATTGTCTGAAAAGTATAGATATGTCCCCCACCTTGCCTGTGGTTAGCTATGAATAATAAGTAGGCATGCTACTTTTCTTTTAATTAAAAATGTAAGAGAAATGATTAAGTGATCTGTGGTGTTTTTCACATTCGATGAAAGCACTGCATTCAGAACTTGGCTCTCCCACTATAAATTCAGCATAATTCAGATCAGAAAGCGAAACTGAAGGCGAGAAGCATAGTCAAGCTGAAGTTCTTTCCAAAGGAAAAAGCAGCAAGCTACCAGAGTGCAGAGGGTTTGTCTAAGATGTCTTGGCCTGAGCGAAAGGATACCAGTGTTTCAAATGGATTCTAGAACCAGGTGTGACCACTTATTTGAGCTCTGGGGAAATTAAGAGCTGAACATGTGGCTGGGTCACTCTTGTACAGTGCTCTCCTGTAATTAGAGTGAAATTATGTAGAGAGCAGCAAGCGCTTCCATACTAGACAACTTCCTTTGTTCTGTCGACTCAGTACACCTAAGACCAGAGTAAACCACCAAGCAACCACCACAGGACTTATGATGTTGTGCACCACCTCCTCTGGATTCTCAACTATTAGCGCCACCAGGCCAGAGATCACTGGACAGCAGTGAACATAATTAGCACCAATTCTTTCTTTTAATGGAGCCAGCTCTTCAGATCCTCTCTGATCTACCATTCCTGCTTTTCCTTAGGCCTGCCACTTTACTCCTGCTCACTGACATGCTGCTACATCACCATGCAGCTACAATTTTCCATTCTGTGCTGGCTTAGCTGCAGCTGTTAAACATGCTAGCCAACCAGCTGGCCACCTGACATCCCCTCCTCACCAAGATTCCTCATCCCACCAGTACACCTGCCTCTCCAAAATGGCAATCTAGATTCAGGCCTCAGGCACTTACTGGTGATCATAGCTCTGCCTACGTGGTCAGATACAGTTCCTAAGATCAACTATCCCCTAGCCCATCCCCAAGCCTAGCCCTGGAGAGATTGTTCACTCTAAAGAATAAGTAAATAAATACCTACCATTACAATACTTACTACATTATTAGGTAGCATTGTAGCTTATGTTACCTAATAGTTTAGCAGTACTAACCACCTTACCCTCCTTATCTCCCAAGTGACTTATGTTGGGAAGCAAAGCATTAACCCTCCTTTGAAAAGCACTGATGTTGTTGCTCACTTGCTATTGCAATACAGGATCAGAGGAGCGATATTGCAGACTCATTTCACTCCCTACAATAGCGTTTAAAGACAAGTTCATTTTGTTTACTTTAAAAAGAAAACCAGGGATACAGAATTTTAAAAACACTCGGAGCCAAATTCAGCTCTGCAGTATGTGGGTTAAACTTCCATTGCAGTCAGCACAGTTGTACCAATTTCTACCAGGGCTAGAATTGCCCCTCTCTGTGCCAAAGCTTTCAAATAACAACTTTGATGTGTTTAACCTTTTACAATGAGGTCAATAGCAGCATCCTGGTGTCATGCTAATGGGATAGCATCAAGTGTCATGTTGCTTACACACTCATCCTTCTAAGTAATTATAATTCATTCTAGCTGAGCTGTAAATAATAGTTTTGCTTTTCACCATTTTCTAATATAGCATTTTAGCTATTCCAAGATATGAAAATATTCTTAGACTCTCTCCATTAAGATGTGCTAAGAGACATGAACCTGGTTTAGAAATCAGTGCCACAACTGGTCTATGAGAACAGTAAGTACCTAAAGGATCTATGTATGAAAAGCAAGGGATGGAATAGATGCCATTCAGGAAATCTGTAACCCATTCTAATCAGCCAGTTTGGATATGGAACCTTTCCAGGTTTGAAGTATGTTATAAATGCTGTCTCCTCAATGGTTATTTGGCATGGTGCAGGATGGGGAGGATGAGAGGAGAGGTACAGATCATATATATCAATCACCGAGCATATTTACATACAGTGTTTTTCATTAGTAGAAGTCTAATTTGCCAAATCTAAGTGCTTGGCTATGCTATCTGTAATCCCAGCTCTAATCAGCAGACCACATTCACTTCCCAGACCCAACAGCAGAATCTAAGAATCCTGATACCCAGCATTCCCCTGATGTCTCAAAAATAGTTATGTTACTCACTGGCAAAACCTTCTGCTGTCTCTCCTTTAGGGGCTGGTCCACAGAGGATAACGTACACCTGATTGCTTGAGGTACAGGAGCAGCTGAAAGTTGTATTATGGAGCAGAATGTCCTGGGTTCAAACCTTGATGAATACCCTGTGTGGAAAAGAAACAGGTGTTCGTGCAGTTAGAGACTATCATAATTCAGTCAGTCACAGAGGTCATGGATTCTGAGATTTTATAAGACCTTCATGACTTTCTGAAAATTCCAATAATTTAGTCCTGTAGAGCCAGAGCTCCTGCTTCTATAAATCTGTGATTTATTGCTTACTGCCCATGTCCTGCCCATGATTGAATAAAAATACTAAGGCTATCGATTAGTCACAGCTAACTTACGCGATTAACTCAAAAAAATTAATCACGATTAATCACACTGTTCAACAATAGAATACCAATTGAAATGTATTAACTATTTTTGGATGTTTTTCTACATTTTTGAATATGTTGATTTCTATTACAACACAGAATACTAAGTGCACAGTGCTCACTTTTTTCTTTTTATTACAAATATTTGCACTGTAAAAATGATAAAAGAAATAGTACTTTTCAATTCACCTCACACAAGTACTGTAGTGCCATCTCTTTACTGTGAAAGAAAATTTGCTGGCCTTTCTATGAGAGGAATGTGGTGGGGTTCCGGTTCCAGTTCCCACATCAAAGTCATCACCAGGCTTTGCACTAATTGTCAGAGGTGTGAGGTTATTGAACCTAAAAAGTTGCCCCAACTGTAAAATTAAGTGTCAAAGGTATATGCAGGTTCATAGAACATCACAATAACCTATAACTTCTTACCTACTTGGAAATTAACCATCGAAAATAGGTCAAGTGGTTTTTAATAATTAAAAATATATAAACGGGTGCAAAAAAGACAAACTAGATTAGGTCAAATGAAAAGGGGCTACTGATATGATTCAAGGATTTTATTGAAATTCTGCTTGTTAAAAAACAAGATGTGGAGCTGGAAGTTAAATGAATCAAAATTGGTGTGTCAGATATCAGGTCTAATCAGCAGACAAAACAGTGAAGATGAACTACGCTACCATTTTCCCCTTTGGAGGTTTCTTAAAAAAAGGACTAAAAAACTCAGCTCTTTCCATCTACTGTCCCACTTCGCATCCCAGCTCATCTTTTCTCCTTTTCCCTGACTCCAAAATAGAAGAAGCAGACCAGACTGAAAGACTTTTGTCCAGAGAAGAAAGTCACCTGGCCTTGTTCTTGTTCAAAAGAACTTTTTTTCCCACCTGCGAGTCCTGCAAATCATACCATCATGACGTCCAGTCCTCAGCCCATCAGTGGTGACAGTTAACTGCCAACACTGCAAAGCCATGCAAAATCCAGTTCTGTTCCCTTCCTTTTGTGTTTCTATCCATCCCTTCCTTCCTTCCTCCTACCCTTGCTTTTCATCAGATCCTGGAATCAACTGCACTGCATCAGCACAGTGAGAAAGAGGTGATCACAGTCCTGCCCTATCTAAGGAGAAAAGGCCTAACCTGATGATGTCCCTGACTGGAATGTGAATCTGGTACCATGATCACCCTGCCAATCAAAGTATCCATTTGTGACTAATCAGCTGTTCAGTGTTCTAAAGATGTCAACAAAAGCCCCTACCTTTTCTGTCCTCTCTCTCCTCCACATTGTGTTTGTTTGTGCAAAAGGTCCTCAATTCTGTGTTTAACATCAGGACTGGAAGTAAAATTAACCTTTTCCTTTGCAAAGAAGGGTTGTTTCGTTTTCAAGGAAAGGTTGCTCTGGAAGAAAAAAAAAAGAGACCAACATTTTACCCTCAAAATGAGAAAGACTAAAGGTTTTGATGGTTTATTTTGCGTTTTCACTCAAATTGAGTCTCAATATAAATGCTTATTTTAACTTGTTTTTCCTTGTGTTCAATCAATAAAACTTTCAATCTGGGAATGAATGCTTTTTGATGTGTGCCAAGAACTCAAGTAAACAAAGATCTCTGTAGAGAAAAGCCCAGGATCTCTTTGTATCACTGTTTATATGTTGAACAGTGAAAGAGTTTAAGAACCTTTCTCTCTTTTTACCCTTGAGATTAATCCAACAGAGGCCAAGGGCTGCATAGGCTATGGAGACTGAACTGTCTCTGTGGTTACACAGAGGAAGTCCCTTCCCTGATCAGGACTCAGGTATGCTAGCCAGGGAGCGTGCGCAGGAAGACTGACCTGCTGCTTCTCTGTAAATAAGCTGAGGACTGATCACCAGAGCTGCCGAGCCAATACCTTTCACCAACACTAAATCTATACCACATTAAAGCTGAAGCTTATGGTAGCATGCAAATAAACTCGTTAAGTATTTGGCATAAAAATGTCCTATGGGGGCTGCACACAATTTGGCTGCTAGAGACAAGTTTTGTTTTTTAAAATACAAACAGTCCATTCATATCAATCTACAAGTTTTTCTTCCTCTCTCCAGTGTGGGCTACCATAAGTGCTTCCCATTTTTGTAACAGCAGGGCTCTTTCTGATTGCTTCTGGGTGGAAGATTAGATAAAGGTGCATGCTGCAAGGGACAGAGGGGCACGGCCCAGCAGCAACCTTTAGAGGAGGTCACAGGGCAGGGTTCCCTCATCCTGAACCCCTCTCTGCAAACAGTCCTCAGGCTCACTGGTGGTAAGCTCAACACCAAGTGATTTATTCACAGTGTGCTAAACAAATCCTTGTCCCTCCACAACAGATGTTTTTATCTTCTCCTGAGGCACAGAGGGGATGGAAATCTCACTCTGGAGATCCTGGGCTTCTATGGCCCTTCCTTTCTCTCCTCCTTCCTCTTTCTGTCCCTATCCTCAGCTGACAACCAAGTAACAAGGTGATCAGTTTATCCAGTCCTTAACCAATTATCACCTCAGGTTGGCCCACGTGGAGATGCTTGTCCAGGGAGTCACAGTCTTGGGCTACTCACACGGTCACAAAGAAATAGACTGACAAATCACGGGACACAGAAATTGCCATGAGCATCAATATGCTCAGACAGGTTGGATGACATTCATCCCCACTTTAAGAAGAGGAGTTCAACTTACCAATCTAAATGGCTATATTGGTTTCCAGCCATTTAAAAAAAAAAAAAAAAGAATCACAGCCTAGATAACTGTCCCCCCTCTGTCATTATTCTTATTGCAGCCTCACTCATGAAAATAATTCTAGTAAAGGGCATTCTGCTGTAAATGTCAGCTGTACTGTCACCTCTCATTCCAATCATACTCTCAAAGCCTGGGCTGATCTCTCTTTACATAACAGAAGAGAGTTGAAGCAGGAGACAGGGCCCATGGAACATAAAGAGGCCCGCAACCCTTGCGGAGCAGAGGGCACATAAAATGAATCCTGTGGGAGATGCGAAAGCATTTGGGTTGGTTTTTTAATCTCCATTTCAAAAGATTTTCTGTGGAAGTCCAAAAAAACTAGAGTTATGTTTTCAGAATTGTTAGCACTATGCAAGATTACCTCCGCATCTGAGGAAGTTATTCAGAGGGCCTGATCACAACCCGTGAAAGGGTTTCTGCATTTGATTCATCAATTCCACTAACAAAGTAAATGAATATTTGGCAAAACAAAAACATTTTGCTTAGAATCTTTTTTCTCCCCCCATCAAGTCTCTCAGAGATTAGCCAAATTCACTTTCTTCACACTCACTACATACCAGATGCTAACCTGGAAATTCTATAAGAGGAAAAAAACAAACAAACAAACAGTTACTAATCCAGATATTAAGACACTGCTCAATGTCTGAAAAAAAATTTTTTTTTAATTATTCCAGTGCTTTAAAAGCTAGATAAATCAATTAAGCCACACTATTGTGCTGTGTAAACTAAAAGCAACACACAGTGTATATATCAATATGAGATAAAAATAGAAAAGACAAAGTATACTTGTAGCACTGAAACTAAAATGGTAAATCTTGCATATTTCATGTCAGATGCGAACAGTGTCAATAGAAAGTAAGATCAGGTGTAAGTTCTCATGCTGTGAAAATAACCACAGCATAAAACTTGCCAGTATTTTCTGATTAAACTCTTTGTCAGAAAACGCTGCTGATTAGTCTAAACTGAAACTGTTCAAAAGTTAAGATCAGTTTCAACGAATCTCCCAATTTGAAAAAAAAAAAAAAAAAGTGTTGAAACATTTCCTGAAATTGCCAAACTGCTGTTTTGACTTTTTCAAAATGAAATAAAACAACTGTTTTAAATGATAGTTAATTTGTACTAAAACAGATTAAGAAGGTCAAAATAAAAAACAAACACACATTTCGATTGACTCAATCCAAGATTTTTTGGGATGATTAATTTGTGAAATTTGAAACGGGGGTTGTGTTCCAGTTTGGGATGGGAATTATTTTCTGTTTATTAGACATCTCAAATTCTCTGGGAATGGGAAAACCATTTCCTGCCCAACTCTACCATGGAATTTCAGGAGCGTCTGAGCTGAAGTCTTGAGCTCTCAACTGACAGTTATAGGACGTGAACGACAAACTCAGTTGACATGGAGCCAGAGACAACATTTAGGGCTAGATTCACAGAGAAAACTTAGGCACATCACCACGTCTAATTTTCAGGCACCTAGAAAGTCATTGGGATTCTCAGAACCCGAGTCTGGTGTCTAGGCCCGCTAAACAACCAATGAGGAGAGACAGGCACCTCACAAAAGCCAGCACGCTACGTAGGCCCTTGCCTAAACTAGCCAAGCTAAACCCTACGCATCTCCTCAGAGATGGATGCCCAAATCCAGGGTGCTGGGAAGCACCTCCCCCGGTTTGGGATTCGCAGCTGAAAATCCTCTCTTGGCAACAGGCACCTATGCCAGTTTTGCAAGAGACTGTGGGGAAGGAGGAACAGCTCCGTCATAACATTTAGCCCAGTGGTTAGAGTACTCACCTACAATGTAAGAGGCACCCAGTTCACTCCCCTATCCCTCCCCATCTGTTAGGGAGAAAGGATTGAATAGGGATCTGCCACCTCTAACCTCTTGGCCATGGAACATTCTGATGTGGGGCTCCCTCAGTCTTTCCCATTGAAGCTGTTTAGATGCCTAAAGTGGCAATTAAGTGTGTTAGCCCTTTTGTGGTTCCTGCCCACAGAGCCTCTGAACATGTTACCATCATATGTTGACAATTAAGCTCAAACAGCTCATGGGATCTTGAATAAAGCAGTGCAAGAACCTGGCCTAGTTTTCTTTGCAATGTGTGTGGCTTGGAAACCGGAAAAGGAATGCTTAAAAAGGCCAGCCAGCTTCCAATTAACAGTGACCTAGTTTCATATTAATGGCAGTGCTAGCACTGTATCCAAGCTGACACAGAGTTATGTCATGAAGCAGCCAAAGCTGCTCAGATTAGTATCATTTCAAGCTGTAGTGATATCTTCAGTGTCTCTAGATGTTCACCATTTCCGAGGAAGTGGAAATCTCTGCCAGTTTACCCGTAAAAAACACGATGACGCACAACTGCCTAGCCAGTGAGTTACTAGCCCCAGAAGCAACTGTACGCTGTTACTACAGATGTGGGAAGACAACGAATAATATTTACAAATATTAATCTGAATTTTAAAATCAGCCTGATCACAAATTGTTGGTGAACTTTAAAATATTAGAGACAACAGGGTTAGCAAGAGAGGTGCAGGAGGGGAGCTGGGAACAAAAACTATAGTAATTTTATGACTAAACCAGAGTATACTATAGCATTTTTCTGTAACAGGGGGGAAAAAAAAGTTTCTGCACCACCATCAGCTGCATAATTTTCCATGCATAATGTCCCTGAGGCTGGAAGGGTATTCTAAGGACCTTGTGCTCTCTGACCCTTTGCATAATGTCTTGCCTTTCCTTAGAAGAGTATCTGATTGTACATGCTTAGCCATGGCTGATGAGTAGCCTGAATCCGAGTTGCCCCTAGAGACTAGAGGTCGGCACATTGTAGTATTGCTTTAGCAGGATTAGAGTCTCCAACCAAGAGAAGAACTCCCAGACAATTCTGTGTCTCATTTACAAAGGAAAAAAATCAATCAATCAGAAGCCCTTGTACCTAAGCCAGTCCTGTTCACCTTGCAGTATTCTAATGAGGTCAAGGAATATGCCAAATAGATCACTCTCCAGATTTAAAAAAACACTACTGCAAAGGGACTCCAAACACTACTGTAGTCAGTATATTTGTGCACAAATCAAAACATGAACTTAGTATCCATCCCATCCCCAGTCTCACTGTATAATTCAATCTATTGTTCACAAGTGTTGGCTTAATAGTATTCACTGACACGGTAGGGACCCTTTTTTCCCCCACCGCAGAATATGACTAACTCCCATTGAAATAAATGGGGAGTATTTATATTTGGCAGGAGCAGAATCAGACCCAGGAGACCATCTTTGATGATTAGGTAAGAATCTGCTTCCTATGATCTCATCTGCATTAGGTGAATGCAGTGGAAACCTTTATGGGGAGGATGAAAAACAATTTTTTTTCCTTGGTTGAACTATGAAGAATTCTTAGCCAGGAGATTGATATAATGAAACCAGTGCTGTGGAGTGCGCCAAGACTGCCTTTTACCTGTCTGCTTAAACAGGCCTGATGCTCTTCTCACTTCAGCCAGTTTTACACTCATGTGACTGTGTCAGGTTAGGGCACTCCTGATTTACACCATCATAAATTGAGCTCCTCGATCCTTACCAAATACACATAATTAAACTCACTAGTATGGCATTACTTTGCCTAAATTATAATGCTAGAGTCATTGAACAGGCATTTTTGTTAGAGAGCATTGCCACTTAATCCATTCATCATCGCCTTTTACTAGCCTAATCATAACGTACAAGCTTGTTACCATGGTATTCAAGTTTCCTCAGAAGTTCTGAGAAAGGAAAGCAAAGAAAATGAATGAAATAACCTATCTGAAGAACCTTAATCGGTTGCCACACTTCTTTGCTGAGCACTCCTGCAGTTTCTGTTTTGTACTGATAGATTTACTCCTGTTACACACTCTGTGAAATTCTGTCTACAAACAGCTGCTGCTGAACAATCTGCCATGTAGAGAGGCACTGTGGTTCAGTGGCTAGTGCACTGGACTTGGGCATCACAAGACGCAAGGTCTATTCAGAGCTTTGCTATGTGACCATGGAAAACTATGTCACTACCGTTTCCCTTACCGTTTATTTCAGTTGTAAGCTGTTTAGGGCAGAGGTTGTCTTGCACCAGTCTCCACTGAGGAACTGTCCTATAACAGTCCAGTTTGTATGGGTCAGCCTTGGAGACATTCTGCAAATAGTTTCTTGGCTTCTGCACTTGGTTGAAATGTTGTGATATTGGTTGTTTGATAGTGGGGTGAAGATTGGGTGGGGGGAATGATCAAACCTTCAGAATACTGACCCAATTTATATGTCCTGTCCTCAACAGTGACTTAGAGGGATTACCTTCTTTTTAATCTGTTTACCTCCTTTGACACAAGCAATGTAAAACAGTCAAGCCATCTTGCTGTATTGGAACAACCAAGGGAGAAAGAAGATAGACATTATCCCTGGATACCGTAAAACAGTGCTTCTCAAATTGTTGAAAGTTGAACTGTTTCAGAAAAATGAACCAAATCACAAGCTTTCCCCTCAGTCCTGCCACCTGCTAAAGGCCTACCCATAATGAGCAGTCACTCAAATCTGATTCACACAGCTACATCTCTCAAGCGTGTGAATAAGGAAGTGTTATTTCATGTAACAGAAGAGCCAGGGCTCACCCAATGAAATTAATGGGCAGCAGGTTTAAAACAAACCAACAAGTACTTTGTCACACAACGTACAGCCATCCTTTGGGATTTGTTGCCAGGAGATATTGTGAAGGCAAAAAGTATAATTGGTTTCATAAGAGAATTAGCTACATTCATGGAGGATAGGTCCATCAATGGCTATTTGCCAAGATGGTTAAGGATGCAACCCTCCCTCCCTCACTCCATGCTCCGGGTGTCCCTTGCCTCTGACTGCCAGAAGCTGGGAGTGGATGACAGAGGATGGATCACCTGATAATTGCCCTGTTATTTTCATTCCCTCTAAAGCACCTGGCAGTGGCCACTGTCAGAAGACAGGACACTGGGGCAGATGGACCACTGGTCGACCCAGTGTGGCCATTCTTATGTAAAACAATATGCCATGTGGGACCCCAACTAATAAAGCTGTCCTTTTAACTCAAACAGAGGCTCCTGAATGCAGCTGTAGAAGTCCAGGGTTCAATCTCTGCGGACAACACAACCATGGGTATTGTTACACAATAAGAAGACCTAGCTCTTATATAGAGCTTTTCATCAGTATATCTCAAAGTGCTTTACAAAGAAGGTATAATTATCCCCATTTTGCAGATGGGGAAACAGATTCAAAGCAATGAAGTGACTTGTCCAAAGTTACTGATCAGCCCAGTAGCAGAGCTGGGAATACCACCCAGGTCTCTTGAGTCTTAAAAGCTACACTACGCATGCACTACAAGTTAGGCACCAGCCCAAATCTTCCCCTGTACATCTGGCTAGAAAAGGTAAAACAATCGTTAATCAGCTAATCATCCTCTCCATCTGTCCACGGCGCCATAAAACTCTAGGTCACACCTGAAAGGTGAGACAACCTTGGTTTAGTTTTACAGTCTCCTGGCCAGCAGAGGCGGGATATTGTGTGGAGGTCAGCACTAGGGTTCCCAGGGGAAGTGCCCCACCTCTGCTTCTGGCTGGCGGGATGGTGGCTGTGATATAAGCCTTAAGGAGGAGGAAGTATAGGGCTTCTTCCAGGTGAAGCGAGAAAACACAAAAGGAACCACAACAATACACTTTGTTTCCTTCCCCTATCATAAGAAAAGCCCTTTTAGAAAGGGACCTGTGCGGTAGCTCTATTAACATGACCAGCAGTAACATTCCCACAGCCTTCACAGGGAATGCGGATATCAGCCACGATGAAAAAAATCCATTTTTATTTGCAAAGACATCTGAATACGTATTTACTTAAAGTGTACTGGCTGCAGAAGGATTTCCTTCAGTTACTGACCTCTGATGGAAATGCAGCTGCCCCTCTGCCCAGTCATGGCTAATGATTTTTTCTCTCAGCCTTCTAGAGATCTTCTAGCAGCTTCTAGCTTTTATCCTGCGATGTGTTCTATTATGTCCCCTTGAAATAAAAGTTATTTCCTATTACTTGCACACCTCTACCTCAATATAACGCTGTCCTTGGGAGCCAAAAAGTTTTACCGCATTATAGGTGAAACCATGTTATATTGAACTTGCTTTGATCCACCGGAGTGTGCAGCCCTGCCTCCCGCCCCCCCAGAGCACTGCTTTACCACGTTATATCCAAATTCGCGTTATATAGGGTGGCGTTATATAGAGGTAGCAGTGTATTTAAAATTCCTTTCATGTTATACATGGGTGCCATTATTGGAAGCATGATTGTCCAACAACAAGCTATTACCCCATTTCACTGTACAGTAACTTTGCTGTAGCAAATTAAAGTAGGAAGCAGTGCCATCTTCTCCTTGTAGAGCTGTGCAAAGAATGGATCTTTTTCCCATTTGCAGAAAGTTTGAAAAACTAAAAAAAATTTGAGTTGACCTGAAAGTAAATTTTTGGCCAACCAAAGAGGAAAAAAAGGCAAATTTGGGTTGAACAAAAAGATGGGTTTGTTTAGATTGAGCTATCTCTCTCTCTCTCACACACACACACACACTCTTTAGCATTTTTTAAAATAAAATTAAAGGAAATTCTGCTTTCATTTAGACTCCCAAAATTGAAACCTTGTTTCAAAAATGTCAGTGAAACATTTTTAATTTTTGGATTTCCCCTTCCCCCCGCAGATGAACAATTTGGCAAAAAAAGTGACATGAAGGCACAAAATATTTTGATGTCACTCAATCTGCATTTTTTCATCCAAATAAAGTTTCAGCTGAAAAGTTTCTAGTAGATAGTGTATGTAACCTATTGGTAAAAAGTAATTTTCCTACAAACATTTTCTAGTATGTAAGATGTTCAAGGACATATGTTGTTGCTAGATAAAGAAGAGTTCCAGAAATTTACATTCGCTATTTTCATCTCTCTCTTTTTTATTATTGGGCTTTGCTCGAAGCCAGCATCTTTGGCCTTCCACCCGACAGAGTCATTCGTACCAATGCAAAGTGAATATGAAATACCACTATTCCCACTTGGGATCATTTGCACCCATTTCGCACTGGCATGAATGCTTACACTATGTGCAGGGCAATGATGAGTTGGCCCATCTGCTTCTTTAGCAGTTCTCTATAGTTGTCACATGAAATCATGTTTAAGATCTTCACCGCGTAGGGCATTTGGTATCATGGGCCAGATTCAGGCCTTCTGTGAATACTCGCATCTTTAGGGATTTTACTAAAGTTCCATGGGCATCAGTGGGAGTAAAGATATCCAGGGTAGTGACTCTGTGCATTATCAGGCTGTGTTGCACTGACGCTGATCATGTCCTCCGGTGAAACTGACTAAGCGGTTCCATGATACTGACAAAGATAAATACATAGCCTGTGTGCAACTTTGGGTATTGCTATAATGCTTACCCCACCACCCTCCCCAGCATGGCTCAATCATTTCATTATCAGCAACACTGCAATTCCATGACTTATTGCAAGGAAACAAAAATGTTGCCATAAAACTCCAGAGCAAATGCACTGTGTGGGCAAAATTCACCCAGTGCAGGGGGTGAGTAAGAGGCCTAGATAACACTTAAACCTTCAAAATAAGACTCACATTGGCCTGGTGCAGTTCCTCTTCATGAACAGGCTGAATGAATATACAACATGGAGCAGAGGGCAAAACTAAGGTCTAATTTACATTATTTTTTTGAAATAATAAAGCAGACTTTGAAGTTTTTGCTTAAAATATATAATAAAGAGTTATCTGGATAGATCCAAAAAGTTTGCATTTGATGGATTGTCAAGGAAATGGGTTATTTAAAAAGCAGTGTCTTTTTTTGTTTCACTTGAAAGATTTGGCTGGTGTTTCAAGTTCTCATGAGACCTCAGAAATACTAATAGGATCATTTGATTGTTATTCATTAAAGGTATATTGAAACCCTAGTGAAGAGGGAGGATGTTTAAATAGCTTCAGAAACATGCAATGTACAATGTAGGGAATTTAAAGTCTCTCAAGTCACTTACATGTGGGCCACCTCCAAAGAAATAAGTCATGCATATGAAAAACAAATGTTTCATTTGCATTAAATCATCATCCATAAAGCCTGACATTGGCGGCAGGCAGCACACTCGGCACCTCAGTGCAGCAAGTTAATGGAGTAGTAAGTAGCAATTTTGCAGCAGCCTATTACTTTTATCTTTCACAGGTGCATTTGAGTACTTAACTTCAGTTGGAAATTACATTATTAAGCATCTTGCTGAGTGCATCAAAAAGGGATTCGCTCATTTTGAAAGCCTGTTTGTTTTGTGTAGCAATTTCCTTTCTGACTCTCACTAATGGTTGTTGATATTACTGCAATCTCAACCACTTAATCAGCTGATAGTATAAAAAATTGGAAAAGCCTCATCAAGGATGCATTTCATTTTGCAGATCAATATCCTGGTGCAGCCACTTTTAGGATAAAGGAACAGAGACTTACATAAGGATCAGCTGGTTCCTAAGGTCATTCCCAAAGTAATTGGCCACCAGCAGCATAATACCCTCTACAGGATCTGCATGACACACATTGCAAGATACCCTCTGGACAGAAGAAATGACTGGAGCAGATATTAGTATAATTTCATGTACTGCCTATTGGGTAATTCAAGCCATGTGCACACAGATTGACTTCCTGGCATCTCCTCCAAACTCTTCCCTCCTTTAACCTGTGCTCCTCCCTCCAAATTGCATGCAGGGAATTACAAGTATTACCAGGCATTTATCGCACTTTCCATCTTCAGAGCACTTTAAAATATTACCAAGTTTTTCTTCATAACACTCTTGTAATGTAGAAAGGTATCATCCCTGTTTTACAGGTGAGGAAACTGGGACAAAGGGGTTAAATGACTTGCTCGTAAACACAGATGGAATCCACATCAATGCTTGGATAAGGAATTCTGAAAGTGTTCCTGAATCCCAGTGCTCCTCTGACAAGCCACATCCATGTGCCATCCCATCATACGTCATGTTCACAGAAACTTCAGTCAGTTTCAGTCTTTGCACACACCTGAGCCTGAGCCGTCCCTGGAGAGATACTAGCCACTGCAAAGGGGGAGACAGGGAGTACGACCATTACTACATCCCACTTAGGACCAACCAGCAGAATTAGCTAGCCATGGTGAGGACACCTCTTTAATGGGGGAGAAACGAGGGATATATCACCCCTCTGTGCATGGGAACTCTAGGAGGTGCGGCTCAGTCTAATGGGTATGTCTGAATTAAGACCTCCAAAGAACTGATATTTGCATTCCCCTTGGGAGTCTAGAAGAGCTTTCTTCTCACCCCGTGACAAGCCCCTTCCTGCACCCAGCCCTCCCATCAGCACACATTCCATGCCATGGCTTATGAGGGTGGGCTGCACAGAGAAGCCTATGATTCCCCAACACAGTACCTGTGCCAGGAGAATAGCCTGATCAGCTGAGATTTTAAGACCCCTATACACTGCTGCAGTGGTGTACAGGGGCCATAGCAGAGAGGAGAATTCCCTCCTATGTCCTTATGCTGCAGCCGAATTGTGGCCACTTCTGAGAAAGTGGCAGTCATTTGCACAGCAGCATGGTGCACAGCACTAGTGTGAGGGGACAGTGGGATACATTGTTTGCATGCCTTCCCACATAAAGCCTGTGAACCTTCAAGTACACCCATCATCACTAACAATCCTACCCTTGCACTTCACTGCTTTAAAGAGGTGTCACCAATCCAATCTTTTGCATGCCACGTTAGAGTCATAAATCTCAAGGCCAAAAGCAATCACCACATCATTTAGTCTGACTTCCTTTATATCACAGGCCACCAGCACCAACCAGCACCTGCACACTGAACCCAACCATCAAAATTAGACCAAAGTATTACAGTCCACAAGCAGGGAATAGGCGAGACCAAGGTGCACCAGTGGCTGAGTCACCTGCAATGGCAGGGAATTGATTACCTGAGATACAAGAAGATAATCCCAACAAGTGACCTGCAGTCCATGCTGCAGAACACACCACAACCAAGGTCACTGCCCGTCTGACCCATGGGGAAGATTCCCAGCAATCAGTTAAACCCTGAGCATGCGAGTAAGAACCAACCAGCCAAACACTTGAGAGAGAATGCTCACTGGTGTCACCTCAGCACCCTGGCTCAACCCATCCAGTGTCCCATCTCCAGCTGTGGCCATCCCTGACGCTTCAGAGGAAGGAGACCTGACACCAAAAAAATCCACATGAAAATACATTGGGGGGGAGAAGTTCCTTTCCTCACCCCTGCAGGTGACAGTCTGAAGCATGAGCTTCAGGAACATAGGGAACTGGAAGAGAGTCCCAGGGCTGCTGAGCATCATCCCAAGCAAGCCAGTCATTCAATCCCACTGAAATTTGGCCAACTCTCTCTGAAAACAAATTCAGTGGTTTGCCCCCCACAACTCCTACTGGGAGGCTGTTCCAGAACTTCACTCCTCTGACAGTTAGAAAGGTTCTAGTTTCCAGCCTGAAGATGTTCATGGCCAGTTTATAGCTGTTTGTTCTTGTGCCAGCATTGTCCTATAGCTTAAATAGCTCTTCACCCTCACTGGTATTCACATCTTAATGTATTTAGAGAGCACCAAATCCTCTCTAGCTCTTCCAGTCTCATAAGATAAGCCCATTCCTTTGACCATTCTAGTAGCTCTTCTCTGCACCTGTTCCAATTGGAGTTCATCTTGGTTGAACAGTGGGGACCAAAATTCTATACAGTATTGCAAATGAGGTCTTTCCAGTGTCTTGCATTAATACTTCTCTGACTCCACTGGAAGTGCTTCACCTGATATAGCCTACCTTGAAACAGCCCCCACCGACGGGGGGAGGCGGGGGCAAAATGCAGGACAAATATCTGACAACCTGTCCCCAGTCCCGGCCGGCAGTCCAGCAGGGCTCAGGTAGGCAGGCTGCCTGCATGCTGTAGCCAGTAGCCCCATACCACTCCCGGAAGAAGCCAGCTCTTGGCACATCTCTGTGAGCCCCAGTGAGGATGGGGTCTCCATGCACTGCCCCCACCCAGGGCAGTGCATAGAGACCTGTTGCCCACCTCCCCACAAGGGATGAGCGGAGACTGCCAGGAGCAGGGCTAAGGTGGCTCCCTGCGCCCCTCCCTCCATGCCGCTTCGCTCCCAGAAGCAGGCAATATGTCCTTGCAGCCTCAGGGGTGGGGGGAAGAGGTCTCAAAGCACTGCCCTCAGCCCGAGCGCAGATTCTACATCTCCCATTGGCCAGGATCTGAGTTCAAGTCTATCCCTCCTCCTCAGAGGATGGATGTGATGCCCAAACTGCTTGCAGATCCTCATTGAAAAGTTACTTTCAAAACTCGTGATCTTTCATTTGTAAGATATGTTTACATGAAAGATAAAGATAAAAACAGCCTTCTTTGCAATACAAGCCTGTCATCTTGTTTTGTGTATCTCATATTTAACCTAGGTGTTTGAGAGATTGGCACCCACAACACATAGCATCAATAGGGCCTTCCATCTCATGGTCTTGCAAATAACAGAGAGTCAATGAAGCACCCCAGGGAGCTGGGTAAGAATTCTGTGTTTTACAGAAAGCTGAGGCACAGAGTACTAAGTTACTTGCTTATGGCTCCACAAATCAGTCTGCTGCCAAGATGCCTACAGAACAGTGCCTATTGATAACACTCAGGCACATGGTGAGCTGAACTGTGAGTTATTTTTATTTGAGCTGCAGTAGCTATTCAGAACCCCAAGATCAGTGGCTCATGGGACTAGGCCCCATGCAAACATCGTAAGCGGCAGTCCTTGCATTCTAAATTGGGACGATAATGCTGGGAAGGGGAAGCAGAAGCACAGAAAGTTGATTTGTTCAGGGTCACTCAGCAGGTCAGTGGCAGAGTCAGGAGCTGAAGCCAGGTCCCCAGAATCCCAATCCAGTGCCCTACCTACAAAGCCGTGTTCTCATTCCTCCCTCATCCACGCATTCATTTGTTCATCCACCCATTGCATCTTGTTACTAACCAAGCTCTTTAGAGCAAGATGTGTCTTTTTACTACATGTTCATACAGTAGTAAGGCCAGGGGAGAGGAGGCGGACTTTTGGTGCTGCTGAAATACAAACAAGACCCAGGAGAGAGCAAACAATAAAAACAGAGGTCTCCTGACTAATCACAAGACCCTCTGTCTTCCCATATATGTGCAGTAAAAGCAAAGTGGACAGAACTTCATGCAAGTTGAATTCAGCATTGCAATTTTTGCTAGTCTAGCTGAATTGAAAAAGGAAAAAGTGATCTAAGCTGCCTCATTACTGTGATATGTGGTGACAGCTCCTCCATTGGAATTTTAGTAATACAGCTTGGCTGTAGATTTCTTTTCATGCCTCAATTTTAATATAGAAATTGTTCCTGCAGCTCTGGGCTGCCTGAATTACACCTGTGCCACCTGTCCACACTCCTTCCCTCTTCCCACCCTATACACACGCTCCACACCCGTGCGTCACAAGTCTGGTGTATTAAAAACTATTGTTAAAATTGGGATGTATCACTTTACATTCTCAAGAGTTTTCTTGCAGGCAGGGGATGCTGCAGGGAAGTTTGAGAGCGGAGTCATGCTGCAGGCAGACAGTGAGTAAGGTGGGGAGAGTTGTGCCTCTGTTTTGGGGAGCAGCCTGTTTTGTCTCTCTATTTTGCAGTTCTTGTGTGATATTCAGAATGCTAAGAAATAAATTAGTGTTACAATGCAACCGTTCAGCAAGCATTTTTATCTAGCTTATGGATGAATACACAATAATCTCAACCACAATTTGCTTTGGAATGAAAAAAGCAGCTGAGTTTTTACTAGAGGTCACTCATTCAAATATTGATCCAGCCCCAGTCGGTTTGGCTTATGAGATAGGTAATGCCTCCTCCTGCTGTCAGACTATTATTAGGGCCGTACCAAATTCACGCCCATAAAAAAATGTGTCATGAACTGTGAAATCTGGTCTCCCCCTGTGAAATCTGGTTTTTAGGGTTTCTTTTACCCTATACTATACAGATTTCACAGCAGAGACCAGCATTTCTCAAACTGGGAGTCCTGACCCAAAAGAAAGTTGCGGGAGGGGGGTGTCACAAGGTTATTGGGGGGGTCATGATATTGCCACCCTCACTTCTGCGCTGCCTTCAGAGCTGGGCATGACAGCTGTTGGCTGGGTGCCAAGCTCTGAAGACAGCATTCCCCCCAGCAGCAGCTCAGAAGCAAGGGTGGCAATACCATACCATGGCATCCCTACTTATACGCTGCTGCTGGCAGCGGCTTTGCCTTTACAGCTAGGCTCCCGGCCAGCAGCCACCGCTCTCCAGCTGCCCTATTCTGAAGGTAGCTCCACCTCCAGCCACAGCACAGAAGGAAGCAATATTGCAGCACCCCTCTACCATAACCTTGTGACCCCTCTCCCCCACAACTCCTTTTTGGGTCAGGATCCCTACAGTTACAACACCCGTGAAATTTCAGATTTAAGTAGCATAAATTTCATGATTTCAGGTTTTCAAAATCCTATGACTGTGAAATTGACCAAGATGGACCATGAATTTGGTAGGGTCCTAACTATGCTGATGATAAATTATGAATGAATCACTGTAAAAGACCCCACTCTTCACCCACATTTCAGGGGCTCCCACCTGCATAACGATGCAGCTCAAAACAATCTCGCTGGAGTCTGCCTTTAATCAATCAGTCGTTTGTTTTGCAATGTAGCATGTTTGTGTTCTATGCGCCTGCTAATTTGTGCTCAGAGATTATTTGTTTGTGTGATAAAGGCTCTTTCAGGTCAATAATGAAAGATGCAGTGTATTAAAAAAATGGCTTTGAGTACAGATTTTAAAAGGAGAGAGAGGCATGAACACATTTGTCACTGCTTTCCCTTTGTACAGTGCAAGCCTAGCCACATTTTGTTCCTTGACACTTGTACGCTTTAGGCATCTGTGCTGTATTTTCCTTTACAAGCAGAGAGAAGATGGAACTTTGAAATTAGGTGGGGATTTTTTTTTTAAAAACGGCTTTATATAGAACACGCCAACAGGCATGAGAAAAATTAAAGGCTATAAAAATAATCCAGTTCTCTTCTTTTGCTATGTAAATGCTGGATGTTTAAAGATTTGCCATCACTGAATGTCAGAAGAGCATTCTGCAAGAGACTGCTATCATTTATCTGAAGCACAAATAATCAGCTCCAACCAAAGGCAAAATAAGATTTCATCAAGAGATTTTTTTATTCACTGACTTGATTAGTATTAACTTCCACCACTAAAGGATTTATTCACATTTTGTTTACCGTGTTGTGGAGACTTTCTTGTCATGATAGTCCTAGGGGACAGCAAGCTGTGCACACGCTCTATACACAATATGAGATCCAACCTGACACGACTGCTAAAATAGATGTTTCCAATTTGGGAATCTGAGTACAGTCAGAAAAATTAGTTCATTAAAGAAATGAACTGGCCTAACTCTCAACCCCCTGCAATGAAACTAAAAAAGTCTATTGAAGATTTTAATCCATTTAGATAACCATAGACACTTTTCACACGCCCAGTCCAGAGTTTATTCTGCCCCCTAACTCTGATACAGTCCTTTGGATTTCCTATTAAATGAAAGATACCCTTCCTGGTGGGCAGGTGGAATTTTAGAATTAAGCATCTAAGTGGTGTTTTTTGATTGCTCTAAGACTCCTTTGCAGCACCAGAGCCCTGTCATTATGAATACAAGGGAGATATTTAGTGTGGAACATAATGGCTTATGGCCAATATTAACTCAGAACTTCTCATAGGAAATAGCCTTAAGGTAGGACACAAATCATCGTTATTGGTGACGGAATTCCATTATGAGACACCTTATCTTCTTTACTCCCTACTTTTATCTTGCACCGTTCTCTTCTTGGTCCCTTATCACAATCTCACCACTGCTGGAGCTGGGAATTTCTTCTCTGCCAATAAGAACAGCCTCCCATAACTTTCTGCCTCATTCTCCTCCTCTTCCCACCCCATTCAAATTCTCAGGTCAGATCTGTTCTCCCTTGCACATACAGGTCTGTCGCATCTTACGTGCATTTAACATGCGCAAATTCAGCTTTACGCAGTTGGCAAAAACAAAAAAGAGAAAAATTATTTAAACACTGTACCTGCCTGGGTTTTTTTTTGTTTTTTTTTGCTGATGACTTTCAGTGTGCCACTGTAGGGGGCAGAGAAGGGGAGCGACTGCGCCCTGCTGGGAGATGGCTGCGCACTCCGTCTGCCCCAGCTTGTGCCAGGTCTGCAGCAAGCCCGGCAGCCCGCGTCCTTCCCTCCCCACTGACCTCTGACTTTTGATTCACCTGCAGGCGGGAGTGGCGCGGAGCCCTCCGGGCAGGTGGCATAGCAGAAGGGGCCAAGTGGTGAGCACCCCGGTTGAAGGAAGCCCTGGCCACCTCCTTTCTCTCTTTTCCCTCCCTTGCCAGCCGGGGCGCGCACTCCGCTGCCTGGGGCATGTCTGCAGCACAGGAAGTCCTGCTAGCCAGAGTGCAGCCGCCCCCCACCCAGAGGCTGGCCAGCGCGGCCGGGGAGGCAGCCGTGAGTTGCGAAGTAAGTGGCACTGGAAGTTTGCACCCTGGGTTGTTTTTTTGGGGGGTTCACCGCTCCAGCCACTCTGCACCCTGTTTTTTTTGTTGTTGTTGCTTCGCTGCTCCGGTTGTCCTTTTTTTGTTTTTGCACTTGGGGAAGCAAAACAGCCAGAGCCGGCCCTGCCTGTAGTGCGGGCAATTCCACTCACCATTATACTCAATGTAATTTTGATTATATGCGATTTTCGCTTTACGTGCTGACTGCGGAACGTAACCCCAGCGTAAGATGAGACAGACCTGTAGCTCTTAACTTCTCTCTCCCTCTGGTATGGAAGCCCAATACCCTTGTTCATACTGATTACTCTACATGTCGTTCTATTACAGCAAATGGTGTAGCATGAGTAAAGGCACCAGATTCTGACTTACTATTTAAGGGTCTGCTCCTGTAACCCTAACTCCTGCATGTAGTTAGAGGGAAGCCAATGAGAGTGCTCATTTATGGCCTTATTCTACCACTTTTTTTCCAGGGTATTCCCACCAAGGTACCACTTTACATGAGTACAGAGAGGGAGTTTGGCTTAACAACTCACATGAGTGAGGGCTGCACGATCAAGTTACATAATGCAGTAGAGATTATGAACTGCAAATTATTCTGGGAGGCAGCTTGTATGGAAGAATGATTGAAAATAAAGTTGTACCATCTTTTATTTAATGCCTTGAAGGAAAAGTCACTGATGCAATTCCAGGCTGCCTATATACACAATTTAATTTAACCAACCCCTGATTTCCATGCCAATCAGCACTTTAAGAAAACAAGACCACGAAGGAATTGAGTTCTGATGCTCATATTTCATTCATTTTCTTACTGCATTTCTCAATTTTAACATAATGGAAGTGCGGTTGTAATCTCCTTGGCACAGTGTGAAATTCTTGCTAGCCTGCCAATAACTAAAGCAGGCAGGGAACTACAATAAGCATTGGGCATTATAGGCTGCGATCCATGAAACAGCCCTGCACTGCAGACTCAGATATTGGAAACCAAACCTGAGTGAAACCTATCCATTAAAAAACCCGCCTGATGCTTTTAAAGATGCCTAAGTGGCTTTTGGAATGCCTGTGTGTATACAGCATCTCCATGCTAATGATCAGAAGGGCAGGGAAGGGACATACTAAAGCCATGAGGTTTGTTTTCAGAGCATGGATTGAGGAAGACCCATCTCTCCTCACTCCAGTGGGTGAGAGGCAGGACTGGCACGGTCCCAAGCACTCTCTGCTTCCTTTTCTGTGGTCTAAAGGTCATAAGGATCAATGGAAAGGCTCCCATTGACTTAACTGTGACAGCAGGAAGAAAAGCCAAGTGGGGAGTAGGGGCGGTTTGTGATTACCACACAGGGAGATCAGTACCAGATAACCCCTTGAGCAGTCTCCCTCTGCTCGCCTCCTCGAGGCTAGCTTCACTATCTCCCATACACACAGCAAGAGAAGCACTCCTACATACTCCCTCTGCTGCTGGAACATGTGATCCTCCTATGATGATCTTCTAAGGGACAGGCAGCCACCCACCCTGCACTTCATCTTACCTTCAGAAGCCTGGGTTGTTTGCCCCCTGCTAAAGGAAGTATCATGGTCCCTTGGAGGGAAGGACTGAGTGAGTCAAGGGCCATTCTGACTACCGAGACCACCGTAAATTAAGTACACCTGCTTTCACCATTACCTTGTCTTGTGCCCACTCTTCTATTCTCTTGTTGTGTATTGTCTAAGTCTGAGATTGCGAGCCCTCTGGGGCAGGACCAGCTCACTTTGTACCGTGCCTAGCACAAGGGGGTCACGATCCTTGTTTGGCATCCTCATGGTTACCGAAATAAGCAACATTTATTACACAAGCAACAGTAAGCTCCCTTACCCAAGCATTTAATCCAATGCTAGTTGGTTCAAATTGTGATATCAATTGCATGGGATACAGCTTCCTGTTATGTGTACTAAGCAAACAGTTCTACATAGTAGAATGAACCACAGAAGTCAGACTCATGCTTAGATGCAGAGCTAAGAGGAAAACACACCATCTTCTGGAGCAGTGAAATGGCCATAGAAGGCTGCAGATAATGGATGCAAGCATCGTGCTTGGCAGACTGAGTAACTTGTTCATCAGTGACTTCCTACATGCTAAGGCAAGCACTGAAAACTCATCATAAGGAGTGGTGTATATACAGTATGTGGTCTCTTAATTAGCCATTGCATTGAGATTAAAAGAATCCTGATTAAGCAGAAAGAAAAAATATTTGCTGCTAACATGAGCTGATTCAAGATATTCTGACTCAGTGGAACTCAGGTAACTGTGCACGCATTTAGTCCCCCCTGCTGCAGCTGAGCTCTACCATACATAGCCAGGGGAAGACAAGGGGAGGACAGCAGGAAGACAATCACATGGTGGATTTTGTATGTACCTACACTGACAATCTAGTTAGGGTTGCCAATGCTAGTTGGACTTATTTCTGGAGGTTTCAGCAGATGATAATCTTTAATTTCTTGAGATTCCAGGACAATCCTGGTGGGTTGGCAACCCTAGATCTGCTCGACATTTTCCACTGTGGAGATTATCAGTGTATCAGGTCAATCAGCATCAAGGAAGTGTTACAAAGATGCATAACCATTTTGTCCTTTATGTTGTTTGGACTGGTGAGGAGGTGCACTCACCACTGTGGCGCCTCTTACTGGCTGTCTTGGGAATTAGCTCTGAGCCCTCTTCTGGTGGTGTCTTGCCCACCATCACCTCTGCTCCTGAACCCACATCACTCCCAGGCCTGCAGCGTCCTCTTCATGACACTGCCCTCCAGCTGTGCTACACTCCTTACTCCCCCCTTCCAGGGGACCTGCAATCTCTGCCCAGCCACTCCCTCAGTGGCAACTGCAGTCCATTGTCCCGGGGCTACTTCCCATACAGCTCCAGCACCTTCTTCTGTCCTTACTTCAGGGTCTCAGCCCGCTGGCCACAGCAGCCAGCCAGGAGCTCTCTCTTGCTCCCCAGTCCCTGCTCGCAGCACTGAATTGTCCCAGGTGCTAGGGCTTTTTTACCCTGCTAGGAGCCTGGTCTCCTCCCTTCAAGTTCCAGTCAGTTACTGAACTCTGCTTTGCCCTGCAGCCCTTCTTATATGGGCCTGCGGGGCCATGATTGGCTATTCCTCTCAGCCCCTTTCTAATTGGCTGCCTCCAGTGCAAACTCAAAAGGCTGCTTTTAACCCCCTTTCTGCCAATGAAGGGCAGCTATCCCATCACAGGACCTGACAGCACATTCTGAGAAGGCCAAGACATACTTCTTGATTACTGTTAAAATATGACGGCCATCAGCCACCAAGGAGTTTGGGAACAGGAACCTTTACCCTGAAGTGACAGCCTTGAGCAAAGATATTGGGAAGAGCTTACAGGCACAATTCACTATTGTTCTGCACTATGCGACTTCACTTACACAAGTACAGAGCAGAGTATAAACTGCTACCTGGTCAGAATGGTGTAAACAGTGCATGACCTTTGCAGCACTTACTGTAAAATTAAAAAGTTAGCGGAAATTCTTTGTTGCAATGTGGATTATTAAAGTAATTTTTATTAAAACTGTGAATTTACATGAACAAGTGAGACTATTTTGGTGATGTACTTTCAACTACCAATGGGGTAAGTGTCCAAAGCAACAGGCTTTCAATCATAGAATATTATGGTTGGAAGAGACCTCAGGAGGTCATCTAGTCCAACCCCCTGCTCAAAGCAGGACCAACACCAACTAAATCATTCCAGCCAGGGCTTTTCAAGTCAGGCCTTAAAGATTTTTAAGGATGGAGATTCCACCACCTCCTTAGGTAACACATTCCAGTGCTTCACTGCTCTCCCAATGAAATAGGGTTTCCTAATATCCAACCTAGACGTCCCCCACTGCAACTTGAGACCACTGCTTCTTGTTCTGTCACCCGCCACCACTGAGAACAGCTGAGCTCCATCCTCTTTGGAACCCCCGTTCAGGTAGTTGAAGGCTGCTATCAAATCCTCTCTCACTCTGCTCTTTTGCAGACTAAATAACTCCAATTCCCTCAGCCTCTCTTCATAAGTCACGTGCAGGGGCGGCTCCAGGCCCCAGCACACCAAGCGCGTGCTTTGGGCGTCAAGCAGCGGGGGGTGCTCTGCTGGCGCCACGAGGACGGCAGGCAGGCTGCCCTCAGCGGCTTGCCTGTGGAGGGTCTGCTGGTCCCACAGCTTCAGCAGACCTCCTGCAGGCATGCCTGCGGAGGGTCCACTGGTCCCACGGCTTCGGCAGACCTGCGGACAGTCCGCAGACAAGCCGCAAAAGGCAGCCTGCCTGTCATGCTTGGGGTGGCAGAATTCCTAGAGTCTCCCCAGTCACATGCAGCCCCCTAATCATTTTTGTTGCCCTCCGCTAGAGTCTCTCCAATTTGTCTAAATCCCCTCTCTAGTGGGGGGACCAAAACTAGACGCAATATTCCAGGAGTGGCCTCACCAGTGATGAACAGAGGGGGATAATCACTTCCCTCGACCTGCTGTCAGTGCTCCTACTAATACAACCCAATATGCCATTGGCCTTCTTGGCAACAAGGTCACACTGCTGACTCATATCCAGCTTCTTGTCCACTGCAATCCCCAGGTCCTTTTCTGCAGAACTGCTGCTTAGCCAGTCAGTCTCCAGCCTGTAGCAGTGCATAGGATTCTTTCGTCCTAACTCTGCACTTGTCCTGGTTGAACCTCATCAGATTTCTTTTGGCCCAATCCTCCAATTTGTCTAGGTCACTCTGGACCCTATCCCTACCCTCCAGAGTATCTACCTCTCCCCCCAGCTTAGTGTCATCTGCAAACTTGCTGAGGGCGCAATTAAGCCCATCGTTCAGATGATTAATAAAGATGTTGAACAAAACCAGCCCCAGAACCAACCCCTGGGGCACTCCGCTTGATACCAGCTGCCAACTGGACATCGAGCTGTTGATCACTACCCATTGAGCCTGACAATCTAGCCAGCTTTCTCGCCACCTTATAGTCCATTCATCCAATCCATACTTCTGTAACTTGCTGGCAAGAATACCTCCATGCCTCAGCTTCTAAGGAATCTCAGGTTTAACTCCTGCAGATTGAAGTACATTGCATGTACACCTCTTTAGGGCTCTGTCAGAAGCATTTAAAGTGGTCTTAGTGTGAGATTCAGGCTCTTCCTTTACTTGCCAGAGGCAACATTATGCCAAACTCTAAAAGAGCTCATTAGAGACCAGGTGAAAGACACAACCTGTTAGCTAGCTAGTGATCAAATGGTTATAAGGACTGCAAGGAACATTTCATGTGTGCCAGCAGCAAAATACAGCTTTATTACAGCCCTTGTTGCAAAATCTAATTGTCACTCTAATACTGAATGCAAAACACTTATTTTCTGGCAGCTAATTCCTGGCAGATGGAGGTTGCAAGTTTGTAATGGTTCATAGTTTCTTATAAATAAGCAGTTTTGTGCTTCAGTGGCACTTTATCACATTGATTGGTTGTTCAGCCTTTGAAGTACCACACAAACTCAATTAACATTATGTTAACCACACAGCACTGAACTGATAAATAGCAGAGTGGCTGGACACACAGAGTAATTACAGTAGCCACCTTCTCAGCATTTCACATGAAAAAGAAAAGAGAGTACGACTGACTTTCATCCAGTCATAGTTTCCTTACTTAAGGACAAGGGAGAACCAATTACCTTCGGAGTAGATATTGCTCGGTATTGTTAGCACAGGGTTCTACATAAAATTTTAAGAAATGCTTCCACAAATATAGGCATGTGTTAGGTTATTTAAAAATTACTAATATGTACATTTTGCAACAAAAATGAACAGTACATGGGTGCTGGCATCACAACAGAATGTCTGCCATCGATTATACTAGTAGTTAGTGTTTACAGAAAAGAACGGCAAGATTCCACACACACAGTTTTTTTAAAACCACACACACAAAACCTGAATTCATTGTATTCTTCTAAAGATGTAATTGTGTGATTAAAGAGGCAGAATCTCAGACAAAGGCCCCTTGACTCCATTTTGGCAGTGTCGAATAGTTTTAGCGTGGGATAAATAGAACTGACATCCACTTTAAAGCCCCTTTATGCTGCAAGAGTGATGTAAAGGGGCCTTTGCATATATGAGAATCAGGCTCAAAAACTGTAACAATTAGAGGTGGTCAAAAGCATTCTTTTTTTGCTGCAGGTTTCAATTCCCCCTTCCCCATAAATGATCTGGAAAAAGGGGTAAACAGTGAGGTTGCAAAATCTGCATAGGATACAAAACTACTCAAGATAGTTAAGTCCCAGGCAGACTGTGAAGAGCTACAAAAGGATCACTCAAAACTGGGTGACTGGGCAACAAAATGGCAGATGAAATTCAGTGTTGATAAATGCAAAGTAAAACATAATCCCAACTATACATATAAAATGATGGGGTCTAAATTAGCTGTTACCCCTCAAGAAAGATCTTGGCGTCATTGTGGATAGATCTCTGAAACTATCCACTCAATGTGCAGCAGCCGTCAAAAAAGCAACCAGAATGTTGGGAATCGTTAAGAAAGGGATAAATAGCAAGACAGGAAATATCCTATTGCATCTATATAAATCCATGTTATGCCCACATCTTGAATACTGTGTGCAGATGTAGTCACCCCATCTCAAAAGAGATATATTGGACTTGGAATAGGTTCAGAAAAGGGCAACAGAAATGATTGAGATATGGAATGGCTGCCATATGAGGAGAGATTAATAAGACTGGGACTTTTTAAGCTAGGAAAAGAGATGGCTACAGGGAGATATGATTGAGATCTAGAAAATCATGACTGGTGTAAAGAAAGTAGATAAGGAAGTGTTATTTACTCCTTCTCATAACACAAGAACTAGGGGCCACCAAATGAAATTAATAGGCAGCAGGTTTAAAAACAAGCAAAAGGAAGCATTTTTTCTACACAATGCACAGTCAACCAGTGGAACTCCTTGCCAGAGGATGTTGTGAAGGCCAAGACTATAACAGGGCTTTAAAAAAAAGAATTAGATAAATTCATGGTCCATCAATAGCTATTAGCCAGGAAGGACAGGGATGGTGTCCCTAGCCTCTGTTTGCCAGAAGCTGGGAATGGATGACAGAGGATGGATCACTTGATGATGACCTGTTCTGTTTATTCCCTCTGGGGCACCTGGCAGTGGCCACTGTGGAAGACAGGATACTGGGCTAGATGGACCTTTGGTCTCACCCAGTACGGCCATTCTTAGGTTCTGAACTGTGGGTTCCTAGTGCTAACTCACTGACATTAAGGGTGTCTCATTCCCTGACTCTTCAGTGCTTAGACATGCAACCTCAGTTTAAAACAAACAAACAGAAACAAACAAGTGGCTGAGTAACGGTTGAGCTTGTAAGGAGAATTGAAAAATCCCTCGTTTGCTCTGAACACAGAGTTGTGCCAATGCTCAGACGTACAGGAAGGAAAGTAGACTCCTGAGGCTCCTCCATCCCCTTCCCTGCACACAAGTAAGGGTGGGCGGAGCCTTGACTCAGTCTCTCAAAGTGCCAGCTCACATATTTATAGCAACTTGCTGGAAAGAGTGCTATTGCCCCATCTGACACCAACCCCTCTGTCAAGTGGTAGCAGTTGTCTGGGGCCGTGCAGTCAGCTTCCCAATGGCAGAGTCTGGGCATACTGCAAGTATAAATCAAGTTACATATACACTGGTCCTGAAAGGAGAGGATTAGACAGCATAGAGGGCAATCCCTTCTTTCAGGGATCTCAGCCAACACCACCATCCAGTTCCTAGGGAGCAATTCTGCCTCAGTCAACTGGTCAGAGCCCAAGGCACAGAGTCAACTACCTTTCTGCTCACAGGGTTCCTTCTCCCTCACAGCTTTCTGTACCCAAAGCTTTACAGACCTGTGAACAAAAACATAGCCTGTCCTCCCTAGATTCAAAACTTGTTCACACAGTAAGACTACACTGCATCTGGGAGCATGCTTCTCAGCACAAGTAGTCAGACATGCTAACTCATGCGGATCTAGCACACTAAATATAGCAGTGGGAATGTCTACACTGCAGTTAAAAACTCACGGCTGGCCCAAGCCAACTGACAGGCTCAGGCTAAGGGGCTGTAGAGTAAATGTTCTGGCTTGGGAAAGATCCTGGGCTCCGGGACTCTCCCACCTCACCTGGTGACTGCCGCCACAGTATGCTTAGTATAGGCTTAGCGACATTAGCGTAGGGAGATTATGAATGAGAGACTCTCATTCATAATCTGCCTTACACCACCACAAAGCCACAACTGAGCTCCAAGAATTAAAGCTGAAGTCTGAATTCTATTTCATTTCAGTTTGTTCCCTTCTGTTCCACAAATCCATTCTCTCTTAGAAAAGTAATGTTTCCTGAGATTAATTTGAGGTATGTAAGCACAATTGGGTCAGGAAAAAAAGGAGGAGGGATAGCTCAGTGGTTTGAGCACTGGCCTGCTAAACCCAGGGTTGAGTTCAATCCTTGAGGGGGCCTGTCATGGTATAATTCCCCACTCTGAACCTTAGCGTCCAAAAGATGGGGTACCAGCATGAATTCCTCTAAGCTCAATTACCAGCTTAGAACCTGTAGCGCTGCCACCAACCAGGAATTCCAATGCCTGGTACACTCTGGTCCCCTCAAAACCTTGCCCGAGGACCCCGCAAGACCCAGACCCTCTGGATCTTAACACAAGGAAAGCAAACCCTTTCCCCCACCGTTACCTTTCCCAGACTTTCCCTCCCTGGGTTACCCTGGAAGATCACTGTGATTCAAACTCCTTGAATCACAAAACAGAGAGGACAATTCACCTTCCTCCCTCCTTCTCTTTCCCCCTCCCAGACTCTTCCTGAGAGAGAAAGTAATCCTGACCCAGAGAGAAATTAGCCTCTCTCCCCCCCTTCCCTCCTTTCTCCCCACCAATTCCCTGGAGAATCCAGACTCCATCCCCTGGGGTCTCACCAGAATAAAAAAACAATCAGTTCTTAAACAAGAAAAGCTTTTAATTAAAGAAAGAAAAAACAGTAAAAATTATCTTTGTAAATTAAAAAAAAATGGAATAGGTACAGGGTCTTTCAGCTATAGATACTGGGAACACCCTCCCAGCCTAAGTATACAGGTACAAATTAAAATCTTTTCAGCAAAATACCAATTTGAACTCCTTTCAGCCAAATACACATTTGAACTTCTTCCAACCAAATACATATTTCCAAATAAAGAAAACAACCATAAGCCTAACTCGCTTTATCTACCTAGTACTCACTAGTCTGAACTTATAAGAGCCTGTATTGGAGAGACTGGAGAGAAACCTGGTTGCACATCTGGTCCCTCTGAGCCCCCAGAGTGAACAACAACCAAAACTAACAGCACAGCACAAAAACTTCCCTCCCTCAAGATTTGAAAGTATCCTGTCCTCTGACAGGTCCTCTGGTCAGGTGACAGCCAGGCTCACTGTTCTTGTTAACCTTTTCCAGGCAAAGAGATATGAAGCACTTCTGTTCTATTAACTCTTACTTATCTGTTTATGACACGCCCCCCAAATCGCTGACAGTGTGGAACCACACTGGCAGTGATTTCTCCCTAGAACTTTAAAATAAACAGATCAATAAACACATGCATCCTTACATATGCCACTAATTAAGTAAAACTACAAGATTTTTCACATTGTAAGGACAATTTTTAACCAGTTGATTTTAGGGAACTTTCACAGGAGAGTGCATCAACTTCTTGATCTGTTGCCACTGCAGACCTTTCCCGGATGTGGAGAGGGTCACCTCTCCCACGCCACCGTTACTTTTCCCTTTATCGTAGACACCATCAGGCCACTCAGCGTCATCTCCTCCCTGGGCTGTGAACTGACAAACCTGTAAGTCTCTGGAATAAAAGGGCTTGAGAGAATTAACGTGGTACACTCAGGGCTTTAGGGAGGAATTGGGATATGTTACAAGGTAGTTAACAGCTCCTAGGCGCTCTTGGCCAGTGAATGGCCCTTCCCATGATGCTTCCATTTTATGGGCCTGTTGCGCCTTTAAGACCATAACCTGGTCTCCTACCTTGAAGGAATGCTCTTTGGTATGTCTATCATACCAGGCCTTTTGCTCTTCCTGAGCATCCTTTAGGTTCTCTTTAGCAAGGGCTAAAGAGTGTCGGAGGGTGCTTTATAGGTTGCTTATAAAGTCCAGAATATTAGTCCCTGGAGAAGGCGTAAACCCTTCCCATTGCTGCTTCACCAACTGCAATGGCCCCTTAACCTCATGGCCATACACAAGCTCAAACGGTGAGAACCCTAAACTGGGATGTGGTACAGCCCTGTTAGCAAAGAGCAACTGCTGCAACACTAGGTCCCAGTCAGTGGAATGTTCATTCACGAATTTACGTATCATGGCCCCCAAAGTTCCATTAAACCTTTCCACCAGGCCATTGGTTTGATGGTGGTACGGGGTGGCAACTAAGTGATTCACCCCATGAGTTTCCCACAGTTCTTTCATGGTCCCTGCCAGGAAATTAGTTCCTGAATCCATAAGGATATCGGAGGGCCAACCTACCCTGGCAAAAATGTCTGTTAGGGCCTGGCACACAGTTTTAGCCCTAATGTTGCCTAGAGCTACTGCTTCCGGCCATCGGGTAGCAAAGTCCATGAAAGTTAATATGTACTGCTTTCCTCTGGGGGTCTTTTTTGGGAAAGGACCCAGAATATTCACAGCTACTTGCTGAAATGGGACCTCTATTATGGGGAGTGGTTGGAGAGGGGCCTTGACCTGGTCTTGGGGCTTTCCCACTTTTTGGCACACCTCACAAGACTGGACATACTTGGCAACATCCTTGCCCATCCCCTCCCAGTGGAAGGACTTCCCCAACCAATCTTCGGTTCTGTTCACCCCAGCATGGCCACTGGGATGATCATGGGCTAAGCTTAAGAGCTTCCCCCGGTACTTAGTTGGAACCCCCAACTGTTTTTGTGGATGCCAGTCTTCCTGGTGTCCACCAGAAAGAGTCTCCTTATATAAAAGTCATTGTTCTATAACAAACCGAGATTTGTTAGAAGAACTGAGAGGTGGTGAGGTGCTCCGTGCCGCCGGCCAAGCTTTCTGAAGGCTGTCATCTGCTTCCTGCTCAGTCTGGAACTGTTTCCTGGAGGTTGGAGACACCAGTTCCTCCTCAGACTGTGGACTTCCGCTTGGTCCTTCAGGAAGCGATGTAGGTGATGGGGTTGTTTTCGTGGCTGGTGAACCGCTCTCCGCTGGTGCACCAGGTGGTATTCCAGGCTCTGGCTGAGCCTCTTGGGTCTAGTTGTTTGCTGCTTCTGCCAGTTCAGGCTCGCTGGCGCCCTCTGGCATTGGGGTTGAAGATGTGTTTGCAAGCACTGGCGTCAGTGCTGGCAATGGTTCTGGTGCTGGTTGCATTTCCAGATTCGGGTCTGGGACTGGAAGTACTGTGGCTGTTGCAGTCATTGACAGGGAGTCCAGGTCCACTACCTCTGTCTGGGTCTCTGCTAACACAGACGGGGCCTCTGTGGATGGTTCAGGAACAGGGATGGATCTGGAAGCTTGCCTGGCTTGGCTGCGTGTAACCATTCCCACCCTCTTGGCCCACTTTACCTGGTTGGCCAAGTCTTCCCCCAGTAGCATGGGGATGTGATAATTGTCATAGACTGCAAAAGTCCACATTCCTGACCAGCCTTTGTACTGGACAGGCAGTTTAGTTGTAGGCAGGTTTACCGCTTGGGACATGAAGAGGAAAATTGTCACTTGAGCCTTTGGGTTGATGAATTTGGGGTCCACCAAGGATTGGTGGATAGCTGACACTTGTGCCCCCCCGTGTCTCTCCACGCGATAACCTTCTTTCCGCCCACTCTCAAATTTTCCCTTCGCTCCGAGGGTATTTGAGAGGCATCTCGGCCTGGGAATCTTTGGAGTGATGGAGATATAATGAACTGCACTTGGTTGGGGTTCTTGGGGCAGTTGGCCTTTATATGTCCCAGTTCATTACACTTGAAGCATCGCCCAGCTGACTGGTCACTGGGCCAAGGTGGGTTACTGGAGATTGGTGAGGTGAGAGAATAGGGCGTCGGCGGCTTTCCTGGGGTTGTAGGTGGGGTCCTGGATTGCCCTCAGTGATACGATTTATTGTCGATGTGCCCCCTGTGATATTCGCTCCCCTTGACAGTAGCTTTTTTCTTTTCTGCCACTTCCATCCATTTGGCTCCAATCTCCCCTGCTTCAGTTACCGTTTTGGGCTTCCCATCTAGGATGTACCTTTCTATTTCTTCAGGAACACCATCTAAGAACTGCTCCATTTGTGTCACGAGGTGCAGCTCGTCCAGATTGTTAACCTTTGTTCCTGATATCCAGGCTTCATAATTCTTTGCAATGTGGTAGGCGTGTCGGGGGAATGACACATCTGGTTTCCATTTTAGGGCTCTGAACTGCCGACGGGCATGTTCAGGTGTTATCCTCATTCTGTATCTGGCCTTGGCTTGAAAAAGTTTATAATCGTTCATTTTCTCCTTAGGCATTTCAGCCGCCACCTCTGCTAAGGGTCCACTGAGCAGTGGCCTCAATTCTACCATGTACTGGTCTTCAGAGATGCTGTACCCAAGGCAGGCTCTTTCAAAATTTTCTAAGAAGGCCTCAGAGTCATCACTTGCCTTGTAGGTGGGAAATTTCTTGTGCTGCAGAACAATTATTGGCGAAGGATTGTTAGGATTGGCTGGGTTCTGTTGCTTAGCCTGTTCTAATTCCAGGGCCTGCCGGTGGGTTTCCCGCAGGAATTCCAACTCTCTCCTGTGGGCAGCCTCTTTTTCTCTCTCTCTTAGCTCCATCTCTTTTTGTTTTATTTCTAGTTCTTGTATTTTTTTTTCCATTTCTCGTTGGTGGGCTGCCTGTTTGATCTGTTCCTCTGTATCCACTTTTGCCTTGGAAGTCATGGTTCCTGTTTTCTTGTGTTGGGGTGCCCTCTGCTGGTTTACTGTCTGAATTACTGTTCCTCTGCTGCCTGCTCTGTTGCTAAGCAACAGAGTCTTTCTAACAAGCTTTCTGGAATAAAACTAGAACAAAAGGAAACCTTTCATTTGCAAATGTGTTTTGCTGGTGTATGGTGACTCACAACTGGAGTCCCTTTGTTTAACAAAGATCCTTGTTAAACCCTAATGCCTTTGCCTTCAGAGTACTCAAAAGGGAGAGACCAAAAAACTTGCAGACCTTTGCTTTTAACACAGTCTCCTCTAGCGTGCTTTACACACAGCTAGCAGGGGAAGAGAAAGAAAAAATCCTACCGACTTTTGCTTTTAAACCCAAACCTCAGTCTGCCTGCAGATAGCTAGCAGGGAGAGAAATAAAAACCTCACTGGCTTTTGGATTCTATCTTATCCCACACGCTGCCTACCATGTCATGTTATAATTCCCCACTCTGAACCTTAGCGTCCAAAAGATGGGGTACCAGCATGAATTCCTCTAAGCTCAATTACCAGCTTAGAACCTGTAGTGCTGCCACCAACCAGGAATTCCAGTGCCTGGTACACTCTGGTCCCCTTAAAACCTTGCCCGGGGACCCCGCAAGACCCAGACCCTCTGGATCTTAACACAAGGAAAGCAAACCCTTTCCCCCACCGTTACCTTTCCCAGACTTCCCCTCCCTGGGTTACCCTGGAAGATCACTGTGATTCAAACTCCTTGAATCTTAAACAGAGAGGAAAATTTACCTTCCCCCTCTCCTTCTCTCTCCCCCTCCCAGACTCTCCCTGAGAGAGAAAGTAATCCTAACACAGAGAGAAATTAGCCTCTCTCCCCCCCTTCCCTCCTTTCTCCCCACCAATTCCCTGGAGAATCCAGACCCAGTCCCCTGGGGTTTCACCAGAATAAAAAAACAATCAGGTTCTTAAACAAGAAAAGCTTTTAATTAAAGAAAGAAAAAACAGTAAAAATTATCTTTGTAAATTTAAAAAAAATGGAATAGGTACAGGGTCTTTCAGCTACAGACACTGGGAACACCCTCCCAGCCTAAGTATACAAGTACAAATTAAAATCTTTTCAGCAAAATACCAATTTGAACTTCTTCCAACCAAATACACATTTGCAAATAAAGAAAACAACCATAAGCCTAGCTCGCTTTATCTACCTAGTATTCACTAGTCTGAACTTATAAGAGCCTGTACCGGAGAGACTGGAGAGAAACCTGGTTGCACATCTGCTCCCTCTGAGTCCCCAGAGTGAACAACAACCAAACACTAACAGCACACACAAAAACTTCCCTCCCTCAAGATTTGAAAGTATCCTGTCCTCTGATTGGTCCTCTGGTCAGGTGACAGCCAGGCTCACTGTTCTTGTTAACCCTTTCCAGGCAAAGGGATATGAAGCACTTCTGTTCTATTAACTCTTACTTATCTGTTTATGACAGGGCCACTTAGGGATCTGGGGCAAAATCAGTACTTGGTCCTGCTAGCAAAGGCAGGGAGCTGAACTCAATGACCTTTCAGGGTCCCTTCCAGTTCTATGAGACAGGTATATCGCCATATAATTTTTTTTATTTTTAAAGAATTAACCAAGTGAGACCTTCAGATAATTCTATTGTTTTTGCATTGTTATTGGAAAACAATCAGGGCTTGATGAAGAAATAAGTAGAGGGAGATAAAACTGCGAGGAAGCTAGGAACAAACTAACACCCCACTATTATATACACATTAGTCCCACTTCAAATTGTGAAACATATTCAGCTCTCACATCTAGAAATCAGGACTGACTCTGTTGTAATTAATGGTGCAAGATCAGACTAAGACCTTCTGGGATCATTTGTTGCTTAACCTAAACTACCATATACCACAAATGTAACAGCAGTATTTCGAAAGGAGATCGCAGCTGTTGCTGACAGCAAAACAGCTATATCAGTGGTGCAGTGGGCAAATCCCCCATTTGTCATTGTGACTGAGGTCAATGGTTATTGGTTTCATACATTTCTGCTATGGACATTGTCACTGTGTTAATTGTTGCTTAGAGACTAACAACTTTTCCTGTAATTGTCTACCAGTATTTATTTATTTAATCTATAATGCACCCATCTTATTGTCTCCAGGGGCACATACAAAAATCAGAGTATAATATTCAGTGAACACAATAATGAACTCCCAGCATGTAAGGTAAGCTGCACATACAGCCCATAATCACTCTTGGAGATAGGAGCATGAGAAAATAGAGTTTCATGCCCTGAAGGTCAATAAACTCAGGCTCTGTTGAAGCAATGGAGGGAAGCGAATTTTGAAGCCAGTGGCTTGCCCCTTGAGAACTCTCGGCCTGGCCTGAAGATGATCAGAGCCAGGGACTCCTAGCAAGAATGCACACTCCTAGGGAATGGCAGCAACCAACTACTGATTTTCTTCACATAGACCCATTTTACACTGGGGTCACTCCACTAACTTAATGGGTTAACACCAATTTACTCCTGGGTAATGTGATAGGAGGTTCAGCCCCCAAGAACTTCATGTTAGCAGTTTCCTCAGTGCTATATTTTTAATGAAGCAAGCAAGCAGGCAGCAGAGCAAAGCAAACAAACACAAGAGTGCCTACGCTTTGGCTTTTTCCTCTTCTAGCAGTTGGGGCTGGATTAAAGCAATTGACAGCCCCCACACACATCCTTGAATCAGCCCCAGTGTGGACCAGCTGACGCACTCTGCCTCATCCCCAACACCAGCAATGGAGTGAGCAGCAAGAGGGGCTCCCCAGACACACACAGCAAGGGGCCAGGTCTTCTCTGGACAGGGCTGTGGGGCTAGGCAGCTTCCTTCCTGGCCCTCATGGCTGTCTGCAGGTATGAGTTACACATAGGTCATGTCTTCAAGTTTCCCTATGCAACTTTCAGAATGTCCACTTCTGTTCTTACGTTGCTTGACTCTGAACTAGAGATCTAGGCATGTGACTACCGGCCCTATGCCTTAATGGGCCCTGCTCTTGACAGCTTCCGTAAGCTCCGGCTAGCATCCTGTAAACGCTATACATGCCACGCCCTTCTCCTCTAGTCCCTTGACATCAAGTCAACACTGAGCACAGCAGGGGAGAGGGCTGGCAGCCTTTCCACACTTTGCCAGCCTGGGGTGGCAAGAGAGATTATAGCTCTGTTAGCCAGGCCCCCTATTCTGCACTGATCTTACCTCAGCCTTGCATAGAGAGTGAAATCAGTCACACACACCTTAACCTGGCTCAATCCTTTGCCTACTGGAAATGACAACACTCCAGAGGACTTCAGTGGGAGCAGGACCTGTGGATGTCAGACTTTTTATAGTCACCATGATTGCTTTGATCTCTTGTTGCAGTGCTCCAAAATTTACAGTGTCTCTTAGCTTTAATTCAGTATTAGCATAATAAGTTGTATAACTCAGTTCAGATAATGCACTATACTGTATCTGGAAAGATGGGAAGAGCTAACCCAGGAGACAAATATAAGTCTGAAAACCAGAGAGACACTGTAGTGCCTGTATCTGTGGTCACAGAATGTTTCCTAGCCTAGTTTTGAGAGCGCAGTTTGCTATGGATTTGTGACGCATCCGCTTAATGCTGAATTCCACCACCATTTTACCCTTCACTCACAAGTGTTGTCATAGCAACATCTGTGGCTAAGAAAATTGGGAAAGCCCAGCTGTAGAGCTAGAGAATACACAATCAATAACAGGGAAATAAATCAGAAAATTAAGATGGTAGATCTGTAATAAGCAAGGGGATTCAGACGTTTCCCCTTTCACCTGTGCTGTATCATAGAGGCACTGGGGTGAGAGAAATCTCATCATAAAATGAACCAGGAATCTAAGCTGGGAGAGACAAGTTAATTTAGAGGCTGCTAGACTGAAATCCTCTCAAATTGGGTTTTGTTGCAGGGACCGTCCCCATCTGACCCTGGATTCCCCCAGGCCTTGCCTGACCTTTGAATGAGAAGGTGAGCTGGGGGAACTCCCAGTGTTTGAGTGCTTTCTTCTGGGCACCATTATTTTCCCTCCCCCTCTAAACAGCTGTCAATGCAGATGTATTGCTGTGCTGGAGAATTCACCACTACGAATGCCTGTTCACGGGTTCATGCTGTAGTGCTGATTCTCTGGCTGGGCTGGGGCAGGCGTCCTCCTTGGAAGAGCTGGAGAATGAAGCTTGTCTCTGTAGGCCAAGCTTCCCATCTGCAAGGCACAGCCAGAGTCTCCCAAAGTGGGCAGCTGAGCACCAATCCAACTGCTAGTATAGTCAGAGATTCCCTTTGACTTCAGGCCCCAGGGATTTTCAGAGGCTTTCTGCATTGAATGGGAGCAGAGTCATGCCATTTTCAAACACTCTTGAGAATCCCACCCTTGGGCTTTCCTCCACAGCTCAGCCTTCAACAGCACAGCACATAGCCCTTTCCTCTGAGATATTAGGCTGGCCCTAATATTCGGAGAGCTGTGAGCTTCCGAAAGCACTATAGAAATAGGGTGAGATTCTGGAAGGAGACAAGAAAGAGTCTGGTCCTTCTTCAGCTGGGGAGCCCTTATTTCTGCAAGTGACTTTATTGACTTCAGCAGGTGAAGACAGATTTAACATGTGCCAGGTAGTTGCAGAGGGTGGAGAGAACATGAACTGGTGACAAAAACTATAGCTATTCTAAACAGAAGACAAAAGCCCATGCTACAGCCATGAAACATTAATCTGTACAGTACAGGTCAGGAGCACACATTTTATTATGGAAAGTGTTTTCCCACCAAACCCATTCTATATCTTAAGGTTTTAAACACAACACTTCCCACTGGACCTGCCGAGACTAGGCAAATGAGATGCATCTAGCAGCCTATTGTTAACATGTGCTAAGGAACATTCTCTAACAATACAGTTTATTTAGTGTAGATAGTGGTCTTTAAAAACATGGTAGCTGGTGTTGAACAGCCTTAGGCAGGGCCAGCTCCAGGCACCAGCTCAGCAAGCAGGTGCTTGGGGCAGCCAAGAGGAAGGGGCAGCATGTCGGGCTCTTCGGTGGCAAGTCCCTCAGTCCCTCTCGGAGGGAAGGACCTGCCACCGAAGAAGAAAGCAGCACGGTGTAGCTGCTGCCAAAGTGCTGCCGATCGCAGCTTCCCCCCCCCACTTTTTTTCCTTGCCACTTGGAGTGGCAAAAACCCTGGAGCCAGCCCTGCCTTTCGGCCATGGCTACACCACAACTTACGTTGGCAAAACTTTTGTCACTCAGCAGTGTGAAAAAAAAACACCCCTCAAGCAACATAAGTTTTGCTGGCATAGGCACCTATGTGCACAGCACTATGTCAGTGGGAGACAGTCTCCGGCTGACATAGCTACCGCCGCTCATTGAGCTGGTTTTATTATGTTGACGGGAGAGCTCTCTCACATTGGCATAGATCAGCTACACAAGCGATCTTACAGTGGCACAGCTGTATGTCAGGTTTCCAATATCTTAGAGAGTATCTTGCTGTGGACAGCACAAAGTCCAATAAAAGCCGGATTTCCCCAATTGTCCAAACAGTTCTTCTCTCTTGCTAGGCTCAGATCCAGAGACAGTTTAATTATGCCCTTACTGGGTAGTTTACAAATTAAATGCAGAGTCACAGAAGGGTTTAACTTTTTCATGTCTCCAAAAAGCATCCCACATTTTTAAGCAGGAAACAGCTATTCTGCATAAATCTATTGACCTGGAGTTTAATGGAATCAGACAATCTTCATAATTTGATACAGTGTGCATTCACAGATGGAGGGCAGGGGTGCTCATAATGATGTAGACATTTATTTAGGGGAGAAAAAGATGCTTGTATTTTTTGACAGGAGGGTAGTACTAATATTAGAACAGAGCAATTGAAAGGATCACTTCCTTTATACAAGAGAAAAAAGGAGGTGACTTGGTAAATTGAGAGGTGTTCATCTTTTTCTACTGTTTATCTCCAAACCTTATCTTTCTCCCTTTGTGAATTTTGATTTCTTCCACTACAATATAGGAATGTATGAGGCTCTTATGGTTTTGTTTTCATTATTTCATTGATCCAAGTAAGACAGGGGTTTAGGTTACACTAAGCATAGGTTCCTTTCTTCTCCACCCTTTATACACTAGGGTCTTAAGTACTGCGTCTCCAGCTGCCCTTCCTACCATCTGGCTGTATTATAATTGCATACCCACAATAGCAGCTTTATCAAATCACTCTCAATACTAGATTGTGAGAATTCTCACAATCTATTGCTTTTGAAGAGGATCTTTCCATTCTTTCCCTACATTATCTTCACAAAAGCTCAGTCTGTCTCCTTAAGTAGTGAATCCAATTCTTGCCAAATTCTAGTCCCTTTCTAACAGTGCCCACTCGGACACGCCCACACTTTTACTCAGGAAGAATGCATCGAGATACTATGCAACACATTTTGTTTTCAAGGCTGTCACACCATCCGGGATTACTTTTTCTAGAGTACAACACGCACAGCCTGGCAGGAGACAAACAATAGGCAGTTACTTCTGCTGGAAAGCTAAGCCTTTAGATCTACCTTGCTGCCTAATAAGCTGTTATTGAAGGGTCTCCCCTGTGGCAAAGTCTTACTTGTTACCATTTCATCACTTTTTTCCTACAAGAGTCTGCGCCTTCTCCACAGTTAAATGTCTTTTACGGTGGTTAACACCTCCATACACCATTGCTTTACTGAAACCCATCTGGGTGACAACTGCACAAGTAGCTGCTCTCCCCCATGCTGCATACAGCTGAGAGATAGACACGGAACTCACAAGCCAATAAGATGGATTTCTTGTGCTTCAGAAGACCCAATAAATTGTTAAAAATTTTATTGGACATGTGACAGGGGCAGGGTTTCATGGTATTACTGTTTTGCTCATTGAAGGAATATTTGGGCCCCACTGACAGGAACAGAACACCTACAACTGTAGTTGAACTGTGCAGGAGCTTCATGTGCTCAGTACTTCTGGAGGTTAGGTCTGAACTGGAAATCCCTCTCAGAGCGGGGGCTTTATTACCCCATTCTCAGCCCCAGAGGTTAGAGATGGGCCACCCCTGCTGATGTCACCCAGCGGTACTTCATGCCCTCAATAATGGAGACACCATTGGCCACCAACATGGCTGCAGCAGCAGGCCCACAGAGAAAAACATCTCACCCTCCACCAATTCTACTCCCTCAGAAGCAGGTAAAGTCCTGTTCCCCATTTAGTTTCCATTTTTATTCCCGTTTCAGAGACTTTTGTGGCACAATCTAGAAATGCCTGAACGCAGAAGCACCTTCAGATGACAAGAGAATCTCAGAGTCAGATGATTTCCTTTCTTGTCTTGCTCATTCCCACTCTTCGTTTTCCTCACATGCATTCACCCTTATGGGAAGAGGGATTTTACCACACATTTACCAAGAGCTAAAGGCCCCAAGAAAGCAGCAGTCAGTTAAATCCTATTACCTAAAACCATTATGCTTTAGCTACCTAATAATGTAATGCTTATCCCTAAACATCATTACAAATGTCCTGGCAGTTCATTAGGAGGCCAGAGCAACAATGGAGATGACAAACTAAGTCACTTCATTCTCATTTACAATACAGTTGCTATTCAGCCCTACAGTAGCATAAAGAGGCCTTTGTGGAAAGCGAGGATCAGGCCCCATATTATGTTATGCTTTGTAGTTTGAGTTGTTTGCCTCTGCCTGCCATGGCTAGATTCAAATTACACTGGGGCCTACGTAGGGTGACCAGACATCCCATTTCTAAAGGAACAGTCTCAGATTAAAGCCCCTCTGCAGAGGTCCTCACTTTTTCTTAAAAACAGGCAAATTGTTCTGTATTTTCTATCTCCCCACCCCCAATCAGTACTGGAGGGTCCTGCTGCTGGCCGGATCCCTACTCGCCAGCCGCCCGCCCCCCAGCAGCAAGGGTGGGGTGGGCCCAGTGGCCGACAGTGCGGATGGGTCTGCAAGGCTGGTGGTGGAGCGAAACTGCAGTACATGGGGACAGTCACTCCCAATGCTGGTCCATCAGCACAGACCCCACTGTGTGCCAACGCTCAGCCAGCAGGGTATCACCCCCAATCCTGTTTCTGGCTGGCACTGACTGCGCACTGCGAGCTACGGTGGCTGGTGAGTGTTTGCAGGCACCAGGCGGCAGCTGGTTACGTGTCACCTCTACTGCCCACCCATCCGTCCTTTAACATGTTTCCCCTCTTGCTGTCCTCTTCCTTCTTTGCCCCTTCACCTTCCCCCATCATCAGCCCCCACCCCATATCCCGCTGGTGGAGCACATCCGGCTCCCAGTGCTGTGCGGAGAACCAGCCCCTGGTCAGAGCGCTCATATCAAGGTTCCTTCCCCACTCTGAACTTTAGGGTACAGATGTGGGGACCTGCATGGACATTTCTAAGCTTAATTATTAGCTAAGATCTGGTACCACTGCCACCATCAAGAGTTTCAGTGTCTGGATCACTCCCTGTCCCCCCAAAACCTTCCCCTCCCTGGGTAGCCTTGAGAGACTCCTTCACCAATTCCCTGGTGAGTCCAGATCCAATTCCTTGGATCTTAAAACAAGGAAAAATCAATCAGGTATTAAGAAAAAGGCTTTTAATTAAAGAAAAGAAAGGTAAAAGAAAACCCTCTGGGAGAGATCATCATACCAGTTACTCTCACAGACAACAGATTCAAAACACAGAGGATGTTCCCCTGGGCACAAATTTAGTTACACAAAAAAAATACCCAAATACTCAATTTTGATAATTCTCTAATGGTACCAAGACAAGTTACAAAGAAAATAAACATAAACCTATTTATTCCTTTCTAAAACTTACTACTCTGATAAGAGGCTGGTTCCTTGATCTTTTTCACTATGGCTGAAACTGAAACTCTAAACAAAGGAAAAACTTCCCTCTTCCTTTTGAAACATCTTGTTCCCCCATTGGTTCCTCTGGTCAGGTGTTAGCTAGGCTAGGTGAACTTTTTAACCCTTTACAAGTAAGAGAGGCATTAACCCGTAACCATCTGTTTATGACAGCTCAGCTCACCAACAGCCTGGCCTGCTGACTCTTTCCTTCCCCACTGCCTCTGGCTGGACCAGCAGCCTGGGAAAGCCCAAGATCCTCTGGCCTGGGATGCATGTGCCAAAGCCCCGCACAGTGCTGACACGGGGAGGCCTTTCTGCCCCTCAGCTAAGCTCTGGAGTGGGGGCAGGGGAAGCGATTTTGAGCCTGTTTGTGCTTTAACCCTGCAGGCTCCACAGCAGCCCCCCAGGCAGGGGCTTAGCACCCTCTCCCCCCGCCCAGATCCTGCCCCCAGGAAGCACAGGGATGCTCTGTCTCCTAGGCATCCTCCCTTGCTGAGTCATCTCTCTGACAGGGTTCACTGAAGCCTCCATCTGCAATCAGGTTCCCTTGCCCTGGTGCACAAAGCATACTTAGGACTTAACTCCTTCCTGCCTATGCTGTAGCCAAGGGACAGGAGGCGGTTGGGTTAGGTCAGTGGCCAGCAGCAGCCTGGAGGTGTTAGCTGCCTTTCAACACTGTGTGGGCAAAAAGGGGCAATCTGCTTCCAGCCATGGGGGGGAGGGGAAAAGTGAAAGAAGAGATGAGTTCTGCAAAGACACAGGCCAGGTCATCTCCCACCCTCCACCCCCGGAAGCAACTCCCATCCCATCCCTCCTACATAGTGCCAAAAGACTGCTGCTGGCCACATCAGGTATGAACCCTGGCAGAAATCTGAGCAGGTGGGGGGGACATGTGACCTTGAATGGCCCCCCGTGTTGCCTAAGGAGATGCAGTGCCAGGTACCAGGAGAGGCGGATCTCTCTCAGGGACCCAGCCAGGCATGAAGGGCAGAAAGTGCCAGGCAGGAAGGGTCAGGTCCATCAGTAACTCTGCCACACCACTGGGGAGAGAGGGGTGGGTGTGGGTGTGACCTCTCCCCACATGAACCCTAAAGCTTTAAAGACAAGAAGGTAAATAAAAAGAATCCAACTATGCAGTATTTCTTTTTAACAGGGGCTCAGTCAACTTGATGTTAATTTGAATAATAGAAGATTAGGGTTGGAAGGGACCTCAGGAGGCATCTAATCCAACCCCTGCTCAAAGCAGGACCAACCCCGACTAAATCATCCCAGCCAGGGCTTTGTCAATGTTTGTACTGCATCGTTCTGATTGATTGCCATTGAACTCGCTTGAATACAAGTAATTTTAGCAGGTGTCCCGTACTCAGCATAGCAAAATATGGTCACTCTAAGCCTAAGGAAACATCCCTTTTTTCAGAATAGCTATCTTATTCCCTATTGAGACAACAAAAAGGGAAGGAGAGTACTCCCTGGTAAAGGGCTTATCACTTAAGTGATGGTCATGACCAGATGACAGGCTGCATTGGAATGGACATTGAGGGCCCAGCCCTGTGATTGCTTCCACTCAATAGCTACTTGGAAGTGGCCTCTCTCTCAGCCTTGAGTTCATTGTTTCTGGCTTTTAGTGTCTTTTCTTGGGGTTATGTTTTCCTATTTATTTCAACTCAGTACAGAAGTGACATCTGTTCTAGCATCCCTAATACATAGACATGCTTTGGGGTTTTTTTAAACTTACAGTCCAAATGTGCAGCACACCTGAAATGTGCTATGCTGCTTCTTGATAGTGACATGGTGACATACTGACAAGGGAATCTATGCAATAGACATTAGTACAAAATTGTACTTCATATGCTACTATGCTTCCTCTAGAGTTTTCTGAGTAACTATGCCGATACTACTCTCATGCACAAGTGTTTGGTGTTTTAGGCCCTGGATCCTTTGGAATCCAAGCTTAGTGAGTTATAAAAGAGTCTACACCTCTGCAAAAGGACTAGTTTTGGGGGGAAAAGGGTTTGTGGTTGAAGATGACTGGTATTTTACAGAGGTGGTAGAGAGTTTGATCAATAAAAGATGGAGAAAAACATCCCCATTTTGCCCCTCTGTTGAGCAGCTGTAGTATTTTCCTGTCCCCATTGCTTTGTGAGGGAACCCTGGCTATTCAGCCACCTGAGAGCAAGGCTGGGAATCAAGAATGCAGAGTTCTAATCCCAGCTCTCACACCCACAGCCTCGGTGGCTTTGAGCAAATCAGTTAAGTCATCTGTGCCTCCATTTAGAAGGCTGGGGATAACTGTATTTTCCTCCCTCACAAGGGGTTGTGAACCTGTAAGCTCTTCAAAAGCAGCAACGGACTGTATGTTTGTATCATGCCTGAAACAATAGCTCAATTGACAGTGTGCCATAACACCTTCTGAAGGTGCAGATCATTAGAGATATTTAATTATCTCTTCAGCAGGCAACAGCCATTTAGAATGAAGGCTATCTATGCTCATTCAGCTATGTAAACTGGAGTAGCTCTCTTGAAGCAAACGGAGCTAGAGCAGCCAGTGATCTGGCCTTTGGGTGTTAAATATGGAGTTTTCCCTACATTAATTATAAAGAAAGGCAAATGCCCATTATAACTGATAATGGATATTTGCCCATGATCTGTATGCAAAAAGCACAACCATAAAAACCTCATAGTCCAGAGGGCCAGCAAACAAGTATGTCTTGAGAGACTCAGGTGTCATGCTAATAGTTGGCTATAATTTAAATATGTGGTTTTAGAGGAGGCTCAAGGTTTCTTTCTCCAGGTATGTGAAGTCTCTTCTCCAGCATAACTTTGGGGGGTGCATTCTCATCTCATGAGAGTCACTGCCAATAATATTAAATCAAGCAGAGGCATGTAGGAAACAATCCTTCAAGGTTCTGGACAGGTCTAGTGAGCAGGAGCAGAAGTTGCTCATCCTCTTCCAGGAATCAGCACCACACAGGATGCGGCCATCAAGACAACAAGGGCAGCTGATGGAAGTGTATGTTCACAAGAAGATATTTTCAGAGTCACTTGTCTACAAAGGAGTTTTCACCTTAAAGATATCTACCTTCCTGCCTGGTAAGAAGAGCTATTGTGCACTTGGATCATTGCAATGGCGGTGCAGAAAAGCCTGAGAAAGGCACAGTGCAAGCAAACCCCATGCAGACTAATATTTGTTTTCCCCTCAAGTTTAAGGGCATGAGATGTTAAAAAAATCCCTAATCCATTTACTTGAGACTTTTCTTTAAGATTCTACTTCTGAGAGTTTCAGAGGCTTAGTAGCTGTTTTGTAGCCCTCCTCCTGATTAAAGCAATTCTGCTGCCTGGCTGGCGCCATAGAAGCGACCCCATCACTAAACCATAGCAAACCACTTGAATTCTGAATGGATTGAACCAGATCTCACCTACCTTCACATGCAGGAACCATACATAAGCCCTAAGTGAGTAGATGAATATTCACCCTGTGTGGGGAGCTGGTATAAAGCTGGCTATGCCCACCTCACCCCACCCCCACAGCAAGCAAGGAGACATATCTAGTGCCGTGGCGTAGGGGAGGGAGTCTAGGCATGTCAGGACAGGACTGTACAGCACAATGTGTCCTGGTGAGCCTCAGCTGGCACTTTGGTCCCTCAGGGACCATTCCAGCTGGCAATAGCCTCAGTCACCTTAAGACTGCTGTGACTTGAATTAGGGGATGGTTCAGTCTCTGTGCATTCCTGGATCCAGTGAGACGGAGAGGTGGCTTAGAGCCACTTTTGACTCCTGATGTCTGCTATGCTGAGCAAGGGTTACAGGATTCAGCCTTTAAATGGCTGACAAGGTGGCCAACAAAGGCGTTTGTACTGACTGAGGAGTTGATTAGGTGACCTAATGGGTCTTCTTCCCCCCCACCACTAGAATTTCTTTGTTTTAAAATCACTGTGCTCAAATTCATTTGCTTTGGTGAGAGTGTGAGCAGACAATCTCGGTAAGTCAGACAACTACTGTACACATTGTATAAAACCAGATTCTAAGAAATAGATACAAGAAGTGCAGGGATCACCACTGGACAGACCATCTTTTTCAATTCAAACAGAAAAATGAGAGTTTTTAAATCAGCTCCTAGGAGATCAGGCATCATGAATTCACTCATTCAATTAACAGTTACTATGTAAGTGTAGTCACTTCGTGCAGGAATTGCTAATTGCAAGGATTTCTATTTAATTATGCACTTTATCACTCCTTACAAGAGGTGAGAAGCAGTGGGAGTGTGTTTCTCATCTAATGCTTTGACATGTCCCACTATTGTTCCCGTATTATCTACTTTAAGCTGTATTCCATTTGTAGAAATGAGGCAATTTCTATGAAAAGGCAATGGGTCGTGCCCAGTTCCCCCCAGTATATTGTCTGCAGATGAGATGTTACATCTTTATGAGTAGCTTTTATATGGAGATATGTTTTGATCTTGACTGTTCACATTTGTTTATACATGCTCTTTTATGTTGTCCGTTCCTGGGGTTTTTAACCTTTTGATTGTTTTCTGCATGTTTGAAATTCAAGGTACCAGCCTTCTTGTTTTTAATCCCAGGGCTTTTCCAAGATGCAAAGGGGTTGCTTGTTTGTTTTCAGGAAAAAATTAAATACTATTGGGAAAAACATACCAAGATAAAAGTTATGAGTGGATAAGCACCAGTTCCAGCAGGTTACAGCAAAGAAAACCAGAAAATTAGCTCATATCACCTTCCAAAAAAATTAGAGATGGATTCCACACCCCTTCAATATCCTCACTGGGGAAAAAAGGAGGATGAGTTGGACTAGAATCAGGTAACATTTTTTGTTCCTGCTCAAAACCAGAAACAGAATCTAAATAGGACTAAAGCAAATTCTGTTTTGGATACAGCCACCATTTGGGGGCTGAAATGTCACAAGATTAACTGTTCACCTTCTTAAGAACATCCCACCATTGAGGAAGATATCTCTTTCAATAAGTTCATAAATTTCTCATTTTGGGGCCAAAACAGCAGATGAGATCTCGCAGTCCAATTCAAAGCCCTTAAAGGTTAAAGGAAAGACTCCTTATTGAACCCTTAACTCAAAAAGCTAGTCTTAATTCAGGCTCAAACCTGAAATCTTTCTATTACCCTAAACCCAATTCTGAACCAGATATGAATAGTTCTCCAAAGTCCATTAATACATCCATTGCTGAGAAAATACTGAAAAGTATTCCCGATATTTTGTTGAAGTTAATTGAACATAAAATACTAATGACATTGATTTGGAAAAAAAATGATGCAGGTAGAATTTCTTACTTAATTCAAACAGATTCTGCCAGCATGTTTTACTTCTAACTTCTGTCACCAATAATTCATGCATATAGAATGGGAATACCATCCCCTACCTACATTCTATGAAAGTTGGCAGATTTTCCTCTATTATTTGGAAGTGACTAAATCTCTGAAATGCTGCACTCACATCTGAAGTGTATTATAGTTCAGAGAGTGAAAGTTAAACTAGGTGGGAGATGGAAAGCAGAACTGGAAATGCAAAAAGCATTATGGACACCACTGGACACAAAACACACTTTTGTATTTAAAAAACCCACCATAGGTGTAATGCTGTTAGGCCCTCATTCCACAGAGGACCTAAACACATGCTTAACTTTAAAACACAAAACAGTCCCATTGACAAGGTTAGGCTGCATTAAGGCATGATCTGAAGTCCATTGGAATCAGTGAAGAAAGATTCATGGACCCCAGTAGACTTCGGATCAGTTCATAAGGGCTCAGTCCTACAAAGTGCTGAGCACTATGGCCCATTCATGCAAAGCACTTGGACCTGCACTGAACTTTAAGCCTAGGCTTAAGTCCTTCGCTATTACATAATGTACTTAAGCATATGCCATGAGTGATCCAGTTTTATCGGACTGGGGTCAGAGTTCAGCACCTTGAAAGACTGAACTCCTTAAAAGACTAACCCTTTCCCACTCTGTAAGAGTTCCATAGAAGTGTGCAGCCTTTGTATCATTTGAATTTAGACATTACTTTCTGTAGGTTTTGACTCCTGCCTTTGTAGGAGGGATAGAAGAGATTGCTAGCCTTAAAATCTATACTTTTTAGAGTCATTTCCATGCAATCCTACTACATTTCCATAGAGAACTATTGGCTTTATCGATCTTAAGTTCTATAGGGCTTCTCCTCCAGGGACAGCCAAGTTCACCTTTACTCACAGTTGTGTAATCCCAGAGATGATCCACTAGCTTCACTGAAATTTTGTCTTTTCACCGGTGTAACTAAATGCAGAAACTGTCCTAGTGCTTTGATTTTGTTTCCCCTTTTGGCAGACAAGTTTCCCTTTATTCCTCACCTGTGCACAATGCACCATGATATACAGAGCTGAAAAAAAATGCAATCCTATCTACTAGAATCCAGAAAATATTCTTCAAAATCAGGAATATGATGGATTATAATAGGTTTTTAACCACAGTGGGAGTGGTCCCCGTTAGCTTGACGTTTTCTTTAAAAGAAAAAATAATAATTAGAACAAGAAACTAAGGCTTCCATTGACTAGTCACCAACCCATAATATGCAGGCAATCATAAGAGCAGATCAGAGGGGTTGGAACAATTTTTCTAGTGGGGGTGCTGAGAGTCATTGAACCAAACTGTAAACCCTGCATTTGATGGAAACCACTTCAAGCCTGGGGGTGCTGCAGCACCCCCTGTACCCCTAGTTCCAGCCCCTATGGAGCAGATTGTTCGAGGATGAGATGCATATATCCATATACCTACTTCATAACTGGATACGAAGCAGTATTGTTACCGAAGCACAGAAGTGACTCTATAGCCAAGACCACATCCAGATTTGCTATAATCAATTCTGTTTTCTAACCTCTAACAGTACTTTCTTTGGGCATCCAATTTTTCTGTGAATTAGAATGTTTGAAATGGGTTAAGAGGAGAGGATTTTGGGATTGGTCACTGAAGTGGAAGTCAGAGCTGGGTTTTATACCTGGTCTTGCCACTGACTCCTTTTCCATCTTAGCTATTTGGACTATAAACTTGCCATAGCAGGGCTATTTTTTGTGTGTTTGCACAGCACCTAACACAATGCATCCTGAGTCTCATTTGGGGTCTGTACATGCTACAGTACAATAAATACAATCATTTAGGAGAGTAACATACAACAAAGTCAAGATTCGCCTGCATTTTCAAAGTATACCAATTCAAAATAATGGCAACGCGTCATTAAATGTTAATCCACATTTTGTCAGCACAGAGATGGTTTTGAAACTAGATATCACACATTTATACAGTCTGTAGATACTTGAGCATCAGGTACTTATCACAAAGAACATTTGAAAACATAAGGTTATTAATTCTTTGTTACAAACAGAATCTGCGCTACTTAAAGAGTAGTGGTATCAGTGGAAGGGTCATTGATCATTTTTCCCTAGCACTGATAGTGTCACAAAAAACACCTTACCTCCCTAGGCTTCACACATGCACTTGCCTCAGTTTCCCCACTCTGGTCAGCTTGCTGTCTGCTAGCAGGATCTGTTTCATTGCACAGTTGGTTCACTGAAGTGGCTTCACTAAGTCACAAGAGTCCACTATAACAGAGACCCAGCAACTTTACTTTGGGTCTTCAGTAGCAGGCTCACTACCTCTTCTGTTGTTCATATCAGGGGAATTTCACATCACTTTCCCAGTACTACCCATCCCAAGACCCCAAAAGTCATGAACCAGCCCCCTGACCTATGACTTTTAAGCTTCTTCTTGTCATTTTAAGAAGTTTAATTGTGCTCTTTTTAATTTGCTTTCTGGTCTCCAAGCCTTTTGGGTGCACTTACTTCACATTTTCAAGCTTTTCCCCCCAACAATGGAGGCTAGAAACATTTTTTTTAAATGAAAGCTGAGAGTCTCATTCAATCTCACGTGGAGAATTAAGCACTAAAAATCACAGGACAACAACCATCCCACCAAGTTTGCAGCACTGACACCTTCTGTCCTAAGGACCCCTCATACCCTTCAGCTTCCTGGATAACTTCATACCTCAGCCTGTCTCTCAGGCTCTCTCATGCCCCTTCCCAGGCTCACAATGCATCCATGTTTCTACCCACTGCAGAGAATCTCGAGCATTTCCTGCCACCAACTGCCTTACTGTAAAAGAATACCTACAGGAAAGCTTTTTCTGATCCCAAACTTCTTACCAAAGCCCACCAGCTAGCTCCCTGCAGCTCTGTTCACCTCAGCTGAGGTGCATATAGCTTTGAGGCAGATAGAAGGGAGCCTAACAAGGCACAGGTGAGCAGAGGCCACACAGAATTGTTGATGGGGGAAGGCACATGACTGCCCCACCCATTGCCTACAGATCTAGAACAGAAATTTTCAAACTGTGGGGCATACTACCCCTGGGAGGTAGAGGAGCATTCCCAGGCTCTGGCTCACTTTAGAAGCTGCTGCTAAACAGCAGGCAGGGTAAGCTCCATTACTGTGTGAGGGGAGCAGTTTCCCCAGGGCAGAGGTGTGCTTTAGGAGTGAGGGAGCAGCCTCTGCCCTAGAAACAGGTCCAGAGCATTCACCTCAGGAGAGTCTGCAAACCAGGCAAAGGGAAAGCACTGGGGCTCCAGCAACAGGGAATGAGAAGCAGTATCATGTAGTGGGAAGGGGTGGGTACCAGCTTGCAGCCTGCCACTCTGCTGCTTCCTTCCTCCCTCCCTTCCTGCCCTGCATGAACACATGGTGAGTATTGCCATCAGGGGAGATGCAGCCACCTCACAGATAGGTGTCCCAGCAAGAAGCAGCCAGAGACCCAGCCCACTCCCACTGCCCTGTGCGGCAGAGTCTGCAGCAGCGCCTCTGGATGGGTCCCCTTGGAACATTTAGCCATTCCTAAATGGAAGGCAGAAGACCAGGGTGGCCCATCCTCCCCCCTCTCCACACACACACACACACACACACACACACACACACACACATATATCACATCTAGTCTTTGCTGCAGTGGTAGCTTGAGTTATCTACATTTCAGGTAGCCTAGCTCAAGAGAGAACAATCACAAGGCAAAACACTCCTTGAGAGACACAGAATTGGATTAGTACCACAGCTTTGTTGCAGCCCCCCTGCATTACTTACTAAAGCATCAGAAGTACTTGAGCTTCAGCCTACAGGCCATGAGATGTTCAAGTCCAGGATCCTGACACGAGGAAGAAAGGAGAGCTGCAGAATACAGACCCTGGACTCCAGAAAAGCAGACTTTGACTTCCTGAGGCAGGGTTTCTCAAACAGGAGTTGCTACTGTGTAGGGAAAGCCCCTAGCGGCTCCCATTGGCCTGGAGCAGTGATCCGTGGCCAGTGGGAGCTGCGAATGGCCAGACCTGAGGATAGAGCAGGTAAACACAGGGTCCAGGGTCTGTATTCTGTTGCTCTCCTTTCTTCTTTGTGTCAGGATCCTGAACTCTACCATCTCATGGTCACTGCCTCACAGGTTCCCATCCACTTTTGCTTCCCCTACTAATTCTTCCCGGTTTGTGAGTAGCAGGTCAAGAAGAGCTCTGCCCCTAGTTGGTTCCTCTAGCACTTGCACCAGGAAATTGTCCCCTCTGCTTTCCAAAAACTTCCTGGATTGTCTGTGCACCGCTGTATTGCTCTCCCAGCAGATATCAGGGTGATTGAAGTCTCCCATGAGAACCAGGGCCTGCGATCTAGTAACTTCTTTTAGTTGTCAGAAGAAAGCCTCATCCCTCTGGTCTGGTGGTCTAGAGCAGACTCCCACCACGACATCACCCTTGTTGCTCATGCTTCTAAACTTAATCCAGAGACTCTCAGGTTTTTCTGCAGTTTCATACCGGAGCTCTGAGCAGTCATACTCCTCTCTTACATACAGTGCAACTTCCGCACCTTTTCTGCCCTGCCTGTCCTTCCTGAATGGTTTATATCCATCCATGACAGTGCTCCAGTCATGTGAGTTATCCCACCAAGTCTCTGTTATTCCAATCACATCATAATTCCTTGACTGTGCCCAGACTTCCAGTTCTTCCTGCTTGTTTCCCAGGCTTCTTGCATTTGTGTATAGGTACTTAAGATAACTCATTGATCATCCCGCTTTCTCAGTATGAGGCAGGAGTCCTCCCCTCTTGTGCTCTCCTGCCTAGTGGTCAGAGCAGCAACAGTCAGTGCTAGGAACCAGGAGCCATGCAGAGCTGGGACAGGCTGGAACAAAGCAGGCACTGGAATAATCACAGCTGCAGGCATAAGCAATGAGCAGCTACCAGCCTAGTCTTGCTGTGAACCTTAAGAGCCGGTCACCCAACTGGGTGGTTTGGTCAACCATGGTGGTCAGCTGCAGGGCTTGCTAGCTGTTCTCTGGCTCATCTGCAGGCTTTGATTGCTGACAGGGTGTGAACAAGTTTCACTTTGGGGAAGACTGAGAGGGGAGCTGATGGGAGACATTGCTGTGTGAGCAGCAGGAGCATCTGCTTTTGGTTTGGGACTTTGATTAGCGATAACTCCTGAGGATGCATTGCTCCCTAGGAACTGGGCACTGGTGTTGGACTGAGATACCTGGAAGAAGAGATTCCCTTCCATGCTGTTTGACCATCTCATTTCAGTGCGAGGACTTGTCTTCACGCCAGCATTTGTTTCAGGTGCAGTTTGAGTGCTAACCTGACTCCAATCCATACACTGTCTAGCTAGAGTTAGGTGGTGCTTTAACTCAAGCTAGCTGGCCTGTAGGCTGAAGCTCAAGTACTCCTGATGCTTTAATAAGTTATGCAGGAGGGTTGCAGCTAAACTGTGGTACTAATCCAATTCTGTGTCGCTCAAGGGGTGTTTTGCCTTGTGACTGCTCTCTCTTGAGCTAGGCTACCTGAAATGTAGATAACTCAAGTTACTACTGCAGCAAAGACCAGAAGTGATGTGTCGAGGGGTGGGGGGGGGAGAGGGAGGATGTTTCTGATGAAGTGGGCATTCACCCATGAAAGCTTATGCTTCAATACATCTGTTAGTCTTTAAGGTGCCACAGGACTCTCTGTTGATTTTTACAGATCTAGACTAACACAGCTACCGCTCTGATACTTGGTATCAAGCAGCGTGCCCCAAGGGTCGGTCCTGGGGCTGGTTTTGTTCAATATCTTGACTAATGATCTGGAGGAGGGCGTGGACTCAGGGCCAGTGCAAGGATGTATCATATCCTAGGTGAAACTTCCACCTTGCACCCTCCCCCCCATGCCCCTGCCCTGAGGCATCCTCTGCCCCGTGGCAGCTCCCCCCCGTGCCCTGAGGTGTCCCCGCCCTGTGGAAGCTCTCCACCCCCCATCCTCCACCCTGAGGCACCTCCCCACACCCCAGCTCACCCCTGCTCCGTGCACAAACACGAGCACCCCGAGCACGCCGTCGCTGCTTCACTTCTCCCGCCTCCCAGGCTTGCGATGCCAATCAGCTTAGGCGCTGCAAGCTTGGGAGGCGGGAGAAGTGAAGCAGCCATGGCATGCTTGGGGAGGAGGCGGGGAGGGGAGTTCCCCTGCATGCCACCCCTCCCCCCTCACTTGCTGCAGGCAGCGCTCCCCTGCCCTAGCTCCCTCTGCCTAAATGCCGGTGGCAACTGGGGCAGCCGAAGATCTGGCCACCGCGGTCACTGCCGAAGGAAATGGTGCTCCCAAAATCCTAGCGCCATAGGCGACCACCTAGGTCTCCAAAACGGTTGCACCGGCCCTGCGTGGACTGCACCCTCAGCAAGTTTGCAGATGACACTAAACTGAGAGGAGTGGTAGATACGCTGGAGGGTAGGGACAGGATACAGAGGGACCTAGACAAATTAGAAGATTGGGCCAAAAGAAACCTGATGAGGTTCAACAAGGACAAATGCAAAGTCCTGCACTTAGGATGGAAGAATCCCATGCACTGCTACAGACTAGGGACCGAATGGCTAGGCAGCAGCTCTGCAGAAAAGGACCTACGGGTTACAGTGAATGAGAAGCTGGATAGGTGTCAACAGTGTGCCCTTGTTGCCAAGAAGCTGGGCTGTATAAGTAGGGACATTGCCAGCAGATCGAGATACATAATCATTCCCCTCTATTTGACATTGGTGAGGCCTCATCTGGTGTACTGTGTCCAGTTTTGGGCCCCACACTACAAGGAGGATGTGGAAAACTTGGAAAGAGTCCAGTGGAGAGCAACAAAAATGATTAGGGGGCTGGAGCACATGACTTATGAGGAGAGGCTGAGGGAACTGGGATTGTTTAGTCTGCAGAAAAGAAGAATGAGGTGGGATTTGATAGCTGCTTTCAATTACCTGATGGGGGGTTCCAAAGAGAATGGTTCTAGACTGTTCTCAGTGGTAGCAGATGACAGAACAAGGAATAATGGTCTCAAGTTGCAGTGGGGGAGGTTTAGGTTGGATATTAGGAAAAACATTTTCACTAGGAGGATGGTGAAGCACTGGAATGGGTTACCTAGAGAGGTGGTGGAATCTCCTTCCTTAGAGGTTTTTAAGGTCAGGCTTGACAAAGCCCTAGCTGGGATGATTTAGTTGGGGATTGGTCCTGCTTTGAGCAGGGGTTTGGACTAGATGACCTCCTGAGGTCCCTTCCAACCCTGATATTCTATGACTCTATGATACATCAATAACTGTTTGTCTGTCGAGCATTTTAGAACATTAGTCATAGTGTCCCAACATTGTGCCTAGTCACATATTCTGCCATTTTCTTTGGCAGACCATTTCACATTTTAAACACATCACTGCTAACAGTCTGTCCTGATATTCAATGATACTCTTCCTAAATATGCCTTTCACTAAATTCCACTAATTTGTTCCAGTTGTTCCTAATTCCTCTCCATCCTGGGATTTTATACCATTGAAATATTGTACGTTAGCCATGTTCTAAAAACACTGCTACCCTTTTAAATAGCAAAATGCTAGAAAATAGATTGAAAGTGGCTTCAATGTTCTCATTATTTCGCACAAAGAAAAGTAACTCAAGCAGTTCAGCAAATGAAATATCAAAATTTCCACAGATGCTGCTTGAATTTGCACTGTATCCCCAGATAGGCAGAGAGTAAAATATACCAGAACTTGGATTTTTATGTTTTCCATCTTTGATTTTAGGAAAAACAAACAAATCTTTCCTTCTGAATCAGAGACAGAGATAAAGACCAATAGAATTGTGCTGGAGAGTTTGTCTTCCAGATCCAGAGTTCAGGATAGCAGCTGCATGTACATCAGCATTGTGGCCAGGGAAGTTCCAGCCACAGAGTGCTGAGGTCAGCAAAATGCCTCCACTGAGAGAGCATGTGTTGAATATCCATTTCTTAAAGATGCAGCACCCTCTCCTAGTGCTAGCTATGGTCCAGTCTTTGTGGGGATGGACCCTGACCCTGATCCCCCTTGCACATGGCCCGATCATGCCTCTTGGGGGTATCCTATTTGTGCTCAGGAGGTCTTGATCCAAACTCCACTGAAGTCAAAGGGAGTCTTTCCCCTTACATCAGTGCATTGGATCAGGCCCAGGGAGCGCTCACAGCTGTACCCTGCATGGATGCACAAAGGCAGAGGAGGGGTGGGTGTGGTAAGAGTATCTTTCTGCTGAAGGAGACAAAATCCAGCCCTAAGAATCAAAACATTTAATTAGGTTTTCCTCTACGCTGCTTCTGATGTACAATCCTCAGTTTCCTTCCCAGACAGACATTTCTCTTTCCTTCTGCAGGGCACTGTATGTAGCGCACGACTATAAATAACCAAGCCGAGCTATGTTGTAGTAACCATGGTAACCGGCAGGCTTCAAACACTGCTGAGTGTAAGGCTTACAGGAGGCTGTCCTAGCGTTTACAGTAGCACGAGACATCCCTCTTAAAATTATGTCACTTGGAATTTGTACATCTCCGCTGACAATAATTCTCTCTTTTACACAAAGCACGTCAGGAGTCTCTTCTTCCCTCCCCTCGCACCCTTCTTTTTTGACAGAAATGACAAGAGTGTTTGAAAAATGGATAGATTTTGTTCCTTTTGACTCTGGTTTCAGTTGCATTTCAAAACTTCCCAGTGCAAGGTGAAAGGAGCAGCCATTCTTGCCCCCACTTCAGCATAACCACTGCGTCTTATTTGTCTGTGGGTGGATAATTTAATTTACTGGAACACTGAGAATCGTAGATTCCCAGGCCAAAAGGGCAACTGTAATCATTGAATCTGACCTCCTGTGTAACAGGTCATAGGACTCTCCTAAAATAATTCCTAGCACAGATCTTCTACTAATACATCCAATCTTGATTTTAAAATCGCCAGTGACAGAATTCACCGCAACCCTTGGTTATGTATTCTCAGTGTTAAAAATTTCCAGTCTGAATTTATCTAGCTTCAACTTCCAGCCATTGGATCATATTATACCTTTGCCCAATTGAAGAGCCTATCATCAAATATTTGTTCCCCATTGTAGATAGGTAATCAAGTCACTCCTTCACCTTCTATTTGTTAAGCTAAAGAAGTCACTATAAGGCATGTTTTCCAATTCTTTACTCAGTCTAATGGCTCTTTTCTAGGCAAACCATTTATCCAGTTTTAAAGAGGACCAGACTTGTTTTTCTAAGGTTTGTTCCCCATCCAATACTGAGACAAAACTGGATGTGTTTTTGTCAAATATTAGATGAGGGACACCATTTTGATGAGTGAGCCACTCTGCCCCTGCCAGCATGATCCCACGTACATGGAACACGCGAGATCACCCCAGAAGAGGTCAGATCACAACATTCCCAGAAGTACCAGCATGTCTGGAATTGTGGGGATGTTGAGTAACCACCCTACTCTTTCCTGAGCCCACTCCAATTTATCAACATCTTTCTGGAATAGGAGACAGCAAAACTGGATGGAGTATTCCAGCAGGAGTCACACTGGTACCAAATACAGGTACAAATAACCTCTCTACTCCTACTCAATATTCCCTGCTTCATGCATCTAAGGATCACCCTAGCCCTTTGGCCAAAAGTGTGGCATGGGGAGTGATTAATCAGCTGACTATCCACTACAAACTCCAAATTTTTTTTCCTGAGTCACTGCTTCCCAGGATACAGCCCCCCATTTTGTAAGCATACCTATGTTCTTTGTTCCTAGATGTATGCCATACTAAAATGCATTGTTTGGTTGCACACAGCTTACCAAGTGAGCTGTCCTCTTCATTATTTACCACTCCCCCCATTTTTGGGTCAGTTCAGATCTTTTTATTGCTATTGTAACCCCCACCCCTCCAGGGTGTGGTGTTTTGTCCCATCTAGTGGCACCAAGACCACTAGAGAGAAATTAATGAGTCTGCCCTACAGCCTTAGGTAAGAGCCATTTGGCTTTTAGCTCATGCAGAGGTCCCAGGTTTGATTCTGCCCGCCGACAGCCGGGATCTGTCAGTGTTATACCATCACTATACATTATATGTAATGGAAATACAGACACTTGCCTCTCTATCTCCATTCCCACAAAGTCAATACAAATCAATTTTTAAAATGAAATTGAAAGAAAATTCAATCATGAGCTATAAATAGCTATATGCCTCAGACAGGGATCTTCAGGGCAAGATTCATTCATATTACATGGAAGTATAATCATGATTTACAAGCAGATGAGGTCTAAGTTATATAGCCTTAGAGCTTCTTCCCATATAGGATTTTATTACTATGAAAGCTCTTACAAAAGCCTTTGTATTGTATTCTACAGTAATAGACTGAACTACTGCAAAATTCCTATTGCAAACTGTACTACTTGGGACCATTATTGTTAAATAATATCACTTTTGTTTAAATAAAAGAGTGTCACCTCAGCAATAATCTTAGTAGGTAATCTGAAGCAATTTCAGGTGAGTGTGATGGGATGCTCCACCCACTGCTAGGATGGTGCTAGCTCCTGGTTATTCTGGGGAATAACTTGTGAGATCAAACACCCCTTCCCAGGGTTGCACATTGTCACTCTCTGGGTTTGCAGCCCCTCTCTCACGCCACAAGCTGCTGCTACCTCTTCATGACTCAGCTCTCCTCCACCTAGTCCTGGGCAATCTTCCCAATCACTGCCTCAGCCTTTGATGTCAGTGCTGCTCAAGTGGCTGGTAGGGGAACCAGGCCCACCCTCTACTTTGGGTTCCAGCCCAGGGACCCTCAACCCAGCAGTTTTAGGCTTTCATCTAATTGCCACTGCCCCTTTCCTGGACTGCTTCCCATTCTTCTGGTTTCCCTCCCCACTTCCCTGGGAATATCAGCTCCAAACCCCCCTCCTCCAGGAGGGATTACTGACAGCAAACCCATGTCCCTCTTCACAGGCAGGGAGTGACTGCCTTTCCCCCCACAGCACCCCTCTGCTGTCAACCTCCTGCCTTTATAAGTCCCGCCCAGCTCATTCCTCCTCAACTGGGCTCCATCTCAGTCAGGGGATTACTTAACCACCTGATTCTCCTCAGCTGTGGCTTGTTGGGTAAATTAGTCCCCGTCTTAGTCTTCATTAAGCCTTTCAGCCTGTTGGGATCCTGGAAGCAAAGGACCTCCCCCAGCCTAAAGGGAGGAGCCACAAGGTCCGGAATCTCAATTAATTACAGGGGACAAATAAAGATATAACAGGCACAGGAGTGAGATCAGAGGGCTAAATGAAGGGAACCTGACGGGGATACCGAGTGGAGAATCCCAGACAGCACCCACTGCTCCTTGAAGGTGTCAAGGGAGCCAGCGGATGTGGCTGAAAGGAACTCTGCCTGGATGTGTGAGCAAAGGAAGGAACAGAAATAGGCCCCACAGTCACAGAGCACCTCCCCATCCAGCATCCTCTTCGTCCTGGTTTTATAGATGGCCACTTTGGCAAGAACATGGAGTAAGTGAGCACTGTAAACCCAGTTGATCCTGGGCACCCAGACCCAAGGATTCTTCCCACCCTTTTAGCCTTGCAGGAGCATGTAGTCCAAAGTAAGTCTAGATCAAAGCTAGCTTGGGTACGTCTACACACACTGCAGTCACATCTCTGATTGCAGTGTAGACATATGTCAAGTCACAATCTAGCCTATGCTGTACAATCTGGTGCTCTCTGTTCCTTCTTCACTGGATATGACTGAATGATTGGGCCAAGGTGTGACTGGGCTAAGCGAACCTACAGCTCTCCTCAACCACACAATTACTTTTATTCCTGTAAGCTTTAATAAAAGATGTGTCTGCATCACTAGCCGAGCTCTTTGATAGACCAAAGGCCAGATGCTGCTTAAAGGAGAATACCAAGTTTTCACAGTGACATGAAGCGTCCCTAAACCCAGCCTGGACTGCTCAGATACTGATTCTGCAGAACCAGTATAGCACTCCACAGTAATATTTTGGAACAGCATCTTTAAAAAATAAATATCCCATCACTGCTTCACAGTTTAATTGTGTTTGTTTTGGGGAAAGCTTGTTTAAGGAACAAAATATCAATGCAAAGCACAGATGATAGGGCTATTTTTCAGGAAGGGTGACTTCTCAGCAAATGCCAGTCAAGGTGCAGTACCAATGTGTACATTAACAAGTGCTTAGAAGGTCACCTGAACTTCAGTACCCTGTGAAATTAGCTCAAGAATGAAGTGACTGAAATTTCAGATCCAATCCTGAGGGTTTTTTTTTTATTATTATTTTTCAGTTAAGCATTCCTACTCATCTACTTGTCAATTGCAAACCTTTGTCTTTTGTAAGTATATATGGCTCATTAGCGTGAACTGATGATCTTTGTCAGATTCTGCAGTGATTCTTCCATAAAATATACAGCAATACTAGAGGAGATGTGTTTCAGATAACTGTATTTCTCTAAATCCAGACTTGCTGGTGGTTTGAGCTTAGAGAAAGATACAGTTTACCTGTCTGGCTAGCACATGGGTGCATACTTCTGCTTTCAATAAATCCATTGTCTTTGCATCGCTTGCTGCCTTCAGCCAGAAACTGTTCTGTAATGCCCACCTCAAACACATCTGCTCCATATGTCAACACTGAGTGCTCTTGAGCTGACACAAGTACGATCTGCATTAGTTACAATGCAAAGCAAGGTGCCTGCTTTGTCAGCATGGTGACCCATAACAATAGCCATGGATTTTCAAAGTTAGTGCACTGGGGTGTTAAAATGGCTGAGGTCTCCCATGAAAGCAAGGGCATAGTAAGGTGGTGATGGTGCATCAGCTCAATAAGAGGTGCAAATCTGTTCTGCACAGATGGTGGGCCTGATCTGGCAAACAATTACACCCGCGAGAAACTTTACACATATCGGTACTCCCGTGGGACTACTGATGTGAGTAAAGTTACTCACGTGCATAAGTGTTTCCACTATGGTATTTATAAGGCACTGGTTTTGGCCTTACAAGGGCTAGACTCAGAGAGAAGAAAAATAAATTCCTAATCTCTCCTTATGCCCTAGCTGTCAGACTCATTGCCATTCCTGCCTCTTCCAGACATTTTCATGTAAAACACACACTTTTTTTTTGTTCATTTGAATGCCAATAATACGTACATGATTTGGTGAAAGCGTTTAGAATCTCTGTGATAAAATATTTAAGTACCCTACGCTGCAAGAATTTTTGTTAGACTATCATCTCTGGTATACAGAGTTTATCCTGTGATTCACTTTGAAAACAGCTACCGAACAAAAGAACTTAGCTGTTTTATACTCTGAACAACTTCAGGACAAAATTACCATAGCCACCTGCTTCAGACCTGAATTCATGAACTCCAGGCCATTGCCCCTGCTTTAAATGCTGGGACCTGATTCTCAGCTGATATAAATTGGCTTCACCCTACTAAAAATCAATAACATTATACTGATTTACACCTGCTGAGGGCAGAATAGCAGTGGGAGCATTAAAAAAATCATGGCATGTCCACTGCATAGATTACTGTGATTCCAGTCAGCCACTATAGCAATTCATGGTATCTTTTCTTGCATGCATGCACACATTTACCCACACTACAAACTGGAGTTCACTGCAGCTCCTCTCAGCTCCTGCATCATCATGCAATTGGCTGTAATATGTTTTTAAAATGACACTGAAAGTCTGCCTCTTCAAAATGTGTGCCTCTTGAGTCACCGTTATGTTTGGCAAAGGCAGGCAGAGAGCAAGCCATCTGCAGCAAATAGTTTGCAAAGGTTTTCAATTAAAGCAAATATTCCATTTGTCTTTTATTTCAATGCAAGTAGTTAGCAAAAGATCTACTGTTGCTACAATCAGGGAGTCAGAGTTTGCTCTGCAAATTGGTTGTTTCACTTGATTTCAGCAGAACTCTAGTGCTGCGAAGTGACTATGAAGGAAGGGCCACATCAGGGGTCGGCCACCTTTCAGAAGTGGTGTTCCGAGTCTTCATTTATTCATTCTAATTTAAGGTTTCGCGTGCTGGTAATACATCTTAATATTTTTAGAAGGCCTTTTTCTATAAGTCTATAATATATAATTAAACTATTGTATATAAAGTAAATAAGGTTTTTAAAATGTTTTAAAAGCGTCATTTAAAATTAAATTAAAACACAGAGCCCCCTGGACCGGTGGCCAGGACCTGGGCAATGTGAGTGCCACTGAAAATCAGCTCGTGTGCCGTCTTCGGCACACGTGCCATAGATTGCCTACCCCTGGACCACATACTGCCCTCAAGCCAGACAAAGCAGCAAAGAACTTCCTTTGATGTTGATGTGAGTTGCATCTATAGACCAATGACAGTCTATGGCTAGTATTCGAGTGCAGAGGGGTGGTACTCCATTTCCCTTCAAGGGGCTGATTGTATAGTCATTGCACTCTTCCTATTATATTTGTTACACCCCACCCTTCCTGGCCATTTTTCTTTTGTTTCATTCTTCTATTAAATGTCTTCTCATAAGCAATTAGTGGCAGGGTCTATCATTTATTAGATGTTTGTACATTGCCTAGCACAACAGGACTCAACCTGGTTTTGGCCTTTAGGTGCTATCACAATATAAATATTGAATAATCATCAAACTCCATTGCTCCAATAGAAATTGTGGGTTTTTAGATGCCAAGATGGCCCAAGCAGGCTAGGAACCTAACTCCCAGTTCAATAAACCTAATTTGCTTCTGAAAATCCCAGTAGGTTCCCATCTGCATCTTTAGGCACCTAAGGAATTTCAAAAATCTGGCCTTATATGCCCTGGAACCACAAGATCTGGCTCCAACTTTGCAGAAGAATAGAAATGTTTCCTTTTTTCCTGCCAAAAGTCTCAAACCACTTTCAGGATTAACTGAAAGTGTGAGAGAGAAAATACAAAGAAAAGACTAATGTAATGTGCATTTGTATGAGCAATTAACCTAAGGAGTATTTTAATGTAGTGGTTCTTTGGGCCACATTCTGCCTTTGGATTGTATGTCCATAATTTCCCCCAGTCAGCTCTGCAGTGATCTTAGAGGTTTTTATTCCTCTAATTTTATTCCACACTTTAATTCCTGTGCATATATCTCACTTAATCATTTTCCTGCCATTGCAGGGGTCTCAGGCACTGTTGCACCCCAGTTCCTCCTAGTCTCTGCCTGTGACACATAATAACCTAGTCTTCTGTGGGCAGTAATACTTTGGTTTCATTTTAGTTGCTGGGTTAGCATGCGTTGGTGGGTGGTCCATGTGGACTGTGATAGGCAGAACTTCAGACTAGGTGATCTGGTGCTTCCTTCCAGTCTTAAATAATGACTGACTAATGTCTGTTCATTTCACCAGGAGATGCACACAAATATTCAAGGCCAGAATATGACCCCCAGTATCCAGTTTTGTAGTGTATTAGTCCCTGCCTGCACTGGTCACCTCCACTTTCAATATACTCTTGGATTAATACATACTGTTCTAAGAATTATTTTCATTATAAACGGTCTTTTCGCTAGGAGGACATATGGAAGGAAAAGTGAGACTAGAAAGAAGTAGATGAAGAGTCAGGAGGAATGGGGGCAGGCAGATGGCAAAGAAAACATTATTTTGCAATACAAATGCTGATTCTCTTCTTTCTTTCTAAGCCATGTTTTAATTTCTCACTTGTATTTAGAACACTGTTACAATTGGACTGATGTCTAGTATTGAAGTTGTTACCATTTGTAATACTGTCCTTGGAAGGTACTGAGAATGGGACTGATTCAGTTTACTTGGAACAATAGTGAAGCAAGAGTCTAATGACCTTGCCAGTTATGTATGTACACCTTAAATAACCTAAGAGGAAACCTGGTGACTGGAAGGAGTATCTTGCAGCCTTGAACCATACATTAATTGAAATATATGCACATATTCCTACCTGTCCCAGGAGGCTGGGATCATATAGGTTACAAAATACTTTGCTTGAATGCCTAAAGTTCAAAGTGCTTGAACAATCTGTCTGTACTTTGGAGGAGTCCAGACAATGGGCAAATAAATAGAATACATGTTGAACAATGATTTAGTCCCTCCACCCACAGCTCAAAGAGTCTATGAACTGCCAAGCCTAGAGGTGCCAGGGCTCAGCCCTGGTAAGCTCTGGCACAAATTAAGCATTGCACTCTAGGGAACAGCAGAGCTGTAGCAGCCAAACAGGTTCCTGAAATAATTCTCCCTGTGCAAGACAGGCTCCCGTAGAGTGAGTTAGTGGCTCGAGGGAGTACCTTCAGCACAGGGCTTCTTACAGCTGCTTTTGAATGCATTAGCATGTATTGCCCCAGCAGGCCCTGGCCATAACTTCAGCCACACTTCAGTCACTTCATGACACATTGAGGCTAAACAGCAATCAGGAAAACAAGCCAGCTTCAGCTAGCACAGTATAGGAATGTGGGGACTGATTTAAAAGGCCCATTGAAGTCAATTGAAAGACTCCAGTTGACTTCAGTGGGCTTCAAGTCAGACCCAGAAAGTAGTCCGAAGCATGGACTGTTTGGTGAGTTTCCTATTTGACTAATTAGTCTACATAATTCTATGTGGTTGTGGCCCTGTTAGTATTCGGGAAACAATGTTAAACTTGAAAGCTAATTAAGGAACATCGGGCTGTAATCAAACACTTCAGCAGCCTGAAATGGGTATTCACTAATCTCTTAGATATCATCGATTTAAATGGAATAAGATGGGCTCAATAACCATAGAAAATAACGTGCTGTGCATGAGGCAGGAGAAATGGAGGCATAAATTTGGGACTGACATCAGGAACGGTGATCCTTGCCATTAAGTAATAGGTGTGATTCTTCTTTTCTTTGAACTAATTGGGGTTGGAATCTTGTTTAAAAGGTTTTAGAATTTGTGAGTCAGGATGTTCAAAGTATTGAAAATAAATGGTAACATATTAACCAACTACATTTTAAATTGGCCATAAAGGTTGCTCTGGGAGTGTGCTAATTATGCTAGTTGTGATTGCTTTTCCAAATGCTTTGATTAAAAATATATTTTTTAATGATGATAGGAGCCCTCAGATGAAGAATATACAATTGTACAAGCATATGCTCAGATACTTTTAATTCTTCACAACATGCCTAGCCTATAGACTCTAGGTAATTAACTATGGCAATAAATTGTACATGCTACATTGCTTGCCTAGCTCTTAATGTCCATTAAACCAATTATCAAGAGAACGAGGGAGGATGCTTATGCAGCAATTTCTAGAATTTATAGCATCGGGAAGCAAGTAGAGGAAAGTATATATCTTCACAAGTAACTTAGTATCTATGCAGTACCATCTGACAATAAAACAGGGAGATACAGAGCTCTTTTGCTTAGAATTAAAGCCACCGGTTTTCTGATATTTTAGCAGGAGATGGGAAAATCTCCAAACCAAAATCCTCAATTCAGACTTGCACACAAATCCTAGTTCACAGTTTCAGCCTGGATGAATATGAGCACCCTGAAATGTTAGAAAGCTTGGGGCTGATGTATGAGCCCACAGGACAGAGTGGTCAGACCTGATAGTGCTGTTTCAGATTATTAGAGAAAAGCAGGTAGATGAAGTTATACTTCAAATTCCTTTCTAATTATAGCTCAGTTCCCTGTGATCTTTCCCTCCCTATCTATGTACACATGTGCCCACATATCAGCTAGAGCGACTGACAATTGGGGGAGGGGGTAATGCAGAAAAAGATTGGAAAGGTGTTTCCCCTTCTTGTTGAAAAAAACGTGGATGAAAGTGTTCCAACCACCTGTTACATATAGATTCACCTGCACATGAATCATGCTCTATAGACCTTATCAAAGTCAATGGGAGTTTTGCCATTGACTTCATTGAGCACAGGATCAAGCCTTATGAGTCACTGTCTGATTTCTGTTCCACTACGGGGGCACTGGAATCACACACCACCCCTTGCTGAGGGTTACTGGGAAAGCCAGTTTGGCCCAGATATTGCAGCATCTATCTGTGATATTGTATGGGCCACAGCACCACAGTATCTGAGCCCCTCACCATCTCTCAACATCTCTGAGATAAGGAAGGCTCATTATCCTTAGAGGAAACTGAGGCACAATCACCTGTGGCATACAGGAAGTCTGTGGCACAGCAGGGATGTGAACCAGAGCTCTCCCCACCTGCAGGTTAGCACCCTAGCCAATGGCCCAGTAGCATCCAAAAGGAGCCTAGGCTCAGGATCTCATTGTATTAGATGCTGTGCAAATACACTCCTTGTCCAGAATGCCTAGCCATCCCAGGTGGTACAAACACAGCAAGAGAGTCTAGAGAATGGTAAGAGGCAAGTGATGGGGTAACAATTACTGCTGCGAAGGAAATTGTTCTGATCTTGCAAGAGTTTGAGATTTTGGAATTTTTCCCCTCCTCCATCCTGAATTGGGACCAAAAAAAATAAAAATAAAATAAAGGTTAAATTGTAACTAAAATTTCAAAACAAAAAAGTTTAATACAGGACAAAGTTTTTGTTGCAAAAAATGTTGAAAAGAGATGTTTTGACAATTTCAATTTTTTTCTTCCAAATCGGGAAATTCATCAAAACAAACCAGGCCCCGGGGGTGGGGAGAACAGTTGTGGTTTTGACAAATCAACATTTTCATATACAAAAAGTTGTTGGAAAATTCCTAACCAGCTCTGGTAATAACATCATGTGGTTACATAGATTTATGTCAGGCATCACCTGATACTTCTAGATCATTTGGATATTTGCATTACAAAACCCATCATTTTCATTTTTAGCTTCTTTTTCAAATCTCCCTGTGAGTCAATTCCTTATGCCGTGGGCTGACACCTTCAGTCTGCCATGCCTGAGCTGAACTCTGGGTATCATTAGCTACAAATAGCATTTCATTCACATTGGCCTTTTCCTTTTCAGAAATTCCCATAAGGTCTTTAACAATATAAGAACATAAGAACGGCCGTCAGACCAAAGGTCCATCTAGCCCACTATCTGTCTACCGACAGTGGCCAATGCCAGGTGACTCAGAAGGAGTGAACCTAACAGGCAATGATCAAGTGATCTCTCTCCTGCCATCCATCTCCATCCTCTGAGAAACAGAGGCTAGGGACACCATTCCTTACCCATCCTGGCTAATAGCCATTTATGGACTTAACCTCCATGAATTTATCCAGTTCTCTTTTAAATGCTGTTATAGTCCTAGCCTTCACAACCTCCTCAGGTAAGGAGTTCCACAAGTTGACTGTGGGCTGCGTGAAGAAGAACTTCCTTTTATTTGTTTTAAACTTGCTTTGACACAAAACTCCCACAGAGCTTAATGGAAGCTACACAGTTAAACCCTACATAGCTCTTTTGTAAGTGCCATTCAGCGTATTCTTAAAAGATTTTCTGAAAGCTTGATTCTGCCAAGTGACCCGGCGATCTGGATTGTCCAGGAACTTACCCCATGATTTCCTCTCTGCACAACATCAGCAGACACAATCAAAAAGGGAAGAATTATTTTAGTACACAATACCTGCACAGATAGAAGTTGTGGATTCCCTAGGGAGCAAAAATACTTTTGACTTCCAAGCTAGCGTGTCCTTTGTTATGGCTACGGTATGTGTAGAGTAAGTGACATTAATTAATGGGCCGGGGAGGCTTAGCTTCGCTGAGCACATTTTTGAAGTAAGGTGCTTGAAAAAGCACTACAGACAGATCCTTTAGAAATGCTAGTGACTAAAGCACATGAGCGGTCTTTACAAAAAGAAAAGGCAAACTGAATAAACACACAAATGTAGTATACTTTGTTTCTGTCTTAGGAGATGTGACCAAACTTTTGCAAACAAAATACATTTGCTAAGATTTTCAAAGCCACCAGGGATTTGGGCACCCACTTTCCATTAAATTCAGTAGGAACTGGGCATCAGAATCCCCTATGCAGCTTTGAAAAATCTCAGCCTGTTTCTTGCGCTAGGACTAGCGAAAGGCTGACATGGCCTTCATCCCCCAAAACAGGTCTTGTGCAGTTTTCCTTCATCCACACATCTTAGCAATAAGGGGCAGCTGTACATATATCTTTAGTTAATTTCTTATAAATATCTGCAAAGATGAAGGCTGATGGGCCTGATTATTCATGTGAGATATAGATAAACAGCTGTTTGAGTAGTAAAAGTTGGGGGAAATTTTTAATGTTCCCTGTGTATGACACACACACACACACACACACACACACACACCCCTCTCTTTCCAAAGTCTTCAGTTAAATCAAATAAAAACCCAGTACTTGATTATGGAAGAAACAACTGTTGAGTGTTTTCTTGGTTTTGCTCATCAGTTTTTTCCTCTATTAATCTATTATGACTGGGGCTCTGGGGCTCCACTGCTCAGCTATCTTTCTAGACACAGGGAGAGACATAATAAAAATGGAAGTGTACAGGTCACGTTTCTACACTTCAACTAATGGAGTAATTTACTGGAGTGCTAATGGCTATGGCACTCTCCCATCATCCCCGAACTGTGTTGTTTTAACAGTGTGGGCTTTGAGGGGATATAGGTGTTGAGATAGTGCTGTTATTTGTGTATGCAGGTTATGTTTGCAATGCCGTAAGTAGATAGGACTCTGAAACCCTCACTAATTGGGCTGGCAGATGTTAGATTTAGATGCTTCCTGGAAGGTTTTTTCCAGTTGCCTCTCTCCTCACTCACATGCCCGTATAACTCATTCAGGAGGAGCTGTGTGGAGTTCATGCCTTAATGAATTGGAGATAAGATTTGTGACAAGATTTGCAAGACTTTTCCATGGCTAGTAGCTTCCACTGAGAAATCCGACCATTTCTTTTTGGTAGTCTAATTATACTGATTTCCTTCCTCCCATGTGATGTAACAGTAATTGTATCTGTAATAACTATTCTTCTATTCTGGTCTAGAGAGGGACCACTGACTCGTCCCATTTTTTCATTTGACACACTCCTACATACACACCAATCTCTAATGGCACTCCAGGTTTCAGATCTACCTGCTATCACATAGTCTCCATTTAATAAGTTCTAGTTGATGCATGTTTCCAATGTTCCTTCCATTTTATAAAGAAAGATCTTAGTACATTCTTTATTTCAGAACAATATTCTGTTAAAAGACTATAACATAACATGAAGATGACCACATTTTCAAAAACATGAAGCAATAGTTCAGGGTCATAAAGTGCTCATACAATTTGTATAGTCCTTCACATAATGGGGTGTCTTTTTGCCTGGTCTCATGGTGTTACCATAAACATGATTACATATGTGTATTTTTATTACTGTGTATCATTGTTGCTCCTTCCGGCTTCTAACTCAGCAGTTACATTGCTTATTTCCCAGAGTGGAGGGTTTTTCCCTCAGTGTTCTGAATGAGTTTATCGTGAAACAATGCTGTTAATATACATTTTAAACAACATAGGAGCTTTGACCTTTTTATCCACAGACAGTTCAGGACACTGAACACTGAATTATTTGCTCTTGGCAAAAGAGCCAGCTCTGCTTCATCTTGAATACATATTTTGTAGTCATAAAGACAAACATTTTGATGCAATAGAAAGGGAGACATTTCAGGAATCTCAGAAGTTCCTGGAACACAGACATGTGAATGCCTGTCTCACTCTAAGTGATACATACGTGGCTTCTTTACATATCTTGGATGCACGAAACTTTTACTGTTCCTACCTTCCAGCCAGCAGCCTGTCAAACAAGACCTCTCCATTTGGAACTTTCAATAAGATGATGAAAGTTCTAAATGAAGAACTTTTGATTCAGACAAACTCCCATTCCATTATCTCATATAGCCAAATCCCTCCTCTCTTTACTTACTTGGCTGCAGCCAGTGGATATGCAAGTATCAGTCTGTCAAGTGATTGTGAAGCTAGCGTTATCAGAGCTCGTGCTCACAGTGTGTCACAAACCTATATTTAATGTGTACATGTGGCATGCTTTTTCATCTGAAATCTCCCACCTTCCCATGGAGCGTGCTAGTGGGGTAGGATGAGGCAATGTCTGTCTGAAATGAAGTTGGAAGTCATGTTCTGCTGACATAAAATGACCTTAGCAAGAATACTAACAAACTAACTTTTGTCACTATTTCACACTAGTAAAATGACAGCACTTATCCAATAAGTAATACCAGAAATAGGCAATATGCCAGCAGACTTGACTGCACCCTGCATTCTTCCAAGATTGGAATAAAACTCAGTTTGTCTTTTATTACATAGGCATTGTTCAGAGGGGAACTTAAACACAGAGCTTCTGTCTAGTACGTATAGATTATAAAGGCCTCTAGCTCTTTTCATTGGGGAAAAGATTGCCAAGAGCAGATGCCCACAGGTCCAAGCCAAAGTTTTCCCTCTCTATACTGTTGTGCTGTATACTGGGACCCATTTGGCTGTGGAAAGGATCCAAGCAATGGGAAGGCATGACAAAAAACCTAAACCAATGTGTCCCCTTTAAGAAGTTCTCAGGGAAGGAGCAATCTTAAAGTTCCTAAGGCCATCACCTTTGGGTCTGACCTACTGGGTCAGAGTCAGTAGACAATCTGTGGGCCCACTCAGGCTAGTGCCTTGGAACCTGAGAGCACAACCTGCCTGGCCTGTAGTCATCTCTATCCTGCTGAGCTTCTTCTTCCTGTTTAAATCATCCACGGCAGGGCTAGGGAATCCTTGATTGCACCCAGGGTTGCTTTGGCTGTAAGCACCAGACTATCCCTTGAAGGAGCAGTGCACTCCCCATAGGCTGTCACCTTCCACCCCAGAGCTGGCTGCATTTCAGTCATGTGTGTATGCACATTAGTGTGAAAATAGACTTTAGATTACAGCCCTGCAGATTGGCTTACTATATGGAAACTGTGGCAAAGTACCTGTCTCTCCTCCCCTAGCTCAGTCCTTCTCAGCCTTGGAGACACAGGCTTGGGCAAAGCAAAAGCCCTTCACAGTCACACAGGGTCTGGCTGATCCCTTCTCAGTCAGGGCTGATCCCTTCTCAGTCAGACCCTTGTTCTGTTGTCCTCTCCTTCTGGGGAGAGTGCAACCTGCCTTGCAAGAAAAGTTTTTAGAGTTCAGCTGCCTCTACTTCTCTCCTCCCCACCCTGCTTCCCTGCCAGGGAGGGTTTAAAAAGGTCTCCAGCCATTGGGGCCAGCTGAAACTAATTACCTCCCTGGTAACCTCTGTTCCAGCTGAACGTTATTCCTCCATGGTTAAGCCTTCTGGGACTAATTACTACCCCACTCTTGGTAGCTAAGTGTCCTGAGTTTGCCACAAAACACACAAGTATCAGAGTTGGTTTCCATCACAACTCAGTACAATACATCTCTAATGACAATGCTGAGAATGTTCAGAGTAGGGGGCAGCTACAGCAACGGTACTGAGAACCAGAAGTTCATACAGAAGGTCTTGGCAATCTGTGCCTAGCAGCATCCCCAGAAGAAGTAATGTCAGACAGCAGTTAGTAATGTGTTTTTTATGACACTACCTAACCTGCTTGGTATGTCAGACAAAACATACCTGAAGAGACAGTCCTTGAAGACCTGATGTCTTTTCCATCATCAGCTACTGTGGTCTTATGAGTCTTCTGAGGGGACAAAGACCTTGCCAGTAAATTCTAGTATATCACATCACCTGAGAAGCAGTATTAGCTGTGAGGTTTACTCTTCCTTATTTCTGTCAAGCCCTGGCCTTTATGCCAATTGTTAGAAGGGAAGCGGAGCTTTGAAAGGAGAATAAAGGTTTTATTTCTTTTTTGCTGAGGGGTTTTTTCTTTGGCAGTCTCCACCCACCCCTTTCAAACAATGTAAAGTGTACAGTGGAGTTGAATTTTATCTCAGGCAGAATCTTTCAAAGCTTTAGCTATCAGCAAGTTTTAATCTTATGCTTGGAAACTCACCAAGTAACATTAACATTTTATTTCTGCATGTGTTCATTTAACAATCATAGGGCCTGATTGAAAGGCCAATGTGTCAGTCTTTCATTGACATCACTGGACTTTTGGGCAGGACTTTTAAACAATATCTATAGCCTTCCTGTTTTAAGTACTATATATGGATTTAAAAAGCTCTTGGATGGACAGATTTTCATATTGACAACAGGAAGTTCAGATAGAGGAAAAAATATTCTAGCAAGATCATTATTTGTGTGTAAACTTTATTAAATGGGCAAGAGATTAAAATCATGAAAGAAAAACTATTCTATTCTCTATTTCCTGAGACAACATATGGATTTAAAATCCCAGTCACTTGGTACCAACATAGTTTATCTAATATATTCAAATTGCTGTTACCGAGGGCCGGAGATTTACATAGCACATCCCAAATTAACAGCTCTTCAGTAATCTGAAACAGTTTCTGAAGATAGCAAATAGTAGGGTGTTGTATCAACCAGGCAAGGTACTAACAAACTTCAACAGGACTTTATTTTTGCAGTGGAAACTTCTTTACCAAGCTGTTGCTGCACTCTCTGTAACTCTCACTCAGCCTGCTCCTTCCTGTTCTTTCAGACTCCCAACAGCCAGTGCTCCCAGTTCTAATAATTACAGCAGCATCTAAACACCACATTCCTTCCTCTCTTAAGAAACTCTCCCAATTAAAATAAACATTGTTGTACTAACCACAGGAACAAATAGGAAACAAGACATTATACTGTTGGCAGAAATATTACACTGAAAACACTGCAGATACTACATAACAGTCTCTAGTTCAGGCAGGTGGTCATCTGGGTCTGACAGTCCGCCTCTCAAGCCCTCATTCCAATGCAATGTCTTCTTGTGTTGGTTCTACGGTGAAGTCATCCAATGCAGACTGGGTGTTGGCATAATCTCCTGTTGGTGCATAGGCAGGTGCAAGATCAGAAGTATTCCATACCCACCCATCAGAAAGTCGATAGGTGTAAGGTCCCTTCTTCTCTATGATTTTAAGAGGAGCTGTGAATTTATGGTCCCCTTTGCGTATGATTCCAGGTTTTCGTATTTTAACGAAGGAACCACACTCAAACTTTGGTTCCTTAGTACCCCGCCGCTTGTCTATGAAAGTCTTAGACTTTGCTTGGTTCTGTTCAACTGTTTTTCTCACATCATCCTTGTTTGGGGCATCAGGTCATGCCTTTAACAATCCAGCAATGTTCAGTTTAGTATTCATCTGTTTCCCATGCAGTAACTCTGCAGGTGATCTTTGCATTGTGGCATGTTGTGTAGCCCCGTATGCTTGCAAGAAATCAGTAGTGAAGGGTATCCACAATCACCCTTCCAGCTTAGCTGTTTGCAAACTCTCTTTCAAACTTCTGTTAAACTGTTCACTTTCCCCATTGGCTTGAGGGTAATATAGGGATGACCTTCTGTGTAAAATGTTCCTCTCTGCTAGAAAAAAGTTTCAAACTCCAGAGAAGTAAATTGATTACCATTATCTGAAACCAGTTCTTTGGGGTTACCTTCCCTGCTAAAAACTGAAGAGAGAAATTTAATTACTGTAGCAGAAGAGATTTGCGATGTAAACGCTACCTCAGGCCATTTACCGAAATAGACTATTAAAGTGATGGCATAACGACAGTGAACTGGCGCAGTATCAAAGGGTCCTACACTGTCAGTCGCCACTTTTTCCCATGCAGATTCAGGAAGAGGAACAGGCTGTAATGGAGGGGTACATGTCACTGCTGTCTTACCATGCATTTAGCAAGTGACATAGGATTTTATGAGTGCTTCAGTTTGAGAGTCCATCCCTGGCCACCAATACAGATCCCGTAGTCAGTTTGATTCTGACAATTTCTCGATGAGTATCATGTGCCAGGTCTATGAGTTTTGACTGTAATTCTTCTGGAACAAGTAGCCGGTGTGTACCTTGTAGCACACAGCCATTGAGCAAAGAAAGTTCATCCCGAGCTCTAAAATAAGGCAGCAAAACTGGGTCAAGGTCTTTAGGATTACTGAGCCACCTCTTTGTCAGAAGTTCCCATAGTTTTTGTTGAATTGGACACGGTGAACAAGCATCTTGAAATTGCTCTCTTGTAACAATAAGAGTAAGAGTGCTTGTAATAAGCGCAACTACTACATCCTCATCCTCCGGTGGCTCATCTGGTGAAGGCAAAGGCAGGCGAGAAAGGCAATCAGCTACGACATTTTGGTTTCCAGGCTTATATTCCAGTTCATAACTGAAAGAGAGTAGTCTTGCAGACCATCTAGCAATACAAGTTCCTGCTCTTCCCAGTCCTTTCATGGTGAGCAACATTGTCAAAGGGCTGTGGTCTGTGCACAACTTGAATGTGCGGCCCCACAGGTAAGTTCTCCATTTTTCAGTAGCCCAGACACAAGCAAGTGCTTCTTTTTCAACTGTAGAATATTTTCTCTCAGCATTTCTTGGTGTCCTTGAAGCAAATGCAACAGTCCTCTCTGTGTTGTCCTCATGAAGTTGTGTGAGGACAGCCCCAAGTCCATAATCAGAAGCATCAGTAGTTACAATTGTGGGCAATGCAGGACTGAATAGTGCAAGTACTGGACTATGTACAATCAAGTCTTTCACCATTTTGAAACTAGTTTGTGCATCCATTGTCCACACTAAGGTTGAACTTCTCCGCAGTAATTCTTGTAATGGTTTAATGACAGAAGCATAACTGGGAATGAATTTTGCATACCAGGAGGTAAGACCCAAGAAGGAACGTAAGGTTTGCAAATCCGCTGGAAGAGGAGCATTTGAAATTGCCAGGATATGATCTGGATCAGGTTTTAGTTCAGCCTGTGAAATTGTATGCCCCAGAAAGGAGAGTTCAGTTTGTCTAAATTTGCATTTGGACCTATTGAGCTTGAGACCTACTTTGCTGATGCAGTTTATTACAGACTGCAGGTCATTGTCATGCTCCTCAGTAGTATTTCCAAACACGATAATATCATTCATCATTCAAATAGCACTGAACTCCATGTTGATTCTTCAGAATCAATGACTTCATTTTTTGGAAGGCACCTTGGGGCTGATGCGACACTGTATGGAACACGTTTAAAACGAAATAGTCCCTCATGTGTAACAAATGCTGTGAGATCTCTGCTATCTTCATGCAACATAGCCTGGTGGTATGTGCTCCGCAAATCAAGAGAAGAAAACATCTTTGCTCCACAGAGTTCTGAAAATACTTCTTCTATGTGAAGAAGAGGATGGCTGTCAATCACAATAGCTTTATTTGACTCCCTTAAGTCCACACAAAGGTGAATGCCTCTACCCTTCTTCTGCGTCACCACCATAGGTGAAACCCATTCCAAGGAGTTAATCTCTTCAATGATGTCCTTTTGAACAAGTTGTCTAAGTTCCTCTGAAACAGCTTCCCTGACTGAAAATGGTGAGCACCGTAATTTCTGTCGTACAGGCATCACATTATTCTGCATTTTAACTTTATGCAGAAACCCATAAGCGCGGCCAAGTTTCTCCTCAACCTGGGGTTGGGCCCCAGCTGAAACTGGTGTGTGTACTGCAAGAGTGCTTTGCTGAGGAAGATCAATTCGTCCATTAACTACCCTGAGATTTAAAGCAGCCAATACATCTCTGCCAAGGATAGGAGTGCCTTTGGGGACAATGTAGAACACAGCAATCACCAAAAGTAACTATTGCTGGCAGGCAGCCATGTACTGGAATATGTTTTTTCAAATAGCACACTGTAGCGAGGCGGCCTGGCTCCCAGCCACGCCCGAGAGGGCTGAGCCCCCACACCGGGCCCTTACACACACCAACTGAAGTTTGGACTCGGTAAGAGGCACATCTTTAAAGTAATGCAAATAGATGGAATCAGGTAGTACAGGTACTGCTGAGCCAGTGTCCAACGTTAGCTGAATAGAGTGTGATTTGACTGAGGGTATGGTGGAAACATCTACAGTGTACTTTATCTGCTCTGGAACATGTGCAGTAGTGATTTTGTCCACACTCAGCACAGTAACATCTGGTATTTTAACTGCATGCGCCTGTTGATTGGACTGGCTACTGCAACATACTTTAGCAAAATGCTCAATCTTTTTACAAAGATTGTACTGAGCTACTTTGGATGGACATCCTGTGTAGCTTGCAAAATGTTGTGGGGGATCCACAGCGAAATCTTGCTTTTAATATATTTTGAATTTGCGATGCAGTGGCTTTTCATTAGCTTTCCTCTTGCAATTGTTTGTCTGCAGTGATAGTGAACTTTTCTGCAAAGGAGTCACAGCCTGGACTGTGTCTTCTGTATCTCTGCTCATTATTTTGGCTTCAGCTGTAGCTGACTCAATCTGAGTAGCAATCATTATTGCTTTTTCTAGTGTAAATTGTAGTTCTAGAAGTAAACGTTCTCTGACATTAAGCATGGTTGTTTTCTCAATGAGCTGGTCTCTAATCACCTCATCTGCCATATTCCCAAAGTCACAAGTTACAATCAGACTCCTCAGGGAAGCAATATACTGCATTATAGTCTCCCCTGGTTTCTGCTCACGCTGGCAAAATCTGTAGCAATTAGCCACTGCATTCACTTTTGGCACAAAAAAGTTCTTGAATGCAGTGAGTGCAGTCTCATATTTATCATCTGCAAGAGGAAAAGTGTAAAATATACGCTGCCCTTCTGCTCCAAGGCAGTGGATTAGCAGAGCAAACTTTCTTACTTCAGAAATCTCTGTAGCACTGATTGCAAGCAGATAAGTCTCAAACATCAGGATCCAGACCGTAAAAGCAATTGGAGGCTCACCTGGGCTCTGCAGAAAGGGTGCAGGTGGGTTCAGAGGCAGAAGATCCATCCTTGTTGCCAAAATGTTGTATCAACCAGGCAAGATACTAACAAACTTCAACAGGACTTTATTTTTACAGTAGAAACCTCTTTACCAAGCTGCTGCTGCACTCTTTGTAACGTTCACTCTGCCTCCTCAACTCCTCCCCCCTCCTTCCTGTTTCCTGTCCTTTCAGACTCCCAACAGCCAGTGCTCCCAGTTCTAATAATGACAGCAGCATCTAAACACCACATAGGGTTAACAGAAATCATTTCAACATGCTTTTTGTCTTTAAGGGGTCACTACTACATGGACCTGCACAATATTTTATGGATCTTAATCAAGTTGTTGAGACTGGATTTGCCAAAATCTTCCTAACTGTCTGTGCAAAATACACAACTTCTGTTTTATGGATGTCATCGAAACTTTTGCTGCTTCCTTATCTCCATTAAACCCGTTATGGGTTTGTATCACCTGGCCTGAGGGTGGCATTATAGTAGGAACTTGGGACTCTCCAATCAAAGAAAGGGGACCTATTATGCTACCTGATGTACAGACAAATCTGTAGTTCCCGCTTCAGAGAGTTTTTACAATCTGGGTGTCAAATAGGACCCAACCGGTAGACAAAAAGAGGGTGGGAAGATAAGGTCACAAAATGATCAGACAAACAGAAAAATGGAAGCTGCCCCACTTGTCTGAATGCCCATTATGTGTTTATATTAAAAAATAAAATGCTGCTGCAGTCACAATTTTAACCAAAAAAGCTATTTCCTCATTTAAAACATGTAAAAAAAAAAAGTATTAAAACATTCTGTTTTGCCAAACACTGAAACTAAACAAGTCAAGCAGTTATACTAATGGTCTAATCTTTAAATCAAGGGGAGTTTTGCTATTGATTTGAGTGAGACCAGTCCCCAAAATAGGTCCTGATTCAGCATAGTATTTAGTACATGTTTAAGATGCAAGCATGTGCTTAAGCCCCATTGAAGGTTAAAGTTAAATTTGTGCTTGAGTGCTGTGCTGAATAAGGACAGGCTGCAGAGTCAGGGAAAAACAGCCAGCAAGTAATAAAATGAAAGACTTTTTCTAATTTGAGAATAAGCATTTCACTTTAGATCTTCAAGTAATGTAAAATGACAAACTCAGGTCTAATTCCTGCTTCCCTTTTCCACTGCACTAAAGAGGAATCTCTTGTCTACATTCTTATTTTTTGGTCTACATTCCCTTGTCTACATTTCTTATGTATATGGACCTGAAATTTAATCAGTGGAGTCTCTTTAAAAAGAAAATTACTAGTAGAAAATTTGAATAAGCAAACAGAAAGGATACATACTTATGGATCGCTCTTCCTGGCTGCCTAACTCTGGAATTTATCAATCTACCTTTAGTGAAATGTCAGGCTTGGAGAAGCTTGAAAGAATCCTATGCTACTGAGAATCCGCTCTTGATAAACCAGTATTAAATAATGAATAAAGATATAGAGGGGGGGGAAGAAATGGGAAATGAGGAAAAGATAAAAATGTAAAGTGCTTGAACCTTGTAGCTCATCTACTGAAGATAAGAACAAGAAAATTAGGAGGCAAAATGAAAGTACTTTGGGGTCTAAAAATGAAAGTAAATTATAAACTTTAATCCCCAGTTACAACAGTATCTGAACATACTAGATTTCAGTAATATTATGGATTGAGAATATAAGCAGATGTCCATTCATGCTCAGATGATTTTAATGTGGATTTAATTTGTGGATCTTGCTTTCTGAAACATGATAAATGGGATGGGGTCAGTAGGACTATATTCCTGGGGCCAGATCCTCAATGGATGTAAATAAACAGTTCCATCTGGTCCATAGTTCTCTTACTATAAATGGCAGAATCTACGGCAGTATGAGACTGAATTTACATATGATGAGCTGTTCTGTAAAAGTGATGATAAAGCAAATAAATCTATCCCACCAGTCACAGCACAGGGCATTGAAATGTACTAAATAGCAATGCAATTGAGAGGTTACCTCTTTGAGCCTGATCCTGCAGTCTGTACTCAGGCAGAAGTCACATTGATTTCCATGCCAAAGAAAGAATTACATGGCTAGGCTGCTTTTGCCAATCAAGAGGCAGCAGCATCAACAGCCCAGAACACACACTTTTCTTCCATGCATAGTTGGACGCAGTGCTTACCCTCTGGGATACATTGTGCAGTCCTTCCCCTTGCTTGTACTCGAGGGCTTTTGAAGAAATAAAGTTGAGTCCCTGAAGAAAAGGGGATTGGACTCTTATGGCTAAAGAATGCCCTTTTGATGTATAGGCTGGTGAGTTAGCCCACTGGTTTACAAGACTTCTCTCTCCCACTTCATTTTCATCTACTGTCTTACTATTCCTAAGGGTAAATCTGCTTTGAAATTCAAAACAGAAAATAAAGAGTCAGAAAACAGAGCTATTATAAGTCAGCATAACTGCATTGACCTAAAGCTGAGCCAGTAGAGATTCTGGTCCAAAATATCAGCATTGTCTTCCAAATACTATTTGGTCCTGAGAAGCCAGTTACAGAAAAGAAACCTCTTTGATAGTTCACCTTGTATAGATACTTGGACCTAGATCTATGCTCCTAATTTATGGCTGGATTCTGCTGACATTACTGAAGCCAACTAATGATCACTCATGGGGTAGGGTACCACACCCTACTCCATGAGTATTGCCATTTTATCCAGTGTAGCTTCTGGAGTAAGGTAATTATACTGCTCTGGGATTGTCCAAACACTGAGTCAACTTCTGCGCCCATTGAAGGAAATGGCAAAGCTTTCTTTGACTTCAGTGAGAGCGGGATCATGCCAGTATATTACAGATGAAGTCAAGTTACTGCTAGTCTTCTGATGCATTTTTGGGTGTTCTGTTTTTTTTAAATCCTCAAAGCTATCATGTAGGGCAGATTTTCAGTCTCTACTAGCAAAATCAAACAGCTAATACCAATTGGAACTGAGAATCCACACTACATGTTAATAGGAAACAAAGCCTAGGATCTGGTGAATACCTTCCCAAGCTAGTCACTGAATAGATAAAATCTTTGTGCATGCTCAAGTGCTTTCAACTATATGTTGGGAATTGTTTGTTATGGAGCCAAGCCTCTGCACTAAAACTGGGTTACATTTTTTGGACAAATAGTTTAAATTAAAAAAGCAGTTTCAGGTTGATGTAAACTATTGATGAATGTGCAGAATTGTTCTAGACAAAGAATCCTGGGCTAGAATCACAAGGGGTTGCTATTCACAAACCCAGAGACATTAGCCCTGTGGTCTTCCAATTGTCCTGTGATTAGGGCACATGTAAGATAACAAAGTCCCAGGTTCAAATCACTGTTGTGGAGATTTATAAATATTAATTGGAGCAGGGGATTGGAATCCATTGCTTTGAGAAAAATACTAAAACTGATAGTAGTACCCAGTTATGAGGAGCGTGTGTCATCACTATGGCCTGGTTCCAATTTACTACAGTACTGGAAAATGGCACATTTGTAATTTTCTCAATTCCAATCCCCTGTCCCCAGTCAAATCCAGCAGATCACAATTTCATTATTCCAGCCAAAGCACAGCAGAAAAATCATTTTCTAGCACAAAACAAAAAACAAAACTACACAAAGTTTTTTCACTTTAAAAGCAAAGATCAGAGATGGGGGTTGGGGGCTTAGCTACATACCTACGAAGTGTTTTCATGGAGACTTGTGTGCATGGTTAAAAATGTGACGGAAAGGATGATGGGTTTTAGTGACAAAAGAGGTCTTTTCATCTGCTGTAGCTTCTAACAATTACTATATTAGAGGGTCAATGGCTCACCAAGAATGTTACAATTTGTTTCCATAGTCCTTTGCCTCAGAATCTCAAAGCTCTGTAGAAGCAGTCAGGGCAGCAGCACAGGTAGGTTGGTACGGTACGCCATACCAACAAGATATGTATAGCCGGTATGGCGTACCGGAAAAAGGAGCAGAAGAACGTGGAGCTGCTGGGTGGCTCCACACCAGCAGCTCCTCTGGCACAGCTGCACCTCCCCCAGCCCTTCCCCGCAGGGACTCCTCTGGCTCTCAGCAAGAGCCCCACTGGAGGACAGGGCTGGTTAAGGACAGGACAGGACAGAGGAGGAGCTGCCAGCGTTCTGCTCCTTTCCCTGCTGCAGTTCCCAGGAGAGCCCTGCAATGGAGAAAGGAGCAGAACCTGGAGTTTCTGGGCAGTCCATGCCCACAGCTCCTCCATTCTGCCCAGAAGTAGGAGATGAAACATTTGGACTACATGCCCACACAAGAATTAGATGAGTAAGTATCTCCCTTAGTTGGGGGGAAGTTCTAGTGGCACAGGTGTAAGTGGGTGGGGAATGCCCTCCAGTTCTTCTCCAGAGAAGAAAGGGGAATGGCAGGATACTTACCCCCTCCTTGTCAACTCACTGGCCAGTACAGCTGAATCAGCCTGGAGGGGGGAGGGCAGTAACTCGGTGGTGGAATACATGAACGATAAATTAGGCCCCACACGAGCAAGGTGGGGCTTAGAGGAGCATCCCTGAGTCAAAACATTTCTAGAGTTACAGCTCATGCACCATTCTTTGCTTAGAGTTGGGCCTAAAGGCACCAATCTTGCCCTAAAACAGTTAATTTGCTGAGAGTTATTCACTGACTGTGCAACTGTAACACTGCGAAAGCCTGGCTGTCAGTGGGTGGGATTGAATCAGGGACCTTTGGAGTTTAATGTGTGAGCTAAAAGCCACCTGACTTTTAGCTAAGGCTATAGAGCAGACTCATTTTAACACTATGTGGTTTTGGTGCCACTAGATAGGACAGAACACCATATCCAGGGGTGTGTGATTTACATAACATCAAGAGAAAATTGTACCATGGAGGTAACCTGAAGCCTAGTACGCTGAAATCAAACACGTGATTCTAAACCAGGAAGTAAAATAGGCAATAAAGACATTTTAAAAATGTCCTACACAGGGGGTGAAGTAAAAACTCAGGCAATATCTTAAGTCAAGGAGGCTTGAGGGAATATAGAGCCTCCTATTAGTCTGAGGAAATAGCTGGCTTTGCTGTATAACTCACAATTTGGAGGGTTTTTTTAACCCACATTAGATTTGTACAGCAGATAAAAATGGAATACCTGCAATTTACAAGCAGCAAAGTTATTTTGTTACGCCTGGGGATGTTTTTATGCAGGAGGGAAAGAAATGTCTCTTTCTGTAAACTTCCAGCATTACATGCATCACCAAGCTAAAGAAACAGATTTCTACCCTACTGAGGCAAACAAATAACTCCAGTTTCACATGCTGCATCATAAGCAAAAAGTGTTGGGGGGAGGGAGGGGAAATGGAAAATGTAGGAGATGCATTGTGTGCATATATAACATTTATTTATATAGCAATCTCAGTGGCTAATATTAGTTACAACTGACTGGCCTGCAATAAGACACTTGTGGCATGGCCTTGACTGGTCTAGGGCAGCAGACTCAGGGTCACAGGGCTCTGGCTGTGGGGCTATAAAACTCCAGTGTAGACATTCAAAGTCAGGTTGGATCCCAGACTCTGGGATCCTTCCCTGTCATGGGGTCTTAGAGCCAGGACTCCCACTCAAACCTGAACATGTACACTCCAATTTTATAACCCCACAGCAGGAGCTAAGCCAACTGAAGCAGGCCAGTCCTACGTTTTTTACTGCAGTGTAGACATACAAAGCTTTTGGTGCACTTAGGGTAAGTAATGAGATGGGGTCTATGTCTCCAGAAGTAGTTGTGATGGTTAAACTGAATCCGGGGGGGATTAGTCCATTAGAGTTGGATTGCTGACTGCAAAACACCACATCTTCCATACCTATAGAGGGAAGAGCACAATATGACCCGTACCACTTAAAATAGGTCCAGTATTCTAGCACAGTGTTTACTATAATGAATTGTCTCATTGGCATCTGTGGGGAAGGAGACACTAGTACATAGAGCTGGGTGAGACGTTTTGGCTGAAACTTTGTTCACCACAAAAAAAAAAAAGATGCAGATTCAGAGTGTGTCACAAATTCATATCAAATTTCACAAATTGTTTCAATTGGGGAAAACATTGTTTTGACTTTAAAAAAAAAAAGTGAATGTTTGATGCCAAACACTCATTTCAAGGTTTACTTCAATTTAAAAAAATTAAAAAGCTCAAAACATTTGATCCCAAAATAATATTTTTGACTTTTCTGTGCAGCCAGCAAACCAAAACAATCAGTTCTTGGCACAGCTCTAATGTTAAGGATTATGCATAGTGGTGCTCACAGGATCAGGGTCTTATTGCAGTATCTACCCAATATCTGCTTCTTTAGGTACTGTGAGGGGGCAGCACCGCCCCACACTAGCTCCAGCAGTGTCAGACCAGTGGCACTGACAGCGGAAATCCCGCCCCATCCGTACTGGCCATGCTCCAAGTGCTCTGGGAGTATAAAAGGAGGGAGCTCCGCCCAGACTGGGTGGCTGGCTGCAGGGGAAGGACCTGACTGGGAGCTGCCTATGAAGGACCAGCCACTGCCTTTGAAGGTGCCAGGGATGGAAGCCTCTCCAGGCAGGCTCAAAGCCCTATGGTGGAGGAAGCCGAGGAGGTGACTGACCTGGTGGCCTGCAGGGAACCTAGGGACTTGTGGAAGACCTTAACTCTCAAGCTGGTAGGAAGTGACTGGGGGGGGATGGACTGGTACCTTGCCTCTGCTAAGCCTCAGTGTGTTTCAGTAGGACCCCCCCACTGAGCCAGTGACAGGGTTCTATGCTGTGGTTAGGGCTGCAGGCTGGGGGCCAGTGGAGTGGAAGAGACTCCAGCCATTAGGCAATACTGCCCTGCAACCAGTGGTGACCCTATGGACTCTGGTCCCTAGGCTGCACTACCCTGTAACCAGAGGCACAAACCCTCACAGGTACCTAAAAGACCTTTGAAAATCTGCTCCTTCATCCTAATCTCATTATAGGAGGTTAGGGTTACAACAGCTTTGCAAACCCCAAGCATTCTCCTGGGGAACTGTGGTCTAGATAGTATTACTATGAGGTAGCTACACAAAACTACTTAAAGACTATACTCAGAGTAGTTATCAATGGTTTGCTGCCAAACTGGAAGGGTGTAGTGGCAGGGCCGGCGCTACCATTAGGCAGCCTAGGCAATCGCCTAGGGCACCAGAATAATTGGTGGGCGTCATTTTGCCGGAGGGGGTGGCAGGCAGCTCCGGTGCAGCTGCCGCAGTGGTGCCTGCGGAGGGTCTGCTGGTCCGCGGCTCCGGTGGAGCCGCCGCAGTCCTGCCTGCGGACGGTCGGCTGCTCACATGGCTCCGGTGGACCTCCCGCAGGCACCACTGCGACAGGTCCACCGGAGCCGCGGAGCGCCAGACCCTCCGCAGGCACCACTGCGGCAGCTCCACGGGACCAGCGTGCGGGGAGGTGAAATTGCCGTGTGCCTAGGGCGTTCAAACCCCTAGCATCAGTCCTGTGTAGTGGGGTCCTCCAGGGGTCTGTCACTATTCAATATTTTCATTAACAGCTTGGATAATGGAACTGAGTGTGTTTATAAAAATTGGTAGATGACACCAAACTGGGGGAGATTTGGTGGACAGGATTAGGATTCAAAAAGACCTTGACAGATTAGAAAATTGGTCTGAAATGAACATGACAAAATACAATAGTTCAAAGCATTACACTTTGGAAAGGAAAAGTCAAATGTACAGCCACAAAATAGGAACTAAGTAGCAAGGCGCTAGCACTGCTAAGAATGATTCAGAGATTATAGTACATCAAAAATTGAATGAGCCAACAATGCAATGCAGTTGCAAAAACACGAATACCATTCTGGGGAATTATCACAGGATGCTCTACTCAACCCTGGAGTGCCTCCTTGTGAACACAGCTGAGAGTTAGTTCTGCTGGTCTAATGCCTCCTCCTTCAAGTGCTCACTCCATGTTTCTCATTCTCAGGATGCAACTGCTCCATCTTCATGGCTTGACCCTCTAGCCAGGTCACTGTAATTTTCCCGTTCCAAGGGGGATGCATACTAAAGTCCCTCTGTATCAATTAGCCCAGGCAGTCTTCCAACTCACTGCTCCTCAATGGTGCCACTTGCCCAGTGGCTGGTAGGGAAATTCAGGCTTACCCTCTTCCCCAGGTTCTAATCCAGGGACCCTACAGCCAAGATCTGCACCGTTTCACACCTTACCTGCCTTTTCTTTCTTTCTGAATAAAAACCTCAATCCAGACCCAAATTTTCAGCTTTATATAATCTCTATAAGAAATTAAGGAACTGAATTGTCTTAAAACAAGGATTTAATATAGTATGTGACTGCTACATAGTACAATGCTATGCCTCATAATAATGCTCCAGAGACTCTTTCTGGATGATTGATGGGTTTTATTGTTTAGTAAATAACAATGCAGTTTTTAAATGAAAAAAATGTAGCATTCATTTTCTAGTACTGGATCTAACTTGGCTTCTCTGTTGTAGTGAGGTTTTCAATCTGCATTGACAATAATTAAGCTCAGAAAGGGTAGGAAGTTCTTTTCTACTTCTTCCAGCTGAAAATGGCTCTAGGAAAGCAGTAGAATATTCTTGGAGATAAAATACATAGTATCAACCATGTTTACTCTCTGCTAATAGCACTGAATTAGATGATTAGTGTTTGTTTTGTCTAATAAAACACAAAGGTATAATCATATTAGGGCTTTCTGTTTTCTCTTTGTCGGTAGGAAATTGCTACAGTGAAGAAGTTCTTGTTTCATGCCCCCTTTGTCTCACTTTCAGCATCAGAAAAAAATAGTGCCTATTTGCACAGTGGCAAAAGCAAAGGGGATAAAGGTGGATGGTAAATAACTATTAGGATATAGATATTCAGGCCTGTCTGCAAAGGCCTATACTTTAAGAATGTAGGTGTATTCTTATCACTTAGCTAGTTATAGAGGTATAAAAGAATCAAAATCACTGTCTGTATTGGCCTTCTCTTACTGTGACAGGTTAAGGCCGTCAGCTAAGATTTAATTAGACAGCCATAAGCTGGGAAGTGTATGGTCACATCCACACATTCCAAACTAGTCACATTGAAATAAGGTGCTATTGGGCTGTTAGGAATACACTCCTGCCCTGATATTTCTATCACCTCCAGAGAAAGGGAAGAGCCTAGAAGATGTAAAAGGAAACTTAGTTTAATAGCATCCTGTCTGGCAAGAACTCACTTATCAATAGATACAGCTGGAAAACCCTCATGTCTGTATAGATTTAGTTGTGAAATCTTCACTTCTGTATTGTTTTGTATGTTTATTTGCATGGTCTCTATCTGGTTCTGTAATTGTTTCTATCTGCTGTATAATTAATTTTCTTGGGTGTAAACCAATGAAGGTGGTGGAATATAACTGGTTAAATAACCATGTTACAATATGTTAGGATTGGTTAATTAAATTTCAGTAAAATGATTGGTTAAGGTATAGCTAAGCAAAACTTAGGTTTTACTATATAGTCTGCAGTCAATCAGGAAGGGGGAGGGAAATGGGAACAGGAACCAGGGATAGGGGAAATAAAATCATGTCTTGCTAAAGGGGGAAATGGGAACAGGGGATGGGAACAGGAACAGGGACACAGGCAAGGCTCTGTGGTGTCAGAGCTGGGAAGGGGGACACTAAGGAAGGAAACTGGAATCATGCTTGCTGGAAGTTCACCCCAATTAACTTCGAATTGTTTGCGCCTTTGGACTTCGGATATTGTTGCTCTCTGTTCATGTGAGAAGGACCAGGGAAGTGAGAGGGTGAAGGAATAAGCCCCCTGAAAATAGCTTTTTGCTCATTATGCAGGTAATTTCTGCCATCAAGCTGTTTTGTAACTCCAGCAGATGTTTGAGTTCCTTTGAGCTTCAGGAAACATAATGGGATCACTTTTCTTTTTCCCTCCAGGAGCAAATGCCAGGCTATTTGTTTGATATTTGAACAAATTGGAGTACATTTTTTAACAAAAAGATGAGTAAGCTCTTATTGTTAAACAAAGATATAAAATTCACGTGGTGGAAACAGATTTCAGGTGGAACCTACAAGGCCTAACTAGGCTAATACTCACTTATAGAACCACAGGCATGTTAGGACACTACAAGTACCAACTCCAGTACACACAAGCAAGATTGAACTTCCTGCTAACCTCCCAGGTCAGATCATCAGAACATAGAAGACAACAACTTAACACTAAGACAAAGGTATAGAATCATAGCACCAGAAGGGACCTCAAAAGGTCATCTAGTCCAGTCCCCTGCTCTCATGGCAGAACTAAGTATTATCTAGACCATCCCTGACAGGTGTTTGTAAAACCTGCTGTTAAAAGTCTCCAATGATGGAGATTCTGCAACCTCTCTAGGCAATTTATTCCAGTGCTTAACCACCCTGACAGGAAGTTTTTCCTAATGTCCACCCTAAATAGCCCTTGCAGCAATTTAAGCCCATTGCTTCTTGTCCTATCCTCAGAGGTTAAGGAGAACAATTTTTGTCTTTCCTGCATGTAACAACCTTTTATGTACTTGAAAACAGTTATGTCTCCCCCTCAGTTTTCTCTTCTCCAGACTAAATAAACCCAATTTTTTTTTCAATCTTCCCTCATAGGTCATGTTTCATAGTCCTTTAATCATTTTTGTTGCTCTTCTCTGAGCTTTCTCCAATTGGTCCACATTTTTTCCTGAAATATGGCACCCAGAACTGGACATAATACTCCAGTGAGGCTTAATCAGCGCAGAATAGAGCGGAAGAATTACGTGTCTTGCTTACAATTCTCCTGCTAATATATCCTAGAATAATGTTTACCCTGTTCACTCATATTTAGCTTGTGATCTACTATGACCCCCAGATCCTTTTCTGCAGTACTCCTTCCTAGGCAGTCATTTCCCATTTTGAATGTGTGCAACTTATTGTTCCTTCCTAAGTGGAGCACTTTCCATTTGTCCTTATTGAATTTCATCCTATTTATGGCATCTTCTGGTGGAGCTCCTGTCTGCACTGATCCTTACAACTTTCCTCCCTCTAGTTCAGGGGTTGGCAACCTATAGCATGCATGCCAAAAGCGGCACACGAGCTGATTTACAGTGGCACTCTGCTGCTGGCCTGGGGTTCCATCCACCGGCCCCTGATCCCAGCCACTGGTCCCGGGGGCTCTGCTGCCAGCCTGGGGTCCTGGCTGCTGGCCCCACTCAGCCCGCTGCTGGCCTGGATGAACAGAACCCTGGGCTGGCAACGGGCTGAGAGTGGCCAGTGGCAGGGACCCTGGCTGTCAGGGGTCGGTGGATGGAACCCCAAACTGGCAGCAGGCTGCTGGTCTGGGGTCCCGCTGCCGGCCCTGCTCAGTCCACTGTCAGTCTGGGGTTCCGTCTGCTGGCCCTGTAAATGTAAAATGTATTATTGGCATGCGGGACCTTAAATTACAGTGAATAAATGAAGACTTGGCACACCACTTCTGAAAGGTTGCCGATTCCTGCTCTAGTTAAATAAAAGTTTGAACAGTAAATCCTAGGAATCTAGGTAGTTTGCCATCCATACAGGTTTCCATGCGTGTCTGCGGACTTGAGTCCTATATTCAGTCATGGACACATCACTTGTAGTCAGATTTAGATATCAGCAAGTGCAGGGTTCATATGCTCTAGGTCAGGTCTATCTGTTGTGGATAGATTGTCTGTTGAAGAGTGCAGTGTGATGACATCCCAAGAACATTCAGGCAATTCCTTCTTCACAACCAGTCACCTATTACAAGCCCCAAGAACTTGCTGAGGTACCTCCAAATCCTCTTTTACATCCACCTAGGATAGCTGTTGAGCATCCTTACTATTTGCCTTCTCTTTTCTTTAAATGGATCTGTGCACCAGTTCTCCATGCACTGCAAAAGGGCAAGCTCTGAGCTCTTGCTTTTGGCATTAGTAAGGGATAAGTTGTTTAGCTTCTTAATCACTGCATAAGATCCCCTCCAAGAAGGATTAAGTCTGGGATTTTTTCCAGACAGCTTTTTCCAGTTGTGTAAGATTCCTTCCTAAGTGGAGTACATAATTTTCCTTGCATCCTGTGCTTTGTGTATTCACTTCCAATCCATCTGTCCCTCCACCTTCTGGAATGTCGTCCTCAGATCACAGATATAAGACTCTGCCACATCATCCATGTGTGTAGGTGCAGGGGGCTTTGCCAGTTCTTGCTGCTTGAACATCAAGTCACAAGGAAGCAAGAGTTTGCAGACTCCAAAAATAATCTCATGAAGAGAGCCATGGATAGCTGAGTGACAGCTCGTGTTATACACAAGGACCACAAAAGGTCACTTTGTATTCCAGTCTCATTAGTATTCACTGGCTAATTCTAAGCATAGAATCAACCGCGCAGTTTATTCTCTCCACTGTCCCATTACTTGCAGGGTGGGCAACACTGGTCCTCACGTTGGTTATGTGGAGTTGTCAGTTAACCTCATGTAACAATCATGATTCAAATTCCTTCTCCTGATCACCACAAATACAGTGAGCCAAACTGCAATGCTACGTGTTCATCAAAGCAGCCATAACCGTCTCAGTCCTTTTATCCTTCAGTGGTTGCACCACTACATTCTTTCAGAAGATGTCATACTCTATCAGCAAATAACAATATCTAGCTAGTGTCTCTGGTAGTGGGCCTTTCAAGTCAATCTTATGAACTCCCAGGGCCTACTAGGTTGGGGCATTTCCCCTAAGGAGTTCTGCCTCTTCGTGTTGGTGCTTTCCTTTCTTGACAGGTAAGATAAGAAAGTATCTAGTCATTAATATCTGCAGTCATGCCCAGACAAAAACGTCCGTCAAATACATGGCTCAGTGTCTCTTCATGCCCCGCGTGGCCTGACACTTGCTTATCGTGAAGACATTCCAGCACCATTCTCTGAAATTGGCTGGCAAGACAATACTGTTACTTTCATACACTGGCAAGTTGGTAGCCAGACCAATGGATAAATCATTCCTGAATTGCACTGAATCTCCCCAGCCTGGGTTCCTTCAGTAGATCTATTGGCCCACTAAACATAACTCAGGGTCCTTGGATTGTTCTTGCCAGATATCCTCACAAGACTAGACTGAGTCTACTCACTGCCTTCACCATGCTGAGAGCATCTGCAACCACCTTTTTGCTTTCCAGGTTTATGGTGAACTCTGAATGTATATCCATCTCCACAGGCATCCATCTGAGTTGTGCTTCATAAGAAGCCATTGAAAGGCACTGATCTGTTGGCGCTGTGAATTCCATGCCTAATGAACAGGGATGATAGTCCGTGAAGGCCTTCACAATAGACCTCAGCTCTGCAGCTGAATGTTTGGTTCCCTTCTCACTTGATTTGAAACCTCCAAAAGCCACTTGTCTTCACCCACCAACCTCAATTAGTTCAAGTGTAAATCTGACAGAAACTTTGGAGGCATCACAGGTTAGCATGAATGGACAGGCTGGCTCTGGGAATTAAAGTGCAGCATAGTTTAGAAGTCCTTCCTTCAGTGAATCAAACACTTTTTGGGGTTCCTCTCGTGAACAGGTATAATGAATTTTTTTTACAAATGTCTTGTAGAATGTGCACAGGCCTACAAACTGCTGTTCCTTGTCCAAGTTTGTAGGAACATTCCAGTCCTTTAGCACATTCCGTTTCTGGGATTGGGGCTCCAGCCCATTCTCACTGACTTTGTCCTAGCAAGGTGATCAGCTCCTCACAAACTGACATTTGTTTCCTGTACATTTTAAATCCTGACTCCTTAAAGGTTTAGAATACTTGCCTTCTCTTACAAGACGTTCCTCCCACATTTTATGGAAACAAAATGAAGTCCTCTAAGTGAGGATGTCTTAAATTCTCTAAACTTGTGTTAGGCCATTTACTACCAGCCAAAACATCCCAGGTGCATTCATGAGTCCAAAAGGCACTCCGCAAAATTAAAACACCTTTTGACCTCTGCCCCATGAGAGGCTTTGAGACACCAGCTACATTCGACATTATCCCCATGGTATAATGTCTCACTAGCTGCACTTCCCAGCCAGTCACATTCCTTGCTGTTACTCAGAATGCTGTTGGTGGTCCAGCTTGAAACAGAACTCTGCTAAACAACCATCCTGACTTGATATTAGTAGCTTCAAACACTCCTTCAGGTTCACTGCAGCAGGCTATTATCATTAAGGATATTATTGTATGATGGCCTGGCTTCACCACCACTTTATTCTGAGCCACCATAGAGAGCAGTTCCTCTCTGGTACCCTCTAAGCATGATAGAGACTCTTCTAAGGCCCCAAGAATCACTCCCCAGGGTCCACAGATCCTCCTGCCCACATCCAGCAAGGATATCTGAATACTGTGATGGAGTTCTTGTGATGTCTTCAGATGAAATCCACTCCTAACCCAACAGCACTTGAAATATTGGTCACACCAATTTTGTTGGGGTGTATGTGGAGACCTCAAGTTCAATGAGAGCTGCATTTCTCCTGTTGTCTGCAGTGGCTGGTGATTGGTAGTTACTAGTTTCACTCCAGCAATAAATATTTTCTTCCCTTTCAGCACTGGGTGTTCACCATTGATCAGAGTTAGCTCAGAACCTGAGTCTAACAGCAAAGTAACAGGTATCTGGGTAGTTATTCACATGGGCCATTCTAAGAGTTGCTGATGGCAGTAGTCCTTCTGCATCAGCATTTTCTAGTTTACCATGTGTGGCTTTCCTCAGCTTAGGCAATGTCCTAACTCTCCTGTTCAGATCTGAACCTTAGAGTTCAGAACATGAGAAGCTAGCATGAGACCTCCAAAGCTTAATTACCAGCTTAGATCTGATATCGCTGCCACCAATCAGGAATTTTAAGGACTGATACCCTCTGGTCCCCCCAAACCTTCCCAGGGCGACCCCAAGACTCAGATTCCTTGAGTCTCACAACAAAGGGGAATAAACCATTTCCCTTCCCCCTCCTCCTCTCCAGGTGTTCCCTCCCTGGGTTCCTGGAGAGATATCAGATTCAAGCTCCGTGAATCTAAACAAAGGGATTCCACCCTCTTTACCTCCTCCCAGATTTCCCTGCCCTGGGGACCCTAGGATACTCCCTGCTTCAAGTCCTTGAAACACAAGTACCGAGAGATCTAATCTCTCTCCCCCCTCACCCAGAGGGTATGCAAAGTCAGGCTTAGTAAATCTAACACAAAGAGATTTTCCCCCTCCCTTCGTTTCTTAGCCTTAACCAGTGAAAAACACTCAAACAGGTCTTAAAAAGAAAGCTTTATAAAAAAAGAATGAAAAAGGACATAAAAGGGTCTCTGTATCAAGGTGACAATATACAGGGTCAATTGCTTAAAAGAAAAATGAATAAACAGCCTTATCCAAAAAGAATACACTCCAGCAACTACACACATGTAAATACAAAAAAAACCCACAATATAAACCTATTGTCTTACTATCCTTGTACTTACAACTTGGAAACAGAAGATTAGAAAGCCTGGAGATTCCCGTGGTCACTCTCAGAGTCGAGAAAGAGAACAGACCAAGAACAAAGGACTCACACCCAAAACTTCCCTCCACCCAGATTTGAAAAAGTCTTGTTTCCTGATTGGTCCTCTGGTCAGGTGTTGTTTGTTACCCCTTTCCAGGCAAAAGAGACATTAACCCTTAGCTATCTGTTTATGACACAGCAGTCCTTCTGCATCAACATTTTCTAGTTTACCATGTGTGGCTTTCCTCAGCTTAGGCTATTCCATCTCCAGTTGCCTTTACCTCTGCATCACCTGCAAATGTCATCTGGCCCGGGATGAACTCAGAAACAGTCTGATCCATAGGACACCTGTGAATAGCTTGCATCTGGGCCTCCTCCCCCAAATTTTCCCACCTCAACTAGCAATCATTTCTTGAAGTGCTGCATCTAGTATAAAGGAGTCACCCCAAGGCTGGGAATTAACAGCTGGATTATTGCCTGTTAACTATAACAGGGAGGATTTTCATAGTTACCACAATGACTTAGGAACTTGATGAACTTAGATAAAATTTTCAAAAGTGTCTATCTTCTAGCTGTAATGAGGGTTGGCAGAAGGATGGAGTGTTTTGGAGTTCATAAAATAGTTCAAACACATCAGTTTTATCTTCGGATTCAATTTTTAAAAACTTAGCATTTTCTAGCTCAAGGGATACCTCTGTTATCTGTTAAGTATAGAATCAATACAGCTGGTTGTTCTAAGACAGTATTGCCGATCCCAAGCACTCAATCATGAGTCAGGTTTCAAAAATATGAGGTTTTTTTTAAAGTAATTTTGGGTTCATGTTGTTTGTCTTCTGTTTTCTGAGCCTTTAGGGTGCACTCAGGTCACATTTTCAAGCTTTGGCCTGAAACATTGCTGCTGGTGCTTTAATAAATGAAAGCTAAGATTCTCTCAGTTGTATGATTTCAGCACAACCTGTATTTAGTTAGTCTGGGTTTGTATCTAGCAACCTCAATAGAAAATCCCTTTTTATATTCATCACAACCAAGTCCTGTTGGATTCTCTTGAATCCACCATGGTGGGTGGAGTGGGTTCAACGTTTCGTAAACTAAGTCACAGCATCTGTTTTTGCCGCTCTTATTGACCCCATGAATCGAAGATGGATTAGGGCACATCCTGCTTTGCAGACATCTATGAATGTGCATTAAATTTTATATTTAAAAATTCTCTTTGCCAAAGACTTAATTGCATTCCATTGGTGGGGGAGGTGGAAAGACATCACCCCTGCCTTTCCAACGGGGGCTGCATTTTGATGCACTATTATTTGGATCACTTGTCCAGCAGTTTTTTCTAGCTCTGCAATTCCTTGTCACAAGTGAGCCTGAACCACCAACTCAAACACCGCCACACTTTGGAAGGCTTAAAATGCGGACCTGAGCCTAGAGCTGACTCCTGCAGCTCAGGCCCACTTCAGTAATTAGGCTCCACTTCAGCATCATCCCTCTGCACAAGCTGGCCAGCTGTGGATGGGAGCACACACTGCATCCTTCTAAAGGCTGGGGCAGAGGCTGTGCTTCTCAGGAGCTCTGGGAGCCACTGGGTCTACCTTTGTACCATGATTGTGCTTGTGCCAACTGAATCCTGTGTAGCTCTCACTATAAGACAGCTAGCCCTTTTTGAACATATGAGTTACTTTGGAGACTCATTCTTTGTTTGCCTGAACTCTTCTTTATCTTAATTGGCTCATTCCAGGTGTACAATGTTTGGATCCAACATAAATGACGAAGGAACATCATGCAGCATAGTGGACCTTACACAAAACATATCATATCAAATAAATGAAATCTGGGTCTGCATCAACTGCTGTAGAAGACAGGTCAAAACATTGGACACTGGAACTTTCCCATAATAACCTGTATTGTTCACTGAGAAATATTACACTGTATGCTGCAGTAACAATCTCAGCAGAGAAAAGATTGGACCATTTTGGGGGGGCTAGCTGGCTTTCATGCTTTGTAAGCTAAGAATACTATATTTCTTACACACTGGGAACCAAACTCCCAAATACTTTGGGGCCAAAGACTGCTTGCTTTGTTCCCACAAATACTTCCATTCAAGTCATTTTCATATGCTTCCTTTGAAGTCAACTGAACTATTAATCTGTGTGACTCAAGGAGGATTTGGCCCTTAGGTTCTACCACAGGTCATTCAGATGGTTTTGATTAACCTCCTGGTTGTCTTTTTATAATATCTTTGCAATAATAAAAATAACAATGTAGTTGATAGCTAAATATCATCAAATATTACGTAACTTGCCAAATAAATGAAATCTGGGTCTGCGTGCATCAACTGCAGCACAAGACAATTCAAAACAAACAAACAAAAACTCTTATGGATTTGCTGCTGTTGAGGCAAGATTTTTTCCTTCACCTCCATGCTCTTATCTGAGATCTCTCAGACACTGGATCTATTCCTGTTGGTTGACAACTTAGTGAATCCAGCATCAAGCCTTTCTTGGTAGATACGGTTGGAGTTGAATGGCATTTTCCAATCTGGTCCAGGAGGATGTCCACATGGAGAGGCAAACATCCAAATATTCAGTTTCATCCATATTTAGTCACTGAAGTCTAGCCATTCATTCTGGTTGACCATAGTGCATCAGTTCTTATACAGCTCTTGATGAATTGCACATGTGCCCAGGGACAGCCACAGTGTGCATCTTTAAAAATACAAATTGAGTGGTAGATACTCACCACTTGGGAATGAGCTGGATCAGTCCACTTCTCACTATTAGGCAGACAATCTAATTTGTATCCTTCATTAGATAAGAGCTGCTGCATCAGATTTGAGTCAAAAGTCACTGACTTTCTTTCTGCTTGAATACAATAAATCAAAGCAGCTATCCTCATTACACAGCAGGCTTTACTGATCTGCATATTTTGGAGGTCAAACCACCATAACAAACAGATTAACTTTTGATTTTAAGAACTTGTTAATCTGTTTAGTGAAAGGGAGAAAAAATGAAACCAGTGGGTTTAAACCCAGGGTTGAACTTCGCCCATTATTCATCACATTTGGTTGTTCACCTTGCCCTTCAAAGAGATGTCAGGTGAGGATACACCTTTATACAGAGGCCTTGCCTTCCCCTCACAGCTGATTTTGAGAGAAAGAATAGGATACCTGGAAAAACAAGACTTTAATCTACCCAGTGGGCAGAATATTAATTTTGCACAAACATAAATTTAAATGGGAACCTGGCAAAATAATTACTTCCCAGCAATCAGGAATTATAACCCTTGTTCATGACTCTTGTTGCTAATTTGGAGGAAAAAGCAGCTGCTTATTTATCCCTGTTATTATAATTTAATAAAAGCACACTGAAAGTTAAACTTCCAACTAAAACTACTAACTTTCATTAAACTAAGGATTGAACAGCAAAGAACTCAAAATGACAAGTGGAATTGACAATAGGGAAAGGAATCAACCACTGGCTAAATCACTGGGTGAAAACAATCTAGGCAATGATCTGTTCATAAACATACTTTACCCTGGAAAATGAAGGAGATGACTGATAGTAGCCCTAGGAAATAGTAAGGCCAATACCTTCAATGTTTAAGAACTCCTCCAGTTGTTTCTTTTCCTGCCTAATCCACCTCAATTATCAAGTGATGAATAATCCATAATTTCCTTTTTGGGTAGATTAGTTTTACTCAGGTACTCCTTTATACAAGATCTGCCGGTTTAACACCTTAAATAGAGGAGGATTTTTTGTGTATTTTGATGGTGGAAAATTGGTGTCATGGACTCAATTAGCATCTAGAAAACACTAAAGAATTGCATCACTTTGCAGGGCCTGATACAATCAGTCAATTGTGGGCTGTGTTTTTTTTTGTGTTTTGCAAAGCCACAGCTACACAGCATACAGTTAGCACAACCACAATCATGGAACAAAGGTAGGCCCAGTGCCTCCCAGAGCTCCTGAAAAGCACAACCCCTGCACCAGCCAGATAAATTAAAAAAAAAAAAAAAAAAAAAAAGAGGATCAAAAATGAAGAAGGTTGGCTCTAGACTGCTGTTCAGGGATCAGGTGGTGTTGTGTTGGTACCTTATGCTGATTGGCAGGCTTCCGGGGGCACTAGCCTGTTGCCTTGGCATCTTCCTTCCTGGGGGAAGGAGGGGCAGTTAGGCTCCATGCAAATAGTAGGGTCCATTTGCATAGAATGCATTGCAAGATTGAAGCCTTAGACCAGAATTTTCAAGAGCCATTTGATGCCTAAATGGCCAGTTAGGGACCTAACAAGTGCTCAACCTCACCAACTTCACAGGACACTGCTTGGCTGCAGCAGTCTGGCTGTACAGAGCTCACTGCAAGACCAGGCCCTAAGTGGTTTACTCACAATAACCAATTGTGGTAGATTTGGGGAATGAGATGCCTACTGTCTTGTTGTGACCACTAGAAAAATGTTGTCATCTGATGAATTGGTGCCAGTTTACAGCCAGAGATATTTTTGTTAAATATAAGGAAGCGCTGAGAATTCCTTTCCTGATTTCATATCACAGCTAGTGTCTGCTGACAGAATGAGGTTATTCCTTGCTATTTTTTATTTTAATTATCATTCCAAGCCACATTTGAAGTGTTAAATCTTACTGATGCAGATGCTGCCTTTCTGGAGTCCCGTTGTTTTTTCTTGATAACTTGCTGCGGCTTTGCCAAAAAAATATAATCGACCGATAGTATCAGGCCCTGCAAAGTGATGTGATTCTTTTGTGTTTTCTAAAAGCTAAATGAGTGCATGACACCAGTTTCCCCCATCAAAATATACAAAGAACTTTCTCCATTTAAGGTGTTAAACTGGCAGATCTTGCATCTAGTTTTTGTAATATCAGCCCGGAGCTGGAATCTATGGGCCAGATCCTCAGATGATATAAATTTGCATCGCTCCAGTGAATTCTTTTTATACTTAATGAAAATGACAAATGGCTGTCTATTAACCAAAAAAAAAACCCAGAAAATTACATCTTTCTTGAATAGTCTATTTTCCAGAGAGCTCTTTTTTTATATTTTAAATTCATTTTATCCTTCACTCTTCACGCATCCCTTTATTCCACATGACTCTTGTCTCCATTAGGTTGCAGCTATTGAAGCAAAGGGATTTCCTTGGCACTTGGTATTTTTTGTAAAGACTTCTTCTGTGAAGCACCGTGGTTGATCCCTGGGACTGCTGTCTGGAGGGGAATAAGCAAGCAGGAAAAAACTGATCTCATGAAAGGAACTGGAAACAGGGAAGGAAGAGGAAAGGCTGAGAGCCTCAGCTGGGGTAAAGGTTGATTGTTATGGTCTGCACTCAGCACGGGAGCACCCCCAGACACCACATTGTAAGGATTCATCCACTCTAGCATGCCCAGTTTTGGTTCTACAATGGTCTACCACTTTCATGGCCTAACCCACCAGCCAGGTCACTTACCAGTCCCCTAGCAGTGAGCAGAAATGTCTGGGGAAAAAAACAGGAAAAACCAAAGTCTATGGGTTTGTCTGCAAAGCCCTCAGCCCCCACTAGGGCCTCATCGTTCTTGGCCTCTTTCACTCCTAAAGCCTGCACTTCACCTCTTGGTCTGGGGGAGAAGTACGGAAACCCTGGCCCACTCACTTCTCTGGGTTCCAGGCCAGGGACCTCTTATGAAGTGATTGACACCAAGCTCACCGTAACTCTTTCTCTGACCTGCTTCCTCCCATGCCTCTCTTTCAGGCCCTGCTTCAGAGTTACACCCTGTGGTCACCTCTCTCAAGGGATCTGGGTTCCCAGATGGCTTCTTACTAGTCTGTTTTATGCTCCTGCTCTCAGCAGCCTCTCAGCCACTGGGCTGTATTTCAAGTCCTCCTTATGGTTTCTCTTGAGAGAGGTGTCATAAACAGATAGTTAAGGGTTAATGTCTCTTTTACCTGTGAAGGGTTAAGAAGCTCAGTAAACCTGGCTGACACCTGACCAGAGGACCAATAGGGGGACAAGATACTTTCAAATCTTGGTGGAAGGAAATCTTTGTGCTTTTTTTGTTGTTCATGGTTCGCTCTTGGGGCTAAGAGGGACCAGACGTACACCCAGGCTTTCCCAATCTTTCTGAATCAGTCTTTCATGTTTCAAAATTGTAAGTAATAGCCAGGCAAGGTGGATTAGTCTTATGTTTGTTTTCTTAACTTGTAAATGTGTCTTTTTGCTGGAAGGATTTTTATCTCTGTTTGCTGTAACTTTGAATCTAAGGCTGGAGTGGGGTCCCTCTGGTCTATATGAATCTGAGTACCCTGTAAAGCATTTTCCATCCTGATTTTACAGAGATAATTTTTACATTTTCTTTCTTTAATTAAAATCTTTCTTTTTAAGAACTGATTGATTTTTCCTTGTTTTAAAATCCAAGGGGTTGACTCTAAACTCACCAGGGATTGGTGGGGGGGGAAAAGAGGGGGTATGGTTAATTCCTCCTTGTTTTAAGATCCAAGGAGTTTTGATCGATGTGAAGCCTCTCAAGGCAACCCAGGGAGGGGAAAGTCTGGGGGGAAAAGGAGGGGGATGGTTAATTTCTCCTTGTTTTAAGACCCAAGGGGTTTGGGTCTGGGTTCTCCAGGGAAGGTTTTGGGGGAACAGAAAGTGTGCCAGACACTAAATTCTGGCTGGTGGCAGCATACCAGATTTAAGCTAGTAATTAAGCTTAAAAGTGTTCATGCAGGTCCCAGCTTTTAGTACCCTAAAGTTCAAAGTGGGGGAAAAAACCTTGACAGAGGTGCTTCCTCCAGCATTAGAATTTTGATCAGGCAATCTGTATCAATCTCTTCAGAGAGGAATCCCCCCAGCTTAGGCCAGCTGTAGGGCCTCAGCCAGCTTCTCTTTCAGCTGGCTCCTTTTCCCACCACTAGTCTCCAGAGGCAGAGAGTTCAGCAGGCCAGCCTTCTCCTAGTGATGCCTATCTGGTATGAGGAAGGAGGCAGCATGTATGCTTATCCCCTTGCTAAAGCTCCTCCCAACTCCCTGGGAGAGAGAGGAGCCTTGCTCCACCCACTCTGCAAGACTCCTGGTCCCGGATCCTTAAAGAAACAATACTGGGTTTTCTTCCAAGCACGACTTATTCCACTTTTTGACCACATATCCAGCTGGTGAAAACACACAAACTGAAATTTCAACACAAGTGTTAAAAAAAAAATATGGAGGAACTTTATTTCGTGTTTGTGTGAATTTTTACCTCATTCTTTGGACACCGCTCTATTTTCCAATGTTAGTCTTGGAAACCAATGTTCATTATTAGGCTAGTATCTATCAAATATGAAATTCACTTATTTGTAAAAACATATCTTGTCAAATAAATGAAGCCTGTGTCATTTCAAGATTACTGTGCAATTACAATTATTTTATACTATGTCCCTCATTTTGGAGTCACTGTCATACATGATCTCATTAGAAATATGGGCCTATGAGTTATAAAAGATGGGGTCAGATGAAGATGTTGAAGGTAACCCCGGGGGACTGTTCTGTTTTTCTTACAAAACAAGACATTATTCTTCAGCACTATATGATACTGGATAAGCTATGATCCTATCACTTCAAGCTGTGAAGATATTGCCCTTCAGGAAAACTGTTTGTCTGTTTTACACAGTGTTTGGCAGAAGGAAATAGTTTATTGCTCACCACGTTCACTCATTTTGATGTCCCTTTCAGTAGAGTGTGCTGCCCATCCGTGCATAACTTCTAAATCTTGATTCTCAGCATTGTGCTCCATTACCTTGTATCAGTCAAGTAAAGAACATGAAAGTCTGACTTATGTGTTGTGTAAGTGAAAGGAGATTAGGGCTCTTAGTTTTAATATTTCATATACACTGAAATTAATGAAAGGCACTTTTGGGCAGAGAGACTGTCTGACCTCTAAATGACAATTTTTTTAAAAAAAAGAAGACTGTCAGAGCTGGGCAGGAAAGATCTGTGTGACCAGTAAGTTATGTGGAGAGAAACATCCCATTGGTTCAAATGTTAGAAGACTATAAGAATCACCTGGCACACAACATACATCTTAGACTGTAGGCAAGATTGCATTAAAATGTAAAAAAAAATTATTGCCAGCTTGTGGAAAACTTTGGACAACGTAGTCTTTTAGAAATTAGAAGCTAATGCCTTCAGCAAAATAGCAAGGCCAATTTAAACTGCTGTAAGGCTGGTTAAAACAATGTAAGAGTGATTATACACAGTTACACCAGTTAGCTAAATTGATGCAACATCACACCTTTCATTTAAACCAGTGCAACTATGTTTAGATGGGGGGACAGGGGGTTGGCTACACTTGCAGCTGTACAGCGCTAGTCTTCGTACAGCTGTGTAGGGAAAGCGCTGCAGTGTGGCCACACTGACAGCTACCAGTGCTGCAGTGTGGCCACACTGACAGCTACCAGTGCTGCAGTGTGGCCACATTTGCAGTGGTGTTGGGAGTGGTGCATTATGCGCAGCTATTCCACAGAGCACCTCTTCCCATTCTGGCGCCGTGGGTTGTGGGAAGGGGTCGGAGGATGCGGGGCATTCTGGTTCCTGTCCCAATGCCCCGTGATGCATCCCTTCACATCCCAGCAATCCCTGTGTTTCCGTCCAAATTTGGTGCCATCTTTCAACGGTTTCTGTGCAGCACGATTCTGTGTTCCATTTTGGTCTGCGGGAAATGGAGCCCAAACTGCTGAGGAGTATGCTGACGAGTCTTGCCAGCACATCACGTTTGGCAGTTGAGCTATTCCTTAAGATCCAAAGTGACAGTGAGGAGTCCGACGATGATAACGAGTCGCGTAATGCGTACAACACGAAATTGCTTGTGGCATTAACAAACATGCTCAGCACTGTGGAACGCCGCTTTTGGGCTTGGGAAACAAGCACTGACTGGTGGGATCACATCGTCATGCAAGTCTGGGATGATGAGCAGTGGCTGCAGAACTTTCGGATGAGAAAAGCCACTTTCAGGGGACTGTGTGAGGAGCTCGCCCCCACCCTGCGGCGCAAGGACACGAGATTGAGAGCTGCCCTGCCAGTGGAGAAGCAGGTGGCTATTGCAATCTGGAAGCTGGCAACTTCAGACAGCTACCGATCGGTCGCGAACCAGTTTGGAGTGGGAAAGTCAACCGTTGGAATCGTGTTGATGCAAGTTTGCAGGGCCATTAATCGCATCCTGCTAAGAAGAACCGTGACTCTGGGGAACGTGCAAGACATTGTGGATGGCTTTGCACAAATAGGTTTCCCTAATTGTGGAGGGGCGATAGATGGGAGGCATATTCCTATTCTGGCACCACCCCACCTAGCATCTGAGTACGTTAATCGGAAGGGGTATTTCTCTATGGTTCTCTAGGCGCTTGTGGCTCACCATGGGCATTTCATTGACATTAACGCAGGCTAGCCCGGAAATGTGCATGATGCACGCATCTTTCGGAACAATGGCCTCTTCAGGAAGCTGCAGTCCAGGACTTTTTTCCCAGACCGGAAGATCACATTAGGGGATGTCGAAATGCCCATTATGATCCTTGGAGACCCCACTTACCTGTTAATGCCATGGCTCATGAAACCGTACACAGGGAACCTTTACAGCAGCAAGGACCGGTTCAACTACAGGCTGAGCTGGTGCCGAATGACTGTGGAGTGTGCTTTTGGCCATTTAGAGGGGCGCTGGTGATCTCTTATGGGAAGCTGGACTTGGGGGAAAGTAGCATCGCCGCAGTTATATCTGCTTGCTGTACCCTCAGTAATATTTGTGAAGGGAAGGGTAAAAGATTCAGTCAGGCATGGATCTCTGAGGTTCAACGCCTGGAGGCTGAATTTGCACAGCCAGAGAGTAGGGCTACTAGAGAGGCCCAGCATAGAGCTGCAAGGATTAGGGATGCCTTAAGGGAGGAATTTGAGGCTGAAAACCAACAGTAATGTTTAGTGCCTTGCATGGGAGTGAAGTGCAGTGGTTACAATGTTAGTAGGAATCTGTGTTTCCTAAGCTGATTTGCAGTGCCTGTTTCTTTCCCGAGCTAAGGGAGCTAAGCTTTCTGCAATAGTAAAGACTGTTTTCAAAGCCAAAAATTCATTTATTGAAGACACACAACTTTTTTGGAATCTGAAAGGGCAAGGGGGTGGAGTGGGGAACTGTACAATCACAGGTTTGCATATGTCCTATCTGGAGTGCTGTGCAATGACTGCTGCACTTCAGGATGGCTATACTGCATGGTGATGGGGTTGAGTGCAGAGGGTAAGGGTCGTAGTTCTCAGGGCTGGTTGGTGAACGGACAGGTGTTGGAGGCAGCAGGTGGTGGTAAGAACCCGGATGTTGGGGAAGGGGGTGTGGAGCTAACATGAGGGCACAAGAGAAAGAGGTTTGGGACAAGAGCGGCGGGGGGCGCGCGGTGGCAGTAGTGCTCTGCCTGCATGGCTACAAGCACTTGGAAAGAGTCTGCTTGGCGCTCCAGGATGCTTACCAGCCGCTCCGCGCATTGCTTCCTTTGCGCTGCGTTTTCCTTGCGGATCCTGCTTTCCCTCTCCCTCCACTCCTGCGCTTTTTGATTCTCTGTGAGAGATTGCTGCGTCCCTTCTTGCAGCATATCTTCTTTGCTTTTTCACGGCCTCTTCTGGAGGTTTTGTAGTCTCTCAGCCGGTGATAACACGGACAGCCGAGATCTCAAGGTTGCATCTGTAAAGGCAAAATGCAACACTCAGAGGCAGTATTGTTTATACCAGACAGAGTAATTCCCCTGCAGTTAAGGAGGACACAACAGTCTTCACAATAGCATAATTTTCCCATTCCAAAGAGAGCGCACATAACCCACAGGAGCCCCGAAATGGTGAGTAAGGAGCTTGCCTGTGTCCAGCAATGGTCCCCCCACCCCTCGCAGCACAGCGGCAAGGACGCCTTAGCCTGACTGGGACAATGACCACGGTGGCTCTCTCAATAAACCTGCGCAAGCACATTGCCCGCACTCTGGCTGAAACTTTTGAAGAGATTACCAAGGCTGATTACCACGACGTGATAGACCACATCAATGCGCTATTCCGTATCTAGGCATGCATGCATGCAGCCCTAACCCTGCCTCCCCTCCCAAAACATTTCCATACTGAAAATAAAAGCTGCTTACCGAGAACCCGCTCCTCTGTTTGTTCTTCACCAAGTACCAGCTGCTGTGACTGGCTACCTTCCTCCTGGCTTGAGAAGAGGTCCTGGCTGCATGCCTCCAAGGACTCCGGGGTGTCTCCCCCTACTCCCGTACCCTCACTCTCACTTTTCTCCTCCTCCTTCTCCCCCTGCTTTGAAGTGTTTATGGTGGTCCTCAGAGTGGAGGTGGAGTCACCCCTAAGTATTGTGTCCAGCTCGTTGTAAAAATGGCAGGTAGTGGGAGCAGGGCCGGAGTGGCGGTTTCCCTCATGGGCTTTGCGGTAGGCACTCTGCAGCTCCTTCACTTTAACCCTGCACTGCAGCGCATCCTGGTCATGGCCCCTTTCCATCATGGCCCTTGATATCTGCCCATAGGTATCGTAATTTCTATGGCTGGAGCGCAGCTGGGACTGCACAGCTACCTTCCCCCCAAACACTGATGAGGTCCAGCAACTCGCCATTGCTCCATGCTGGGGCTCGTTTGGTGCATAGAGGCATGGTCACCTGGAAAGATTTACTGATTGTACTCCACACCTGGCTAAGCAAACAGGAAGGGGATTTTTAAAATTCCAGGGGCATTTAAAGGGCGGGTCTGATGGTTGGTCACCTGAGGCCAGGGCAGTAGAGGTCAAACTGGTGAACAGAGTGGCTAAAACAGGCATTCTGGGATACCTCCGAATACTTCTGGAGGCCAATAACAACGCTTTTGGTGGCCACACTGGCCGGGCAGCAATGCATTAGCAGCGCCACAGTCTTTATTCCTCTCGTCGAGGTGGAGTACAACCAGCGCTGTAGCCAGGGAGATACAGCGCTGTATGTGCCTTGCAAGTGTGGACGGTGATTCAGTTGCAGTGCTGTAAAGCCACCACCAGCGCTGCAACTCTCCAGTGTAGCCAAGCCCTAGGCGTTGGTTTCTAGATGAGCTGAATTACTGTGGAACAGATTCAAGCATGGATTCAAGCTTGAAAATAAGTTGACTCCAAAGCTGAATTCAAGAACAATTGGGAATTCATGCAAAAGTTTGCAAAGAACTTCTTTCACTATCCATCCACTCTGCTGATTGTACGAGCTGCTGTTGAAAGAAGTGTAGAACGGCATTGATCTATTTCTTACCGACAGGCTTCATCCCCCAAACGTAAAGATTTAGAGGCACCAAATGATGACAACATGGAGGAAAGTAGGGCAGTTTGAAAAATAATAAAAATAAAGTTTAAACACAACCTGAAAAATTTGAGCTGAATTTTAAAAAGTCTCCAAATGTAGGCCAAGTTCTGATTATGAAGAGTGGGGCCATTTGCAAAAGTTGGAGTAAGATATCTGCTTGAGTGAGTGTTTGGATATGTCTACATGGCAAACAGAACCCTACGGCAGGCTTGGGCTAGTGGCATGTGTGCTTCGATGCTAAAAGTAAGTGTGTAGACATTTGGGCTTGGGCTGGCACTCGGGGTTTACTTTCCAGAAAATGGATTTAAAAGTATCAAACTGCTCCAGTCAGATAACCTTTAGCTAAACTCTATTCCTGTCCAGATACAGTTCACTCAACCACACAACCTGGTTCTGATTAAAATGGGACACACAGAGCTGGATGTCATCAGTATACTGAAAGTAACAAGGCCCAAATTGTCTCTCTAGTAGCCTCTGGTAGCAGAAGAATGAGATCAGAACTGTGACGGAATACACGTGTGTTCACTCTCTACACACTATTGTAGTAATGTTTGTACGAGGTATGCCTTGTAAGGTATCATTTGAAAACTCATAACATGCTGATCAGCAATATCCTGGTAAAGTGTATTAGATGTAAAGTTACCAACATAATCAGAAATCATGGCTGAAGTGTGGGGCGGGGAGTGGTTAAATCAGTTTCTCAAAGAAAGTGTCAAACAGGTTATCGTAACCTTAGTCCCAGATTTGGACCTTAGCGTTCAAAATATGGGGGTTAGCATGAAACCCTCCAAGCTTAGCTACCAGCTTGGACCTGGTACTTGCTGCCACCACCCAAAAAATTAGAGTGTTTTGGGGCACTCTGGTCCCCCTGAAAACCCTTCCCTGGGGACCCCAAGACCCAAATCCCTTGAGTCTCACAACAAAGGGAAATAATCCTTTTTCCCTTCCCCCCTCCAGGTGCTCCTGGAGAGATACACAGACACAAGCTCTGTGAATCCAAACAGAGTGACTCCCCCTCTCCGTTCCCGGTCCTGGAAACAAAAAGGACTTTCCTATTCCCCCAGAGGGAATGCAAAATCAGGCTAGCCAATTCAACACACACCGATCTCCCCTGATTTCTTCCTCCCACCAATTCCCTGGTGAGTACAGACTCAATTTCCCTGAAGTAAAGAAAAACTCCAACAGGTCTTAAAAGAAAGCTTTAAAATAAAAAAAAGAAAGAAAAAATACATACAAATGTTCTCTCTGTATTAAGGTGACACAATACAGGGCAATTGCTTAAAAGAATATTGAATAAACAGCCTTATTCAAAAAGAATACAAATCAAAGCACTCCAGCACTTATATTCATGCAAATACCAAAGAAAAGAAACCATATAATTTACTATCTGATCTCTTTGTCCTTACACTTAGAAACAGAAAACTAAAAAGTAGAAACTACTCCTCCAAAGCTCAGAGAAAGCAGGCAGCCAGAAAACAAAGACCCCAGACACAAAATTCCCCCCACCCAAAGTTGAAAAAATCCGGTTTCCTGATTGGTCCTCTGGTCAGGTGCTTCAGGTGAAAGAGACATTAACCCTTAGCTATCTGTTTATGACACAGGTGTCAACAAAACAAATGAGCCATTACCTTCCAAGTGGCTATCCTTTGACAAGAAAAGGGGGCAGGGACAAAGATCTACATTTTAGCAAAGAAACAGCATGAAGTTGTTTTTCCTCCTGAGACTGGCTGTCTTCTAGTTCCCAGCTGGAAATGTTTTTCAAAGAGGGACTAAAAGACTATGAAAAGAAGGGGCAAACATCTCAAAACACCCTCTCTTTCCTCGCCTGTCTCTGGCCTCAGACCTAAACAGACAAAGGAAAACAGCTGTTGGAATTTGCAGGGAGGGGTCCTAACCTGAAGAATTTGGTCAGTATTACTGCTGTGGTGAGAAATTTTGCTTGAATCTAATGTAGTTTAAGTTAGACACTAGAAAGTGCTTTATCTTTATTTTTCTTGTAACCATTTCTGACTTTTATGCCTCATTTCTTGTACTCACTTTACATCTCTTTGTACTTAATAAATCTGTTTTATTGTTTTAGCTAATCCAGTATGTTCAATCTGAAGTGTCTGGGTAACTTCCTGTATCATAATAAACTGGTGTACATTATTCCCTTAAAGGAATAACAAATTTCATATTTGGGGCTGCCTGGGAGAGGGCTGGGTAGTTCAGGACACACATTTTGGGGGAAAGTCCAAGATTGGGGGTGTGTTGGGATCACCCTGCAATATAATCAAGGCTGGTGAGAACCAGAGTGTGACTGTCAGGCTGTAGTTACACAAATACAGTGATCTGGTGGCTGGTTGTGATCACCCCAGGCTTCAGATTACAACAGCAAGGTATTCCAGGATTTCCCAGCTTCCAGGGCAGGGGTGACACAGCCCCCTAGTGATCTGGATTGGACTCCAGTATGTACTAAGAACCTTTATGTCATTTTTCTAACTCTATGCTACTCAGGGCTGGGATATTGTCTTTCCATAGATTTAGAAAGCACCTTGCTTCCATTATATGGAATCATAAAAATAACTCTGGTTTCCCACACTTGTACTCAACCTAATACTACAGCTTAACAGAGGAACAGTCATGTTTTGCCAACCACCTGGTGTCCCAGCTCTGTGCTCACCTCATAAAATGAGCCTTGAAAGACAGTGAGTGCAGGTGACATGTGGATAGTTACACAAACTCATCACTCTTGTTATATGAATGTCACAGCTTGCTGGCTGACACTCCAAAACACATTTGTGCCTCATCCAGCACTAGCTACCTAGGGCTTCTCTCTTCTAATACAGCTACTGAGGGGTTCCTTTCATCTAATACCACAGAGCACAGGGCTTGCCCACTATGCCTTGGGGACGTAGGCAGTGGTTGAAGTAGAAATCATTTTGTGATGGTACTGCACTCATGGGAGGGAAACAAGGGGGGGCATGTGACCTCCCCATGTGACTCCTTCCCAGCACCAGCCCAGGGCCCCCACACTCTCCCCATCCCCTCCAACATCCGCCTTTGAATATACAAACATCAGCATGCTTATCTACTCGCTTTTCCCCCACATATGTAGTATTCAGCATGTTTATATGGAATATGGGAGTTGGGTGAGGAGCCATTTCAGCATATGTATGACTTATTAAAAGACAAATTTTTAGTAGAACTGTATCCTAAACTGCTTTATGGTATCATACCCAGACATTGCATTTCAATGGGGGTGTAAGCAAGTGGACTCACCCCACGGCACCTTCTGCTGGTCATCCATTGGAATTAGCTATTCCAGCATCCTGGAGCACCCCCTGCAGGCTGGTGATCCACCTTACCGCTGGCCGCCATGTCCCTCCTAGGACGCCAGTGCCCGTATCTCTGGTTGCTTCCCCTCCAGCAGTACCCCCACACTCTGGGTGTCCCCATCCTAGGGAACCCCCACCTACTAACCCCACCTCACCTCAATGTAAGGCTACTGCCAGTCACCATCTGGCCCCACTCCCTGGGGTAGACAACAGTATATGACACTCATCACAGGCAAGGTTGGGTTGGACCTGCTGCCTCTCTCTATAACCGGGCTGCCCCTCTGCAGTCCCGGTACTGGTCTTAGGCCCTCAGCTAGGCCCACAGCCTGAGGCTTTCCTAGGCCAGCGCTCCCCAGCTCCTCTAGCCTTCCCCAGCCCTGCTCCACTCCTAGTGCACTGGTCAGCTCCCTAGCAGCCAGGTCCTTCTCTACAAGCAGAGAGAAACTCCTGAGCTTCTGGCTGCCCTGGCCTTCTTATGAGGCCCAGTTAGGTTGTTTGGGGCATGGCCCCAGCTGCAGCCACTTCCCCCAATCATCCAGGGCTTTGCTCCCTTCCCCAGCCTTCTGTAGGGCTTTTCCAACCCCTTCAGGGCTGGAGCGGGTGCTCACCCTGCTACAGGGGGATTCAACTTCCTTTATAGAAACAGGTTTCAGCATAGCAACAGACTCCTGAAACTGTTACCAGTCCACAAAAGTAGCCCATAGTCATGCAAACATTCCCATTGTCTTCAGTGGGATTGATGAAATGATTAAGGGTTTCAAGGATTGGGTTCCAAGTCTGTAAATTGTTCTTGATGACACTGACAATGCCTGAGCTGTCAGATCAGAAGAAGCTTCATTTGAATAAAGATGGGCAGATGTGTGATAAGTCTTAGCTCTGATGCAGAATTGGGCTGATATCTGAATCCAAACATCCTCTGGTCAGTGCAAACAGAGGCATTCCTCTGATGATTTGGATTTGATGTGATGCAGTATGGATAATTCAGACCAATGGGGAAAAACAGAATAAAAAACTGTTTAAACACCTTCCATCCCGCCCACTCCTCCCCTCTTGAGGATTCTTGACTAATGTAATAGCACAATATATATGCTAACAAACTTAAACAAAGCCTTTATTTAAGTTTGTTAGCATATGTATTGTGCTGTTAAAGCCATTTCAAGAATAAAAGCCCTCCCTAGCTGTTTTCTTCTCCTTTAAGGAGCAGAGAGCAGCCCCACCCCACCCCCTGAAGGGGGGGCTAGACCCAAGTCTTTCCGGTACCCTGTACCGGCTAAAAATCTCTTGCCGATACTGCATAGTGGAGGGTACTGCCCTACTTGCACTCCTGGACATAGGCAAACAAATCTCTTGTGAGAGCACCCTTCCAGGTCATCCAAGTGGGCTGCCTGTCACTTTTTCCTCTCCCTCCTTCCCCAGGTTACCTTCATCTCTCTTTTCCCTAATCTCATTCCCTTGACTTCACTAGTGGGTGAATTTCACCCCAGTGCAGAGGGCCAAACCAAGGCCATATGGCTTATTTTGAGGACTTTCATGAGACTTAAGGGATGCCTAAGCTTAGAGAGAGCCCTTTGTGCATAAGTGAATTTCACACTAGGGTGAGGAAATTTTCTACTGTGCAGCTGGACTTCTTTCTATGCCTGTGTAACCTGATGGAAAGTATGTTACAGGTCTCCCTTTGTGCCTGATCCAAGTGAGGATATGAATCTGTTAGCACCTCTGCTAGGGAGCTCCAGCTCAAGCTGTAACAGCTCATGCTTTTATCTCTGAAGGCTTCATGGTTTAATCCCCAGAGTGTCAGCAAAGATGGCATTGGCAGCTGTCACACCAGCAGTTCAGGAAATAAAAACATCTTCTAATATTTCTACCTGCTGTGGAACTCCTCTGGAGTCAGACTCCTTTGCTGTATGTGCCTAACCCCACCTCTGGTGAGACAGACTGAAAAGAAAGGACTTTTCAGTTTCCATTGTGCTCTGTATAACATGAAAGCCTTGATTTAAAAAACCCCAAACCTGCTAGTTTCTTGTTTGGTGGAACTCTATTTAAAAGACGCTAAGATGCTTGCAGGCTGAAAAGATCCTTACCACAGTATCCTGAATAGCGTGGGTATTTCACTGTGAAGTATTTCATCTGTCCTTTTCAAGTGTTTGTTCTCAGTGTTTTGTGAGTGTTACTAGAACTGTTCACACGGCTGGTGAAAAATCAGACATTGCTCAGGTTTGGGGGCAGGGGAAACAATGTTTCACCACCCAAGAAATGAGCTTTGCGCTACAGTGAAAGAATCAACACCGTTCATCTTGATAGTTTACCCACTTCTATTTTTAGTAGCACAGAATGCTGCGCCTCTTGGCAAAAACACCTCAACTGAAGCTGAATCCAGGCGTCAGTTAAAAGCAAATCAGCATGGGCTGTATGTCCGCAGCTGCACACAAAAGCTGAGATAAACTCGAGAGAGGAATGATGGCCTAGTGCCTAAGGCACTAGCTTAATAAGTAGACTAGTGGTCAAATCCCTATCCTGCCACAGACTTTCCCCTGTGGCCCCAGGCATGTCACTTAGTCTCTCAGTGCTTCAGATACCAATCTGCAAAATGGGGATTTCCTTACCTACCAATTACCTTTGCTGTAATTCAAACAGAAAACTGCCATCTCATTGAGGTTAGGCAGGTGATGTGCTGTTCTGAGTGGCTATGAAATGCACACACAGTTAGGCCTCGTCTACACGACGCGTTTAAACCAAATTTAGCAGCGTTAAACTGATTTAATCCTGCACCAGTTCATACGAGGCCCTTTATATTGATATAAAGGGCTCTTTAAATCGGTTTCTGTACTCCTCCCCGACGAGAGGACTAGCGCTGAAATCGGTATTGCCATGTCGGATTAGGGTTAGTGTGGCGGCAAATTGACGGTATTGGCCTCCGGGCAGTATCCCACAGTGCACCATTGTGACCACCCTGGAAAGCAATCTGAACTCGGATGCATTGGCCAGGTAGACAGGAAAAGCCCCGTGAACTTTTGAATTGCATTTCCTGTTTGTCCAGTGTGGAGCTCTCATCAGCATGGGTGGCGATGCAGTTCCAAATCCAAAAAGAGCTCCAGCATGGACCGTGCGGGAGATACTGGATCTGATCGCTGTATGGGGAGACAAATCTGTTCTATCAGAGTTCCGTTACAGAAGACGAAATGACAAAGCGTTTGAAAAAATCTCCAGGCTATGATAGACAGAGGCCACAGCAGGGATTCAGCACAGTGCTGCGTGACAGGCGTAACGGAAAGCCAAAGAATCAAATGGAGGCTCATGGAGGGAGGGAGGGGGTACTGAGGACTCCAGCTATCCCACAGTCCCTGCAGTCTCCGAAAAGCATTTGCATTCTTGCCTGAGCTCCCAATGCCTGAAGGGTCAAAAACATTGTCCGGGGTGGTTCAGAGTATATCTCGTCAATTTACCCCCCCTCGCCCCCCATGAAAGAAAAGGGAAAAAAATAGTTTCTTGCCATTTTTCAATGTCACTGTATGTCTACTGCATGCTGCTGGTAGACGCTGTGCTGCGGCGATGAACAGCAGCATCCCCTCCCCGTCCTTTCCTGATGGCAGACGGTACAAAATGGTGGAAAACCACCATCCGCCCATGAGTGCTCCTAGCTGGTCTTGGTGAGGTCGGCCAGGGGGGCCTGGGTAAAAATGGGAATGACTCCGTCATTCCTGGCAGACAGTACAAAATGCTGGGTAACCGTCCTCATCATAGCAGCTGGAGCCTGAGCTCCATCAACCCCACCCCTCTTCGTGTCTAAAGAAAAGATTCTGTACTCCCTGGACTATCATAGCAGCGGGTGGCTGTGATCCTCTTCCCCCCGACCCTTTAATGTCCTGCTTGGACTATCATAGCAGCTGGAGGCTGCCTCCCCCTCATTTTATCTCGCTAAAAAGTCAGTGTTTCTTATTCCTGCATTCTTTATTACTTCATCACACAAATGGGGGGACACTGCAATGGTAGCCCAGGAGGGTTGCGGGAGGAGGGAAGCAATGGGTGGGTTTGTTGCAGGGGCACCCCCTAGAATGTCATGCAGCTCATCATTTCTGTGGGATCTCTGGGGCTCTGACCCACAGCGGCTGTGCTCTCTGGCTTTCTAGTAGACTTGCCCCGTATTCTAGGCAGGACTGACTCTATTTTTAGACAAAACATAAAGAAGGGAATGACCCGGGGAGTCATTCCCATTTTTGTCCATGCGCCCCCGGCCGACCTCAGAGAGGCCAGCCAGGAGCACCCATGACAGCAGCAGATGGTACAAAATGATTGATAATCATCATCGCCACTTTCCAATTGCAAATGGTACAAAATGATTGATAACCATCATCTCATCGCCAATTTACAATGGCAGACGGTGCAACAGGGATGGTAACCATCTCTGCTACCTTGCAAAGGCAAATGAATGCTGCTGTGTAGCACTGCAGTACCGCCTCTGTCAGCGGCATCCAGTACACATATGGTGACAGTGACAAAAGGCAAAACAGACTCCATGGTTGCCATGCTATGGCGTCTGCCAGGGGAATCCAGGGAAAAAGGGCGCGAAATGATTATCTGCCGTTGCTTTCACGGAGGAAGGATTGAGTGACGACATTTACCCAGAATCACCCACGACACTGTTTTTGCACCATCATGCATTGAGATCTCAACCCAGAATTCCAATGGGAGGGGGAGACTGCAGGAATTATGGGATAGCTACCCACAGTGCAATGCTCCAGAAATCAAGGCTAGCCTCGGTACATGGACACACACCACTGAATTAATGTGCTTAGTGTGGCCGCATGTGCTTAGTGTGAGAGAAATCTGTCTGGCTAACTTTATACAATCTGTTTTACAAAACCGGTTTATGTAAAATTGGAATAATCCTGTAGTGTAGACATACCCTTAGCTTCTGCTAAGATATCCTGTTTTCCTTCCTCTCCAAGCCATGTACCTGTTCTATTTTGTCTTGTAGGCTTTAAACTCCTTGGAGCAGGGACTATCATTTTACTATATGATTCACAGCGGCTGGTACAAACGAGTCCCAACCTAACTGAAGTGCTATCTCAAAATGGATTATTACTACTAATAATTAAGCAAAGTGAGATACTTGCTAGGTTAGGCCCTGATCCTGCAAAGACTTATACATGTGCTCAATTTTACACACACATTTCAATGAGATTACTCAGAAGGCATAAACGTTAAACATATTCACAAATCCTTCCAGGATTGAGGCCTGACGCAGCAAGCATCTCATTTTGCTTAAGTCTTTGTAGGATCAGGGCCTTAATTTGCAGGTCAATAATCTTGCAGCAGTGTGTAATTTAGCAGCATTGTTAGAATCTAGCTTCTGGAAACAAGCTTGCAGATGCAGAGAGAGCCATTTTCTGTGTTTGGTACAAATGGTATAATTGGGAAGAATTTCATGCACTTACTGGAAATTCAAAATTTCACATTGCCTCACAAAGCTGAGGGAACTGAGCACTTTCCAGTACTGGGTCCTCAAATCTGTAGTTGCATACAGCTTCTAACTGCTAGTAATGCTGTGGTACTGAGTCCAGCTATTGAGAATACAGAAAGATTGATGTTTCTGTAAAAAAACACAGAGTTTTCACCTAAATCAAATCTCCTGTTACTACAAAGATCAGTATGACTCTAGCACTGGCTAGTGATGAGCGATGTGTAATGTCACGTCAAGACAGGAAGATGCAATAAAACATCAAAGGAGCCCTCCAAGCATGAATCCCATAGCATCACAGCAGCATTTAACCGTGGCTTTCCTGAATGGCATGTGACAGACAAATAATGTAATTATTGCCAAACTACTTTAAGGCTCCAATTCAGCAATTAGCATATGTGTACACTGAAGCACTTGGTTAAGTCCCACTAACTTTACTGAGATTGAAGCTTATCCTCTGGAAGAGTGTTTCTCTGTAGCATCTAGCTCCCATCACTGGGTTCCCACAGAAACACCAGGTCTGCTGTCTCAAAAGAGACAGAATGCACACCAGCCTGCTGGCTCAGCTGAGATTGCACACCTCATCTTAATATAACAGGGAGTGAGGTGATTTTATAGTAAAGCTAAAATTAAGTTTACTGATAAAGAACAGAGATTTAAGTGGCACTAAGCAGAGATAATAGAAACAGAAAATGGTTACAAGTAAAACAAACTAAAACATGCATTCTAGTATCTAAAATTTAACAGATTACATTCCCGGTCTCAGGGAATTTCTCACTACCGTCAGTTCTCACCATCCTCAACCCACATGACTGTGGAATCCACCTTTCACAGATTGTCCCTTTTGTCCCCTAAATGATGGATAACAAAGGAATCCCCATTCTCTTTTATGGTTCAGATAAGCTTTGAAATGTATTATTTGAAAAGTAAACCCAGACAAAGTTCCTCTCCCTGGTTGCTTGCTCTTTGGTGGGCCAGTCCAAAGCCCCTTCTTCATCCTCTGGTCCATTTGCTTTCTTGATTGCCTAGTTTACCTTAGATAAACATGTACTTTTATTGGCCTTTGCTTGTAATCAGGCCATGCTGTTTTCTCATCTACCTGTCAGCTTGATCTGTGAACACAGGTAAATCCACACTCCTTTGTCTAAGGTAGGATTGTTTATCAACTGCCTCCACAACATATTATAAGAACATATTTCCAGCACACATATATAATTTTTATATACAACCCCTACATACATCACACCATGGTATTCATGACCAGAGTGCCACTCCTTATCAGATGATACCTTACAAGACACTGTTTGGCTAAATATTCTGTGTGTTGAGCATAATGAGTTTGTCAGACTTGCTGGGATTTATTGTTACACAACAGTGCACTCTTTGGCATAAAGACGTTCTTAGGGTCGTGGGCCCATTGACAAACATCTTGCCCTGTGTTTTGAAACAATTCTCTGCGAGCAGGGGCGGCTCCAGGCACCAGCGCACCAAGAGCGTGCCTGGGGCAGCAAGCTGGGGGGGGGGTGGCCTGTTGGTCACCATTAGCGCAGCAGTCAGGCGGCCTTCGGCAGCATGCCTGCAGAAGGTCCACTGGTTCCGCGGTTTCGGCGGCAATTTGGCAGCGGGTACACCGAAGGTGTGGGACCGGGGGACCTCCTGCAGGCGCGCCGCCAAATCCGCATTACCAGTGGACCTCCCACAGGCGTGCCGCCAAAAGCCACCTGACTGCCGCACTTGGGGCGGCAAAATACATAGAGCTGCTCCTGTTTGCGAGAACATCATAAAATTTAGATATCACAATGTACCTCCCAAAACTCCAAGAACTGGTGTGTCCTCTAATATAGCATAATAATAAAGACCTATTTCAAATTCAAGTCCACTAGAACTTTGGAGTATCTTCACTGTGAAACACTCTGCATAATGACCGGGATACAAACAAGTTAGAGGGGACTTGAATGAGGTATTTATGACTATGAAGAATAAAGCGAAAATTGAGCTGTGGAAATTGAGCGGGTCTTTCTTTTTATCTTGTCCCAAGAGATCACTTGATGAAATTAAGGGTAAACAAATTTAGGGAATATTTATTCTCTTGGCATACACTGATACTGCTGCAAAGATTATTGAGTCATTTATAGTTGCTGGATTTTAAAGTAGGGCTGCATGGTAAAATAAGTATAATTAAATTTCACGCTAAGGGGTCTAATCTGATTGCTAATATGGACTAGGAAATACACTTTCCCATTGTGTACAGCACAGTGCAAATTCCTAAGGGCACAATACTGCAAATTGCTCAGGATTTTGGCCTTTATCCTGCAAAGAGCTTGAGTATATGCTTAATTTAAGCAGGAGAGTAGTCCATTGATTTCAATGGGATTATTCACAAATTTACACATAAATCAGAGGGAGGATCACCATACGAGATTAAATCTTAAATGCATTGGTAATGCTTTTCTCTTAAACATGAGGTACTAGCCATTGCTAGAATCAGGATATTAAATTAGCTGGACTGGTGATTTGACTGACTATGGCAACTATTGTTTTTAATACGGTGGGAGTCTCAGCATATAACTCACAGTGGGAGGTAGATAATTCCATAACACAGCAAAACCTATAGTGTCGTGTCTCACAGTAATGAGCTAAATATTTCAAATAATCATTCCGGAGGAGGGAGCCGCCAGGTGACATGAAAGAAGAAAAGAACATTTTGAGAGACTCTCCTTATAGTTGGAGATAATGACTCTTTCATTTATTATTGATGATAACCATCTGAAAAATTACCGTGGCACTAGCAATTTGCACCACATTGAGACCAGAGTTGGGTCCCGTAAATGACAAATCACTACTGAACTTGGGCTGGGATGGTCAAAGGGGCACAAACGAGGTAGCATCCAGTTCCCATTGAATTTCAACCGGATTTGGGCATCTAGTTCACTTAGGCCCCTGATTCATCAAAGCACTGAAGCATGTGTTTAATCATGTAATTAAGTCCTATTGAATTCAACGGGACTCGTGCATACTTACAGTCAGGCATGTTCTGAAAAGCCTTGCTGAATAAGAATACACTGTTGCATCAGGGTTTAAGCTTAGACTGTAAACTCTGTGGGGCAGGGGCCACCTTTTTGTTTTGTGTTTGTACAGTGCCTAGCACAACGGGGTCCTGCTCTGGGACTGGGGCTCCTGTGTGTGATGACAATACAGTAATAAACAATCAGAATTTTTCTCTTTAAAATCCCAGTCGTGGAGTGTTGCCCCCTATCAGTGGTATACAGTTGTTCCAAAAGCTATATATTTTTTGAAAGATTAACTTTTATTTATTTGTGTTTGTGGGCGGGGGGGGGGGAGAGGCAGGTTTCCTAAGATACAGCGTATAGATTGTCTTAATGCCTGTTCCTAGCCTGTTTAGCAGCTGCTAATGTGGAGCACTGCTCAACATTCACTCTTCTTTACCTTTCTCTATTATTTTTGTTTATTTTCCTTGAAAAATATTCTTCCTATTAAAACTTCTTCTGGGGCTGCCTGGCCTACTTTAGGCTAAAAATAGCCTTTGTTGTCAGGGCCGGCTCCAGGCACCAGCTTATCAAGCAGGTGCTTGGGGCGGCCACTCTGGAGTGGGGCGGCACTTTCAGGTATTCGGCGGCAATTCGGCGGAGAGTCCCTCACTCCCACTCGGAGAGAAGGACCTCCTGCTGAATTGCCGCAGATCGTGACAGTGTTTTGTTTTTTTTTGGCAGCTTGGGGCGGGAAAATCCCTGGAGCCGGCCCTGCTTCTTGTTGCTGCTGGTTCAGGCACGCTGTTACCAGATTTGCCCATTACGTTGGGGTATGCTCATTTATTCGGGTTACTCTTCTGCAATTCTGTAATTCTATCAATGTACTGCTTGTGTTTTCATATGGAGCTTTACTTCTCCCTTCTGCAAGTCCTGTCCCAATGGAGCTACCCTGCAGGACCTAGGTTCCCCAGGGCTAGGTTCCTCCAGCCCCAGAGTCAGATGAACACACACACACACTAAAAGAGCAAGTCTGAGTTGACCGGGTCAATCAGCACTCTTAAGCTGACTCCTTATATGTCCCTGTAGTCAGTGAGCTGGGTCAAGCAGCACTTTCAAGCTGCCACCCTTAAACGCCCCTGGTCTCAATAGGCTGGGCCACAAGTTCAGCATGTCCCTATCCCCACTTTCACATTACAAGTGTCCTGCTGGTAACCCACTTGATGAGCAAACCCCACAGTATTTTTGGGCATTACAGGGATCTTTAGCTTAGGTAAAAGAAGCGTTGCTGCAGAGTGAATGGGGGAAGCTAAAAACACAAAAGAGTAAAGTTCAGCAAGAGAGAGAGAAGCAACCAGCTTAACCATAAAAGTTATTTATTGAATAATAGCGATAACTACACAAGGAGCCTAAACCAACATAATATATGTTATTAAAGGTTAATACCTAAGGTAGAAAGGAAAAGAGAGAGAGAGAAAGAAGGGGATCTCACCCACTGCATGAGGCTTGAACTGTTCGGGTTCCCAGGTGATGGTGGTAGCTCAGGGTCCTGAGTGCTGGAGACAGGCAGAGCCCCCAGCATGGTCAGTCAGGAGAAGATGGAGTCCCAGTGGACCTAATGCATAGTTTGGATCTAAGCATTAGAACACTGACTGGAGGGTGAGTAGGGATTTTTGTAGAGAAAATACAATGGTTCAAGGGAGAACACTAGATTTCTTTATAGGTAAACTGATGACTCAAGGGTTTTCTTTAGGCTAGACAATAGGAGCTGACCACTCTTGGCTATAGGTGGTGTTTTCTTCCAGGGATCTCACAATGCAACTAGGCTGCTTCAGTATTTTGGATATCAATCAAGGATTCATTACTAGAATTGGTCTTCTAACTGCTGAGCTGGGTGTGTCCAGGAGATAGGTTCATTAACATCTGGAGCAGAGATCCCCCATGATGCAGTGCTTCCCTGCTTTTCTGGTCCTAGAGTTCACTGCAGTTCTCTGTTCTCAATTCTGTATGCTAATGCAGATGCCTCTCTGTTCCATCTTTCATGCAGATGAGGCTAGGGGAGTTGTTTCTGTTCTCCATTCTGTATGCTAATGGAGATGTCTTAATCTTGTCACCCTTGTCTGGAGGGGTCTAGGTGTGTCTCCCAATGCCCTTCACTGCTCTCTGCAAGTTCTTTTCTCTGATAGGTTTTGGTTTAAGCAGAGACTGGTATGTGAGGGGTGGGTGTGTCTTTCATGAGTCAGACAGGCTGGATACTGCATCCTGGTTCCCTAAGAACCCAGAGCTGACTGGTGTCAAAGCCACACGGCCACTCACACTCACAAACAAAACCTCACCCCTTGCTGTACTTCTCTGATATTAGAAGCAGGTTAGAAATCTGCATGAGCACAGGCACAAGGGAAAAAATGGGAGACCCAGCTTTCCTGCACTGCTTTCACTTCATGTCCTGCTTGCTGCGAGTGGGGAAAGAGCTGTTGTGCTTTCTGATGTTATTTCTTCCGTAATCCAGATGGGGTTGGGGGAATCAATTGGCCACATGAGAGAGTCATGAAAGGGGAGGAGATAGGAAACAAGATACGTATCTGAAGCTCCAAAAGTTCAGGTTTGGTTTAAAGTGGGTGGCTCTTCTCCAAACCAGTTTAGTCAGTCTGAGACAATGTGAGAGAAATCTGTCTGGCTAAGGTATTGTAGGAGGCAGTATGGCTTAGTAGACAGAACACTGGACTAGGACTTACGAGCCCTGAGGATGGAGCAGTGGACTGGGACACAGGAGTCCTGAGTTCTGTTAGATTCTGTCGCTGCCACTGACATGCTGGGTGAACTTGGGCAAGTCATGTCACCGCTCTGTGCCTCAGTTTCCCTTTGTGTAAAATGGGGCTGATACCAACATCCTTTGTAAAGCCCTTTGATATCTATGGAGGAAAAAGTGCAATATAAGAGCTACGTACCTGTGTAGGTACTTACACAGCACCCGTTACTGTAACGTGTGAGTGCCTCACAGTCTTTAATGTATTTATCTTCACCACATCCATAGGGGCAGTGCTATTATCCCCATTTCACAGATGGGCAACTAAGGCACAAAGAGGCTAAATGACTTGTTCAAGGTCACACAAGGAGTCTGTCGCAGAGCAAGGAATTGAAGGACTTCGAAGACCTGGCACCTTAATCACTGGACTATTGACCCTTCCTCCCTTTGGGACAAAGACCCAATGGGTGGAACATACCAAAAACCGCCTGTGTGGAAAGCTGAAAATAATGTGCAGTTAGTTTCTTTAAAACATCAATAACATTTTCTATCACCTCTCTTGGATGATAATAGCAGGAGTGTGTGGGCTGCAGGCAAATTTTAGTATAACACAAGGGATATCGTGTAAATCATTATTATATTATTTAACCCTATAAAGTATTGAAGATTCAGAAATGCTACACCAGCAGCTAGGTCTTGCCATCTTTGATTCAGGCAAACTGTCCCATGGGCTTCATTCAATGGGACTGTTTGTATGAGTAAGCGCTACTCATGTTAGGAAGGACTTGCAGGATTGAGGCCTTTATATCTCTTATTACAATAAAATCCAACTCTGCAAACCCTGGGAAATATCATGGTCAATAACACTGATTGTGGCCCTGATTGTCCTATGCATTATAAAGACTCAGAAAAGTGCCTGGCACCTTTTATCTGTATGCAAGTTACAATAACTGGCCCTGAACCTTCACTGAATTCCACGCAGGCATTGACTGCGGTAGGGGCTACACATGGGTCCAGCCAATACGCAGTCAAGATTCACTTGCAGGAACAGGGCTGAAAACATTGAGGGCTGGTCTACACTGGGGGAAGAATCGATCTAAGATACGCAACTTCAGCTACACTTTTCGCGTAGCTGAAGTCAAAGTATCTTAGTTCGACTTACCTGGCCGTCCTTATGGCGGTGAGTCGACTGCCGCGGCTCCCTTGTCAACACTGCTTACTCCTCCTGCGGAGATGGAGTATGGGCATTGATTGGCAGATCGATTTATCGTGTCTGGATGAGACGTGATAAATCCATCCTCAATAGATCGATTACTACCTGTCAACCTGGTGGGTAGTATAGACGTACCCGAATTTCACTCCTGGATCATTTGGGGGTAATTCCATGCTCCATTTGCTCCCTAGCGTTGCTGCCTGGCTGTATTTTGTACTTGTGAAACCCCACTGATTGGGCAGGGGAGCCAGGATAGCTGCAACTCTGCCTAAAATAAATATGGTGCTGTAGATAAGCTTGTGAGGATTCAATTTTTACTGGTAAATGTTGATTTCACTGTACATGCACAAACTGATGAAAAAATATGTCCATCCATAATAGACAGGCAAAGCAAGAACAATGCTGTTTGAGAGTTTAGAGTTTGATTTAAAGCTATTTACTTGGTATATTTTGACATGTGATATTGACACTGCATTGTAAGTTAACGCTTTGTGCAACTCAACGGTTATTTGATAGTTATTGTCTGACTATTCTGCATTGTCTGACGCCTCCCCACCCCCCCAACGTCCCACATATAAATCAATAAAAATCGGTTTGTGTGTGTGAAACTGCTTAAAAACAAACATCAATATGATCTGTCAAAATGACAATCTAAATAGAATTCGGCCAAGCCTCGCAGTATCCAGGATTTAGCCAAGGACCCAGTGCTTAATTTTTGCCAGGGCTGATCCCCGACACCTCTGGGCTTGGCCGTTCCTAGCCCCAGCACCCTCGGCCTGGCGGTTCAGAGCCCTGGCACCTCTGGGCTTGGCTGTTCCTAGCCCCGGCACCCTGGGCCTGGCGGTTCAGAGCCCTGACACCCTGGGCCAGGCGGTTCAGAGCCCTGACACCCTGGGCCTGGCGGTTCAGAGCCCTGACACCCTGGGCCAGGCGGTTCAGAGCCCTGACACCCTGGGCCAGGCGGTTCAGAGCCCTGGCACCTCTGGGCTTGGCCGTTCCTAGCCCCGGCACCCTGGGCCTGGCGGTTCAGAGCCCTGACACCCTGGGCCAGGCGGTTCAGAGCCCTGACACCCTGGGCCTGGCGGTTCAGAGCCCTGACACCCTGGGCCTGGCGGTTCAGAGCCCTGGCACCTCTGGGCTTGGCCGTTCCTAGCCCTGGCACCCTGGGCCAGGCGGTTCAGAGCCCTGACACCCTGGGCCAGGCGGTTCAGAGCCCTGACACCCTGGGCCTGGGGGTTCAGAGCCCTGGCACCTCTGGGCTTGGCTGTTCCTAGCCCTGGCACCCTGGGCCAGGCGGTTCAGAGCCCCGACACCCTGGGCCAGGCGGTTCAGAGCCCTGACACCCTGGGCCAGGCGGTTCAGAGCCCTGACACCCTGGGCCTGGCGTTCAGAGCCCTGGCACCTCTGGGCTTGGCCGTTCCTAGCCCCGGCACCCTGGGCCAGGCGGTTCAGAGCCCTGACACCCTGGGCCAGGCGGTTCAGAGCCCTGACACCCTGGGCCTGGCGGTTCAGAGCCCCGGCACCCTGGGCCTGGCGGTTCAGAGCCCCAGCACCTCTAGGCTTGTCCATTCAGAGCCCCGGCACCTCTAGACTTGCCAGGTCAGTTATGAAAGTAAAAAAAAAATTGCTTGAGCCTCTGCGCCTCTTTCATTACAAATTAAGCCCGGCCAAGGCCCTTGCACCCCCCAAGGAAACGGGCAGAGGGAGCAGGATGGGCGCCGCTGCTGCAGCCCCTGGCTGGGCACTGAGCGGTGCAAGCGGGGCCGGGAGAGTTTGCAGCGGGAAGGAGCAGGGAGGGATTCCCCCGCATTGCTCCTTGGCTGCCTGCGAGGCACAGGGAAGGTGCCGGAGGCAGGTGAGAGGGAAAGCGGACGCCGGGCGGGCTCCATCCCGGCCCCCAGCGCGGTGCTCGGGGCTGGAGGGGGCTCTGGAGGGCGCCACCCCCCGCTCTCCGCTCAGGGGAGCCCCGGGAGCTTTCCCCTGCGCCTGCGCGCTCCTGCCCGGCTGGCTGGTCCTTGTGATAAGCAAACAGAGGAGCCGGCCCGTGGGCAGCGGCAGCGGCAGGGCGAGGGAGGGGGAGGAATCACCCCAGTAGCGCCCCCCCCAGCCAGCCGAGCGGGCCGGCACGCCCAGGCGCCCGGCCGTCACCATGCCTGGGCTGGGGAGCGGGGCTGCGGGCAGCAGGCTGCCGGGATATCGCTACTCCTAGCTGGACAGAGCCCCGGGGGAGGCTGCACGGGAGGTGAGTCAGGGGCTGCTGGCTCCTTTTGCAGCGCTCCAGGCTGCCAGGGGGCCGCTGGGATGCACTGGCCGGAGGAGGAGGTGTCTGGAGGCAGATTTGGGAGAAGGATGTGTGTGTGTGTGGGGGTCCTTTACTTCCTCAGCTGACAGGGTGCAGCCCCTGCCTGCTTTCCCAACAGCAAACTTTTAATATTTTATTCCCTTTCATGTGGGGACAAAGGGGGCCCGGTGACTGGGTCTGGGGTAATTCTGCGGCTGTGGAAGGACACAGAAGGGTTTGTTTGTGTGGGTGGGGATATGGGAGTTTGGAGCTGCATGCATGTAAATATTTGCCATGTCTAGTTCTCTGTGTGTGGCTGTTTGGGGGTGGGGGGGTATCTTGGTTGCCTTTGCATGTATATTTCTCTGTGTGTGTGTGTGTGTGTGTGTGTGTGTGTGTGTGTGTGTGTGTGTGTGTGTGTGTGATTTTTTGGGCATGTGGGGTCTATAATGGGAGTGACACAAGCAGTGAGACAGGCTAGATGCATATGTGTATTCGTGTATTTCTTTGTGTGTTTATGTGTCGGTTGTTTCTCTGTGTATATATGTTTGCAGCCCCGTGCTGCTGATACATGTGGTTCTCTGTCTCTCCGTGTTAAGATCTGTGTGGGTGGATTGCTTTCTCAAGTAGACATTGGGCTGTATGTTGATGGGATGAGGGGATTCACATATGCAGCTGGGACATGACACTCCACTCCCTGCTGCTCCGTCACAGCCCCAGGGACTCCATCCTATGCCTCACCAGCAGATTAAAAAGTGACCTGTGTGCTGTATTCAACAGAAGAACTGGGGAGCAGGGAGGTGGGGGAAGGGGTGTCATTGTTTTGATGGTTGCTCTTTCTGTGCATGTACCACAAACAGCCAAGGTGACGCTTGGGTCACTAATGGGCATGAATGATGAGTTATTGGGAGACATGTTAAAATCAACTCCAGGAGATGAAAGGAGCTGGAATCTCTCCTAGAGGCAAAATGAGCTGGTGCTAGATGTGTCTTTATTCTTACGATGGAAGGGGATGTGTGAGAGTGTGGCATATACTGGGGACACTTTCCTCACTTTACCGAGGACCGTACTGTCGTTTTCATTATCTTCGCCTTCTAGTTCTGTGAGTATCAATAGAAAAAGCGAGCTGATAAATATTTTTTATATCTTTAAGGTGCCTGTGAAGACAACACATTTTGATAAGGGAGTGGGGCTTATGGAATGTAAATACCTGTATTTGTAGAGATGATCCCCAAGATGTTTTCCTCTTTGGGAACCATGGTAGTGCCCTGTCAGTAGAAAAGGTTTCAATGTCTTAAGCCAGATCCTCAACTGGTGTGAATGGATGTCACGCCACTGACTTGACTGGAACTATTCCATTTGCTGAGGATCTGGCCCAATCTCTCTTTTAAATGGGACAATGTGTGAAGGGAATACTTCTGATAATGGGAAGAAACTACCCGGCTCCTGCAGTGGAAGGAAAAGAAATGGGTTACCTTCTTCAGAAGAGAAGGGGTGGATTTGGGATTCACATCAATGACTCACAGAGAGGAAGGGGGGGTGCGTGTGAGCAGTGGATACCATGTTTCTATTCCTGTGTTTTCCCCACCCTGTTTCTTCCCAGGTTATTCCCTTGGAACATATGTCTGTTTCACATGTTGGAACTGACCACACACTGAGGCAGTATATAATGGATAACCCAAATCATCAAAATAAATGTCAAAACAGAGACCCCCCACCATCCTAAATCCCATGTTTAACGTTCACTCCACATGTCACAATGGACCTGATCCTGCATCTCTTGCATAGCTAAAACTCTCATTGGCTTTAATGTGCAGGAAATGCAGAACTGGGGCCTGGACATTGTAAAAACCTTCACTCTGCGTGGGGACAGATGGGATTTTTTTCACCTCTCCTTGAGGGAACTTATTTCCTTCTAATTGTAGGGAATGGTGTGCAAGTCCCACTGGATGGGTGCTTTAGAAATACTTATGGTGGACATAATTGTGCCCTGCTCCCACACAGCAGAGTATGGGGTCCCAGTGCAGATCCTGGAGATGGTTGCATTGGACAGACAGACTGCACATGGCTCTGCCTGACATGCTGTCCAGCACTGCTGTCTAGACAGAAACAGGGCAGGAGTGTGCTATCTTCTGTAAAGGTCTGATGCAGCATACTCCGTTCCCTGCATTGGGAAAGAGGAGTTCTGGAGGAATTATCCTGAGTACAGTTCCTTCTCCGCACTCCTGCCCTTGGCTCACAGCTGACTTTAAAGGCCCAATCTAGCCTGAAAGTATTACCATGAAGTTTCCTATCTCTTTTAATAACTGAATGTCTTTGTTGTATTTCTTTCCATTTCTGTAAAGGCAAAAGGTTGAGAAGCCCCAGGTGCCTTTAGAGTGCATGAACGTAGAAAAGTATGAATTAACTGTATAGCAGGGGGATCTGAATTTGAGTTCTGGGCTAGCAACTCAGCTGCTGTAAACTCTCCTAGTGCCAATGACTTTACACCAGCTGATGATCTGATGTCTATACTGGGAGAAAGCATGGTATAAGAAAGCATGTTAGCCAACCCGTTTTAGCTAGAAAGACATTCAACACAATTTCGCCCTTAGCGCGGACATGGACAATGGTGTTTAAAAATGTGTTGACTCTCTGGGCAAAATGGTACTGAACATCATGCTTGTTGAATTGTCTTTGTGAGCGCGCTTTCTAACATGGCATTGCTTCCCAGCAGAGAGAAGATCTAAGAGGAAGGAGCAGCTGGTAGGGAACTACATTCAGCCAGGACACTTTGACTGAATGAGGAGCATTTATGACTATCATCTGGTCAGATGCGAAGCCAGTTTCTCTGTCTGTGGCAGTTAGGAAATATTTAGAAATGAGTTGGGAGATCAGTCAAAGAGGAATTTCCATACTAAGAGAAGGAGGGGTTTGAAAATACATTTAATTACACCATAACTCTGTTAGCTTTTCATGTATTATTCCCTAATTTTCTTTGCATGGGGGAGGGATAGCTCAGTGGTTTGAGCATTGGCCAGCTAAACCCAGAGTTGTGAGTTCAATCCTTAAGGGGGACATTTGGGGAACTGGGGTAAAAATCTGGGGGTTGGACTAGATGACCTCCTGAGGTCCCTTCCAACCCTGATAGTCTATGATTTTTTTTTTTAATTTGTCTCACGGCTCTTTTTTCCCTCCTTCCTACTTCTTCCAGCAGCAAGAGTCTGGATGTGGGATTTTTTGAAATCTGAAGCACTTCCATAACAATGAGCAGTGATGTTACAGAATCAAATAGAATTTTTTTTTTTTTAGTGTAGGTATTCCCCTTGTTAGAGATTTCCCAGTTACAGAAGTCTGGTTTTCATGAGTTTTCTTGTGTAACTAATAAAATAGCAATAACAATCATAACATTTAGCAATTATATAGCACTCTATGGGCTCACTCTTGCACTCTTCCCACAGAATTCGATCCTCACATTGAGTCCTTTGACCCTAATGGGGCTCTGTGAGATGTAAGGGTCCTCTTGCACAGAACTGTAGAATCAGACTCAAAGTAATGTGCCAAAATTAATCAATTGCATATAGTTAATTTTTGTTTTCAAACATTCATTCTGTATTTTCACTAGAAAATATTCAGAAACCACATTAGTAATGGTTAGAATTGCTTTATAAAATGTGCATTTAAAAACTCAGCATCTCCTGCTTCACCATCTGAATAGAATCTTAGTTTATTAAATTTGGAGATCAGTTCTAATTTCATTTTCTGCAGAAAGAAAGTTTGTGGGACAGAAGAGAGGGAAGGGAAGGGAAGCAAATACCTTTCAAAATCCAGCAGAGGAGGATAGAGAGTCCACATTACTTTTTCTGTGAGAGAATGTTTTTCAAGGGAAATACCAGCAAGATTATACTTATTTTTTCCCCTAAGGACCATACATTTTTTTTGAGAATAACAGCAGTAAACAAGGAAAAATTCTGAGATTCTGGTGACATTATAAAGCACTTGAGCTTCCTCTTCTGGGTTACGTCAAGAGTAACTCTGAAGAAAATAAATTCTGTTCTCATTTATAATCATGCTAATGAAGCCAGTGGTGTTCTGTAGTGTAAGGACAAGGTGGTCATTTCCTAAAAGGTGAGAGGACATTCAACTTCCCTTGGGTCAAATCTTGAAGTCCTCTTGCTCAGTTTTTATTCAGTCCTTATTCAGGTAAAAGTCCCATGTGATTCAATGAGGAATGAGTCTAAGATTTGTCCCATTTACTTTGATGGGAGACCCCTGCTTAGCTCCTTATAGAATTTGGCCCACTGTATCTCATAGTGATTCTAATCCTATGAGGTCCTTCAAGTCTCGTAGAATTCAATGGAAACAGGGTGTTCAGGTACTTGCAGGACCTGGCTCTCTGTCTACATCCTGTGTTCTGTAAACCCAATACTGAAGTCGAGGCATAGGCAAAGCTTCCATTGACTCTCTAATAGGAGTGTTTCTCTGTGCAAGGACTGTAGAATCTGGGTATGAAGACTGTACAATACTTGTGGACTCACTCCTGCATTCCTTGCATGTCCAAAACTCCCTTTGTTTTCAATATCTTTTTATGCCTATCCATGTGGGAAGGATTTTCTTGCATTTTTTTAATATTGCATGTATTATTCCCTCAGTGTGAACTGGTGCAACAACTTGTTTATGTATTCTGCACATATATGTCGTTATATGTTTTATACAGAATATTCATTGTCTTTGATTAGCCCTGGGAGTGCAATGGCATTTATCATAAACATGCACTGTGTCCCCCTCCAAGATCTTGCCTTCGGAACATTGCTGAAACTACAGCTGTACTAGTTCTGAAGATTTTATATATTCGTTTGTGTATGTGAAAGTTTTCAGCTAAATGTTTTGATCCTACAACTCTTATTCCCATGAATGATCTCTGTTCACACCAGAAGGATGTTAATTTATGTGAGTAAGGCTTAAAAGACCTAGCCTTCCATTGCTCGTTTCTCTGAAGGATTGTTTGGGTTGCTTATCAGTTATTAGGTACCTTTCCCTCATCTATTGATTCCCTTTTGGAATGCTTAAAATGCATATCCTAAGGCTGTTTTCCATTGGTAGAGTGATGCAAAACAGCCTCTGTGTAAACTGGAATCAGTCCATGTTTTAATTGGCTCATTCCTTGGTGTCTCCTCCTACCCAGCATAAAGATATAGGCTACATATGTCTCCGTGAAAATGCAAGATTGAACCTTTTGCTTGTGGCTTCCCCAGACATCTATGATAATGAAGTGCAGCAACGCACATCCATTGGGGGGAAAAACACTTGGGTTCTTGTGATATTCTGAAATGTGTATGTGCTTTTATTTTTCATTAATACATGCCTTATATTTATCCCATTCCCCCGAGAGACAAAGTTATTTTCTTTATTCAGATGGGGCTTATGGCAATAGGCATATTTATATTAAAAAGTATGGAGCTTTGCTAGTGCAATATGTAGGGCATCTTATTATAGTTTCTGCTTTGTCATGTACAGCTGAGATCTTTTGGATTACATTAAAATAATACAGAAGAAGTGATTGAAGATATAATTAGCTGGAAAGGGGGAGAGTAATGTAACAAAATGTAATAGACAGAGGTTTGATCAGTTATCTCACAAGCTTAATGCTCCATCATTATTCTCATCTCCTAGTCAACCCTAAAAGTAGCTTCCAGGCAGACCCCCTTGCACAAATGTACTAATCATCTATCTAACGCACCTAGGGGCCCATGAAATGGAATAAATGCAAGACCTTGCCGTTCACACCAGCACTAACAAATAGAATTCTATCTGCAAGGATTATGTCTCTTTTTATATTTCTAATAAAAGTTAACCATGATTTCTGTGGACTGAAGGAAAGGTTTCTGTTTGTTTTTAGATGTCACTTTTACTTACAGCAGGCAGGGTGGCTAAATTGCTGTTCTTCCGACATTCTTTCAAACTAGTTGTTTGAATAACCCCTCAAACTTAAGACATCTCTTTCAATCTTTGTTTCCTCTTTGCAATGATGCCACAAGCAAAGAAAACATGTGAGGGCCAATTTCTGCAGGCCTTGCTCAGAAAGATCTCCCATGGAGGAGAAATATTAGTGGCACCTATTTTTACTGGCAAAAATACAGTTTGCCAAATTCCTAATGACAAACACAAGGAGCCCGGGGTGCAGTACACTGACTCCTAGTTTGCTATCTTTGCTTTCGAAGAATGTGATCATTTTAAAAAAAGCGTAGGGGATTAGACTCATTGTGAGGTCCATGTGCCATTTCAGTCCCATCTCACCCTATTTTGAGCAAAGCTTAGGTGATACGTAAGCCTTGTGCTAGACTCTGCGCTGGGCTGAACTTCATCCATGATGGTTCCTGCAAGCGAGGTTCCTGCAAGCGATTCCATGTGAGCAAATGTTTATGCCAGCTTGAAGCCCCGGTGAAGTCAAGGGGACTTTGCATGGGCCTAGGATTCTGCCCACCCAGAGCAGCTTGTCTAAGTGGGGCCATGTTCAGTAACTTCACTGAGATCCTACCACTGCAATTCCAATTGAAAGGTGTTTCTTTCTCTATTTTTTTAATTATCACTGTGAAACACCAGTGAGCTAAATAAGGTCAGAATTCTGGTCCAGCAACCCTCAGATAAATAAAACCAAATCTGACGGAAGTGCACCTAACTGTGTAAGGAAATTGCATCACATTCACATTCCACTGCATGCTTCTGTCACCCACATTTGTAACAGTCACAGAAAACAAGATGAAGTACATTTGTTTTCCACAAATACAATAATTTTTTCTGTTTGTTCAGTAATTGCTTTTCTATTTGCATTTTGTGTCTTGTACAGTAACTGATTTTTCTACTTGTTGAGACCCTCTTCTGCATTCATTGTACATGGGCCTCCTGCAAAGTTTAAACCAAAGGGAAATTATAACTCTCTCTTTTGTAGTTGGCTAAGGAGTAGGAAACTTGGCTGGGTTTTATGAAATTATGTATGCCAGGATCTCTGGGGACTCCGATGGAGAGCTGTTTAAGGAGAAGAAGAGGAGAAGTAGAGGAATGGAGACTCATCATAACACAATACATCTTTTCTTCCCTGCAAACCACCAGTCAGATTCAGTGGAGCAAGACGTGTTTGCCATTTTTAAATGTAATCCAGAATTGACCTGGAGCAGAAATAGCATATCTATACAAAAACAGTTAGAGAAGCTGTTGATATTCTCCTTCAGGAATCTGATCGCAAACAGATGAAACCTAATGCTGGTTCTCTGGCATGCTTCTACTCATTCCTACCTGTTAAACTGGCCTCGTGCCCACTCATAAAATACGATGCCAGCTTCAACAACCAAAAGTGTCAGCATAATAGAGGAAAGTGTGAAAAATTCAGTCACTCTAGGAAGATCACCATAATGTAAAGCAAAACCAGTGCCATTTGCTTCATTATAAGAATCACATCTGTTGGCATTTCTGGGCATTTTACCACTGATTAATTCCTCCCTGCTGTATTTCTTTTTTCAATTTAAGTGCTCAGAATTCTGCAGGCAGAGCAGGAAATATATGTGCACATTTTGAATGAGGCCAATTGCACATCTTCCTAATGTGCCACACGGGATTTCTAAGACAGATCGAGATTTTTAATAAGCTACAGAGTCTTTCTACTCTGGGTCACAAGTTGGAATGTGGACCAGGTTGCCAAGAACTGCAAGTGAACATCTAATTGATATTGGGTCACCCTGACAGTATGAGTTGATGGTTTCAGTTGCTAGTAGACTGATATCTGTATCATAAAACCTGCCATTAGTTGGCACCTTTCATGGCAGAGAGGACAAGGGCTGGTGTTGCATGAGGTTGATCACTGTCAATTTTTAAATCAAGATTGGATGTTTTCTTAAAGGAATTATTTTGGGGAAGTTCAATGCCCTGTGCTATGCAGGACGTCAGACTAGATGATCCCATCTCATCTTGGAATCTATGAACTGTGCAGCTTTTCATCCTCAGAGCTGCCTTTTCAAGGTCCAGGCTGAGACAGATCTGGACAGGGTGGGGAATTATTTACTGCTGCTGTTCATATTGTACTTGAGCTTCTGGGTTAAAAGACACCAGTGTCCAACGGTATCATTCTGGCACTGTTTTTACTCTAGGGAAGTACAGGTCTCCTCTGTGGACGTGTAAGCCACCGACTGCTGAAGTTTCACAATGTTGCATCGCTACTCCTCTGGCATCTTGAGCATGCATTTAATTTTATTTAAAGAGGCACGAGGAGTTGTGCCAATGTACAGTTTACATGCCCTTAATGGGATTTCATGAATATCAACGTCTCTTCAGAGATCAATAGACTAAAAGCACAATTCAGGAAAGCCATAGTTTCCTGATGCCTGCGCTAAGGCGAACAAAAGGGCTGTAGCCTGTATCTGCCCTACTGTGTGCCTTGAGACTATTTGCCACAGCCACTTTGAGTAAGATTTGGTGAGATATCACCTGCATCTGTTTCAGCTTTGTGGCTGCCGTGTCATACAGTATGTTAAGGACCAAGCTCCAGAAGTGAAGGAGCTCATAGCAGGATTCCATGGTACCGCCAGCATTCGCAGTAGGTTGTGGGTTGGGGACTGCACCCATGTGGCAACTGTGACACCTCCGAAAGATTCAGTGTCAGGGAGTCATCACGAGCATTGTCACAGCAGTGACTAAAGATAGGTCATCATGCATATAAGGTTGCCAAATTCAGTACATCTGCTTCCGCTGTCATGCCCACACAATACATGAAGCCAGTGACCCATGTATTTGAGAAATAATGTGAAGAACTTCTGACATCTAATGTTAGATAAGGGCACAGGCAGTTGAAAAGAAAGCGAATGAGAGATCTGATGTCCCACTCAGACTTGATCATTCTTTATTGAGAAATGGCTTAAGGCCACATGCATCTATTCTGCCAACCCAGCATAGGGCAGCCATCATACACATAGCTAATACAGCACCTGAGCCCACCCACTCATTAAGTTAAATTCAGAGATACTGAAAGTGAATTGTACAGAATTTACATCATCTGGCCAAGATGTATTAAATATGTTTGTTACATACTGTCAGTTCACAGTGTTTCAGCATGCTGCAGGAGGGTATCTTGTATGAGGAGTAGTTGAAGGAAGATTCCATACTAGTTCTTCATTCTCAACAAGGCAAAGGCAATTTTAACTAGATCCGGTTGGAAAGTGGTGGTGTTGGTTTTTGTGGTTCCCCTTCCGCCCACCAAAAACTGAAATTCCAAAAGATTTTAAGCCTCTGACTGCCCAAAACTGAATTTTCAGCTGAGAATTGGTCTTCTGGTGAAAATTTTCATTTTAGAAAAATATAATTTTTCCATTTAAAAAAAAACTCGACGGAAAATTTCAACCAGCCTTAATTTTGACTCATTGAAACGTATTTTTCCTGCATTAAGTGCTTTTATTTTGTTGTGATTTTTTCTTTGTTTTCATTTGGAAAGAATCTGTGTGCCACTCCTGTCTCTTGAGGTTAGAAGAGAAGGTTGTGCTCTTGACTTTTTGATTTCTGGAGCAATAGTTGATCTGGGGTTCTTGAGACAGTACGAAGAGACAAAAGACCCTAGAAGATGTACCATGACCCCAGCTATTTGATTTGTATCTATTTGTGTTCATTAGTTGAAGTACCATGATCAGGTCTTTCTAGGTGGTCTCACGTGTCTAGTAAAAATGTAGTGCTATAGAACTCATAAAGACCATTTGTTATGGCCAGCCAGGTTGCACTGCCTACTCCTACTGGTATATTTTCTTCTCTTAGCAGAAAGGGAAGCAGGCAACTTGGGGATCAACAGAGAAGCAGTTGAATGAGTAGGAAATGGATGATGGACAAATGCAGTCCCTCCAAAAGATTATAATGGTTGTGTATCATGTTCATAGAACTTGTTACATATGGGAATAGAATGTAAAGCCGAGACTGTTCTGCCATTACATGGAGGCTTTTGAACGGAATGTTAGATTTTATCAGGGAACACAGTTGTTCCTAGAAACATTGGAGCTCATTTTGCCCAGTGGTACAATCTTGAAAATGCACGTCAGCTGTGCCAAAATGACGAACACAAGTACATGTTACATCAAACTGGCTTACAATGGTCCCTTCTGATTTTGGAATCGATGAATCAGTGGATCTATGAATTACTGTCCCTCTATAGCTCATGCTATGTTTGTTCACAAACCATGGACAAAAGGCTTTACTGTGTAATGTTTAGATCAAGGAAAATGTAAATAGACTTGCTGGTGTGTTCCCAGCATTGATAGATATGCAGATTTACAAGGCAGTTTATGCAATTTTCAGTATATAAAGATCTGCAGTTAAGAGTAGCCCACCCAGCCTAAAACCTATCATTTTGGAAGCAATATTGACAGTGTGTTTTAAGAAGAAGGGGTGGAAAAAAGCCATTATGGGGTCAGCAAACCCATTTGTAGCAGGATCCCATTCAATAATCTCATGCAGCCTGGTAAGCACTTACAGAACATCCAGAAAAATTAATTACACTGCCTACTTCATTATTTATCAAATGACGAGTGCTTTTGTGTTCCATTTCAGGTTCGACAAAATGACTTTGTGGAGGGTATGAGCACAAAATATGGTGTATTTTTTTGATAAGGGCATAAGGAATTTATCTTATTCTGAATATTTTCAGACAGCACTTTGGGATTTCTATTATTTATCTGTGTCCAAGGCTAGACGTATGTCAACATACCTCAACTTAGTTAGCAGAGTTGGACTTAAGAGGGCATGACCTGACAAGCTGCCTTAGAAAACATTCGTGCTTAGTGGTGAGTCAGTCCGTCATGCTGGCAGCATCTGAACACATGAATGCAGGTAAGCTGCCATCTTCCACAGACGGGCCTTTGTCTTTATATTCCATGTCTGTCCCTTGGGTTGCTGTGAAATTCCAGAGTAATATTCATGGCCGAGGAAGTAGCGTAAATAAGCTTAATTCATAGTAAAATAGAGTGAAGATGATATGCAGCTGCTAAATTGAGAGCTTTATACTATTGGCATCCCAGGCCCGACTTTGCTTTGTCAAGTTGTCACTAATGGTATTTTTGATTAAATTGGGGCTTTGTTTGTTAAATATTTTGAGAATTGATTGTGTATGTTTAAAGCTCATCCTGTTAGTTTTTAATTAACATTTCTGTTTAACAATGCTGATCCTGCTGGGGGACAAGTCTACTTTTTTTTTTGATGAGTTCATTGTTCAGAACTTTCCTTGCTTAACATGCCTATGTTTGTTTCAGTAATATCATAGAACTGTAGGACTGGAAGGGACCTCAAAGGTCTGGCAGTCCAGTTCTCTGCACTCAAGTCAGGACTAAGTATTATCTAAATCAGTGGTCCCCAACCTTTTTGTGGCCAATAGCACATTCATGTTTTCAGAAGAATGTGGCGGGCGCCAACAATTTTTCAAGGCTTATTTTGTATTTGTACATTAAATAATATGAGAAACATCATATTTAATATTCTTCCCACTCTGGGTTGAAATAATATGTACGTTGTCTCTTATTTGAACCACTCATTTTGGAGCAAAATGTTAAAAAAACAATAAATTGCAAAGCACAAGAAAACAGCAGTATCAGTGCAGGAAGAATACTCACATTAGAGGGCTGGCTCCAGGCACCAATGGAGCAAGCAGGTGCCTGTGTCAGCACGTGCTACGAGGCAGCATTCGGTCCATTCTGCAGAGGTGGAGCGTCTTTTTGTTTGTTTGTTTGGTGTTTTTTTTTTGTTGGCGGCAGTTCTGGGCAGTGCAGGGAGAAGCCTGAGAGAAGCTGTGCAGCCTGCAACCCCGGAGTACTCTGCACCCTAGCATCTCTCCCCTGCTGGGCACTAGGCAGGCCCCGTGCCTGCTGGGAACAGAGAACACTGGCGCCTGTAGCCCTGGAGTTCTCTGTGCCCAGCAGGTGGGGGGCTGCGGCTTCTCTTCTTGAAGCCGGAGAGAAGCTGCAGCCCCACACCTGCAGGGGACAGAGAGCACCGGTGCCCGCAGCCCTGGAGTTCTCTGTCCCTGGCAGGCGCATGGCCGTGGCTTCTCTCCGGCTTCAGAAGCCAGAGAGAAGATGCAGCCCCGCGCCTGCTGGAGACAGAGAGGACCGGCGCCCACAGCCCTTGAGTTCTCTGTCCCCGGCAACCTTAGGGCCGCAGCTTCTTTCCCCTGCTGAGCACTAGGCGGGCACACATAAATGCCCCGGCAGGCACCATGGCGCCTGCAAGTACCATGTTGGGGACCACTGATCTAGACCAATGTTTCTCAAACTGGGGACTGTGGACCTCTGGGGGTCCCTGAGGGTACTCCAGGGGGTCCATGGGCCCTGCTGATCAACTTATCCTCCTCCCTCCCAGCTCCTCCTGCACGGTAAAAGTCTGGTGGTGCAGAGTGGCGAAGGGAGGCTTCCTACCTGCTCTGGCTCCGCGCTGGTCCTGGAAGCATCTGGCACATCCCTGAGGCCCCAGGGTAGGGCAGGAGATCTCCGCATGCTGCCCCCACCCTGAGCGCTGAGTCCGCAGCTCCCATTGGCCAGGAACAGCTCCCCCCCACCCCTGCCTAGCAGCCCCTGCCAGAGGGATGTGCACCCAAACTCCCTCCTTCCCAGAGCTTGCACCCTTCACCCTGTCCTGTACCCAAACTCCCTCCCAGAGCCCACACCCCTCACCCCCTCTTGTTCCCCAACCCTCTGCCACAGCCTGATGAAAGTGAGTGAGCGTGGGGAGGGTGGATGGAGTGAGCAGGGGACGGGGCCTCAAAGAAGGGAAGGGGCAGGGGTATGGCCTTGGGGAAGATGGTGGGGCAAGGGCTGAGTGGGGAGACTGGAGGGGTCCCCTCAAATTTTTAAATCACAGTGGGGTCCTCTGGTTGCTTAAGTTTGAGAACCGCTGATCTAGACCATCCCTGGCAGGTATTTGTCTAACCTGCTCTTAAAACCTCCAGTGATGGAGATTCCACAACATCCCTAGACAATTTATTCCAGCGCTCAACCACCCTGGCAGTGAGGAAGTTTTTCTAAGGCCTGGTCTACACTGGGAGGAGGGGGCATCGATCTAAATTACGCAACTTCAGCTACATGAATAACGTAGCTGAAGTCGACGTAGTTAGACCTAGTGAGATGACTGCTGCCGCTCCCCCGTCAACTCTGCCTGCACCTCTCGCTGAACTGGAGTACAGGAGTCGATGAGCGAGCGCTCAGAGATCGATTTATCGCATCTAGACTAGACGTGATAAATCAGTCCCTGCTGGATCGATTGCTGCTCGCCGATCTGGCTGGTAGTGAAGATATACCCTTAGATAATTGATGTTTTCTTGTGTTATTAATGTTTCCCGTCCCTTTATAATAGTCAGGTTTCATTTATCTTAAAAAGTCTCCCCTCCCGCCCCCCCTCTGGTTATATAACTGAGACTGCTTCCGCCGCTGGGTTCACTCTGATGGATGTATCTCAGTATCCTTAAAGATGACTTAATCTGATCATTGGATTCTTGAGCATATAACTCAGCAAGATGGCTTCAAATACCTAACACATGCTTGTGCATCAGCGAGGTCAACAAAACCTGGTTACTGGATAAATTATTCCTTACTCAGTTCTAAAGACTGTAGACGGGGGGGGAACAACATCATCAGCAATAAAAATGTGGTCTCTTTGGGAGTGGAACTTGTCTAAGAAGCTGAATAATTATATGGGCAGAGATGCATTTAATATCAAATTATGAACTTACCCCTGGGCGTATCTACCTTTTAAATCCCATTTCAGTCTGATAGGTGGATTTCATCTCTGCGCAGAGGTCTAGCAGAAGGGCTATGTACCTTTTTAAATGCCATTTAAACCCTCTTAGCTTAGACCTAGTGTTGAATTTCTCTCTGGAGCTGGTAGAGAACAGGCACGCTACTTGCAGTTGTTTCATACAACATGCTATTTAAAATTTTAGTGTATTATGAAATAATGCAAAACTATCGTTTTAAAAGCTGCCTTCCCCTCAGCTTTCTATTCTAAAGAGGAACAGTTACCCATTGCATGGTAGAATACAATGTACTTATTGCTAGTAGAATTAACTGTCTTATTGTCTTCGTCGTAGGACATTAGTTGGCACAAGTAATAGAAACAGGAGAAACAGAGATCCCTATTATGATAGAGAAACAAGAAAGGCGGAATGAAGTCTGTGGACTGTGTGTGGAAGGGCAGGCAAATGAGTTAGGGACAGTAAATTGTATATTAATTAGAGAAGAGAAAACAGAACAATGTAGGTCATAATCAGAGCATGCCTACAGCTACAGGAGAGAAACACACACTGGTCAGGTTCACCTTCCACAGTGGTTCAGTTTCAGGATGTGGACCAAGACACTGAGCTCTGTGTTGATGAGGGCTATTTAAGTATCTGGAAAGAGGGATTATGACTGGGCCTCGCATGGCTGCTCAGGATTTGGGGGTGATAGAAGGGATGACAGGAGGCCATGACTCTGGTGCTGCTCCAGCCTGGCCTTCAGGATCTAGACCATCTTCTTTCTGTGGGGTTTTTGGGATCTGCTTCATCCCTCACCAGGCCTGCCCTGTCTCAGGGCAGGGACACACTGTCCCTAATACAGGATGAGCTAAAAGGACACTCTAGCCTACTGTGTTCAGTCTTCTTCTTTCTCGTCAATAATCTTCAGAAGCGTGAAGAACTCATGCCAGAACAAACCAGCTTTGTTTATCTCCCAGGGCTTGGCTAGATATGGAAATGCATGGAATCCCCTCCGTCAAATACATCCTGCTCAACTGCGTGTGACATTTTCCATCTTTGCAGGGTTCAATCAGGAAAATAATTAATGTTGTCCCTATATTTTTATTTCAAAGGAAAAAAATCGCATGATTTTCCTGCCCCATTCTCACCTTTTCAGTTTCTTCTTTTTCACAAACCCCTACTTACTCTCCAGGATTATCCTTAACATTCAGACCCAGCAGAGCAGGGATTTTATTTTCCCCAAGATCCATCCATTTGCTCCCCACTGGAATTTGGAAGATTCGTAAGATTTGTAGATCTGATTTGGTTCTCTAATTGTTATAAGTGCTGACCAGCCCACATTCCCTGTTTCATTAGAGTTTTTTCAATTCATTTGATCTCTTGCCAATCTTGCCTCTTTCTTTTTTTTTCATTCATTGTTAATGTGCCCTTGGGGCCTGATTCTGCAAACATTTGCTAAAGGAGGTAGAAAAATCAGGAGTTAGTAAAGAGACACCTGGTGGTAATTGCAGGATTGAGCAACTGAGGAGCTACTGTGGGGAACTCGAGCAACAGAGCTTCCGCCTTCTTACCGACAGCCTGGAACTGGCTCTCTAAAATGGTTTGCTTTTGATCTGGTTCAAAGCTTCCAGCAGGTTTCTTATGGGGAGCTCTCTGCTGCTGAACTGAGGGAAGAGGAGAGACCAGGTGGGTGAGGTAATAGCTTTTATTGGGCCAACTTCTGCTGGTGAAAGAGACAAGCTTTGGAGCTATGTAGAGCTCTTCTTTAGGTCTGAGGGGAAGCGGAGCCAGTTCTCCAGAATGAGCGCTCGAATTTTTCAGTACTTTTCTCTTCTCGTAGGTTTTTTTTTCCCAGGCAGTCCAAGCAGTTCACAGCCCTGAACTGCTTGTAGTGCCTGGGAAAAACAACTCCCCCCAATTAGATAAGCCCCTTTGTTTTCAGTTTAAACTGATTTTTACCGAAAAAATCCTAGGTTTTACAAAAAGTATTATTTGTTTTTTTTCTCTGATTTTCACCCTACTTTTGCATCATTCAAATATATAAAAATAACTTTTTATTAAGAAAATACAATACATGGCATGAGCATTGGCCTGCTAAACCCAGAGTTGTGAGTTCAATCCTTGAGGGGCCATTTGGGGAACTGGAGTAAAAATCTGGGGATTGGTCCTGCTTTGAACAGGGGGTTGGACTAGACCTCCTGAGGTCCCTTCCAACCCTAATATTCTATGAGATATATGTATTACGACAATACATTAGTCTAGTCTGTGTGTATCTGCAAAGCTGCCTGTTGAAGTCAGGCTATGTATTAGTCTAGAAGATGCACACAATAAACAAACAGGCCTGCACACAAGCGCTGAAGTGCGTGTGCATCTGAACATACTGATGAATCTCGTACTCGCCACATATACATTTCAAGCTGTTACTAGATAACGGTTTAAAGATCTGACACACTAAACAAAAATCTGAATCAGAATATGTTTCAGAACTCAAAGAAGAGTATTTGAAAGTTTAAAGAAAAACAAAAACAGGAGAAAAGGGTGAAGTTGAGTGTATGCACTGCAAATGATGTGGTCCAATTATTAAATGTAAATATTTATAGGCTTATTGTTCTAAGTCTACATCAGCAAACAGTTTATTCAAATGAAAAGCTTTATTTGGGGATTAGAGATCTATTGTTTTCTTAAACTCAGAGGTTTCGTGTTTTGAGTTCTGTTTTAGTTCTGCAACAAACCATTAATGCTTTGATGAATGGAATTCAACCTACTGTATACTTCTTTCCCCCGTTCTTCCATGCACCAAAATAAACCGATATTTACCCAGAAAAAGAATAGTTTTTTCCCACCTGTTTTTGTTGTAGTAATAAACACCGATGAATTCTCAGGAAAAATAAAATAAAATAAAAACCGAAAACAAAAGTCCCAGTGCATAGGTCATGTGTTGTCTCTCTGCATAGGGGAGAATTTCACCCAATGTGAATAATGTTCACCCTTCCCTCAACTGCTAGTTCACTGAGTCTGAGCAATGAGGTAAGAGGAACTCAGACCCTCAGCTGCTGCTGTATTTCTTTCAAAGATACTTTTTGTCACGTCAAAGGGGGATCTCCACTCTGCTGATAGAGGCCCTTGACTAACCTTTGGTCATCGGTGAAGTCCTAAGGATGAAAAAGAGACACAGAAAATAAATTACAAACTGAAAAATGTAGGCATTGCCATAAAGTGCTGGTATTTCAGATAACACACTGTGCCTTTTGAGGCGGTTTCTTCCATGATTTGGAGGAGCTGTGCTTGGAGGCTTTTTCTTTATTACAGTGGCATCTCTTTCACAGTTGCGCAATATTTGTCAGATCCAGCTCCCCTTGAAGTTAATGGCAAAACTCCCTTTTGACTCAGTTTGTGCAGGTGTTTGGCAAGGAATCTACCAACCAGGCATGATTATTTTCACTGTCCATGAGTTTTGTCTTGCATAGGAAAATGATTATTAATTTAGGACCTGCTCCTGCTCCTCTGAAGTCAGTGAGTGTTTTGCCATTGAGTTCAGTGGAGCTGGATTGGATCAAGGATTGCTGAAATATTTCACTTTTCAATTTCCGTGCATGTTTTCATCTCGTTTACACTAAGGGCCCTTCAGAGTGCATCCCTTAGTATTTATTCATAGGCCTTTTTGTTGTGCACATTACCACAGAATGTGAATGGCTTTTTAAGAGGCCCTCCTGCATCGTACTGAATTTATAATCTTTGGTTATTTTGTTCCGACTGTCAGCATGTATATGTCTGTTTTTTCTTGTCAACTTACTCTTCATTTCAGCTGGCATTATCTCAGAACCTGACTGAAAGATGATAAAAGCCAAATTAGATTCTCTGCCACCAAAAAGCAGGATAAGAGTGTTTTCAAATGCGCTGCCATGCGTTGGAAGGCCTGTGGTGTTGACAGAATTCTTTAGGATGTTTTGTTTGATATAGTTTTGACTGGAAACTTTTTTTTAAAAGATTTTAAATTGACAGCAATGAAGGGCTTATAAACTCTCCTGCTTTGGGGCATAAATCAATCCCTCACTGATTGGGGGTGTGTGTTGGTGTTAGGAACAAACTTCCCTCTGGGAAGATTATTTCCTAGTGGCCTATTATAAGTTTTTGTGCAACTTCCTCTGAAGCATCGGATCCTGGCCACAGTTGCAGGCAAGCTATTAGACTAGATGGGCCACTGCTCTGAGCCATCATTCCAATGTTTCTAACTGACGTCCTCCATTTATCCACAGAGCAGTTACAGAGCAGGCATTTGTAGGGTGAGATTTTCCAATAAGTGCATCCCCAATAAGCCTCATCCTATGGGCCCACCTGTGGGGGTGAGATGTAGTTAGGCATCCCTGTCCTTGGGTTCCCTGAAACCAAAAAGGAGGGCAGTACTGTTGTGGTGAGGATGTTTTTTCGTGATGTGTCAAAAGCTGCTAGAAACTGTGCTGAGACCAGTAACTCACTCCATGTAGCCATGACCAGTAACTCACCCCAAGCAGCCATCAGGTAGTAGCAACCTTCAAACCTAGGCCCTGATCCTGTAAAGGCTTATGCACATGATTGCCTTCATGGGTCTACTCACTGCTTAAATCTTTGCAAGATCAGAACCTTAATCATGAGGTGACCCGGTGAAAGAGTTGTTTAAGAAAGCATGTGTCTGCCAATACTTTGTGGGGTTTAGATGTTGAATTTCAAGCGTTTGTTCGTTCATTCGCGCTCAGGAGCAGCAAGAATACAACAAAGAAACAACAGGTTTGGCCTGATATGCTTTTAGCCCATTTTTATGGCTACACAAGAGCCTTATGTGAATCTTCCAGAATTACACAGAATACGTGATCAACTTGGAAGTAAAAAAGATGTAAATTAAAAAGGTTAGTCTCACTTAGCTACCTGCTTGTTAAAATGGTATGTGGATCCAAGATAGCATGTGACTGGTTTTCTGCTAATATTATAAACCAATTATAGATGTCATCAAGACTGGGTTGAAATTTTTATAAGAACAAAAATTCATCAAGAAAATGACCTTTCTAAAAATAAAAGAAATTGTCAAAAAATTAAAAACTTCAACTTTTTTTTTTATTAAAGACACGATCAAAACCACAGATGTTTTGCTTACAGGAACTATTTTTTTGTTTGTTTTTTTAAAAGGAAAAATTTCCATAACCAAAATGAAAAACACCAATAACATTTTGATTCGATCAAAAATGAAAATGGATCCCTCTGAACCTTGTGAACTGGAAGCAACTTTGAGTTTGAGGTGTTTTTTAGTTAAATGCTTTTGTATTTTGGGACCAGCTCAGATATTGTTACATTCTGTATGGTACAGCCTTCTCCACCTGTTTCTCCATAGCACAGGGGCATGCTCTTAGGAAGCAGAGACATCTTCTGTTTTGTTAACACAAAGTGGTTCGGTTGCTGGACATGGCTGTCATGCAGTTCCTCAGTTGAACAAATACTTCATGTGGACATATTAACCAGTGACAGCTAAATTGTTTCTGCCTCCCAAGGTCTGTGCTCTTCAGATAAAGACTGGAGGATAAGATAGCTCAGCACTTTATATATATTTTTGATCATCTCTTCTTCTTGTCATATTTCCCTTTATCTCTGAATACCTACTCTTTTGACCTTTCTCCTCCGGCTGACCCATGAGGGTTAGCTTTACGAATATTATTTTCTGCTGACAATCAAGTTCTTCCTTCTACAACCAGAGCTGCGTTCAGATTCTATTGAATAACCAAGGCTGCGCTCTGCTATCACAGAAGTGCAGCCCCGCTGAATGCATGTTAAGGAGAGCAGCATCTGGCTCTCTGTATACTGTACTGGTTTTCCGTTGCCGTTACCAGGAAATTCACGCTCCTCTCCTTAGGTGGTGCAGGGCTTTGCATTGGTCTCCTTCCTTTGCTCTAACTTTTTCTACTCAGGTTTCCCCTTTCCTCTGCTGAGGCCACAAAATGAACCATCCTTCTTGTGTCCTTTTCTCACTCTCCTTCCTGGGATTGCTTCTGTGTGGCCTTCTACTCTTGTCACACTCACTCTGCGACACCTCCAGACCTTTATTACAACACAAATCACCTGATGTGCTGGTCATGCCTATTTGGTTTTACAATGAACACTTCTCTGTTGGCATGCTAGTAAAGCAAAATCAAGTGGTTTGCTACCATCATGGTGATAGCCATGTCTCCTTGGAATATCCAACTTCATCCTCTGGACTGGAATGAAAAGTTCTGCCTTGGAAATGAAGGGGCAGATCTGAGTTGGAAATGAAGGGCTGAGTTCAGTAAAGATGTGCCGGTTTACACCACTTGATCATCCTGCCCCAAGCCTCTCGGAGTTCTTGGCACCAGCGGTGCAGAAGTGGAAGAAGAGCATGGGAATGGAGCTGTAGAACATAGCTACACTGCTCTAAGTCTGTTTTTGACTTGATAGCAGGTGGTAAGTTACTACAATAGTCTGATAGACCTTTCTCCTCAATCTCTGAGGGTAACTACTTGGCTTACAGTAGGGGTAGCTATGTTAGTCTGGATCTGTAAAAGCAGCAAAGAGAGTCCTGTGGCACCCTACAGACTAACAGATGTATTGGAGCATGAGCTTTCGTGGGTGAATATCCACTTCATCGGCTGCATCCGACGAAGTGAGTATTCACCCACGAAAGCTCATGCTCCAATACGTCTGTTAGTCTATAAGGTGCCACAGGACTCTCTTTGCTGCTTTTACTTGGCTTACTTAATTGCTCATTTCTTGGATGTGGTTGTTCGTTTGGTTAATTACAATTTCTCTCACAAGTTTCTAGGTAATTTTGCACCAGGCGAAAGGAACACATCACAGTGTATTGCCAAATAATAGGTGGATGTAGTAATAACCAGAATGAAGTATCTTGTACCTGTATGCTAATTTATTACGGGCCATTTATTGCCGGTGTTTGCCTTATGCTAATGTTGTCACATCATGCTACAGAAACCTATCGCATGTTCAGTGACATCCTATGCACAACACGCAGATTAGAAGAATGATCTGGCTTTGACCAGTATCATGACTCCTTGCAACCTGACTGGCTTTTTCTTAGGACTGCTGATTGATACAGAAGCTTCCCATTCACTGACTGGGAGTCAGGCTAAGACCTCCTCCACCTCCTGCCAATGTTAAATGTTCCATTATTAAGGTAAGGAGGAACGTTCTAGGGTTCAAGAAGCTGCCTTGAGCAAATAGAAGGAAAGAAAGCAAGGATTCAGCCCAGTCAGGCCTTTGCATTTTAAATTAAGGCAGTGAAATGACCAGGTTATGGCTGTGGGCACATGGCAATGTAATCTGGCTGTTTTCAGGGCTAGTGATCAGTTTTGGGAAAGCTCTCCTTCCTTCTCTGTGGACAGCTGGGGATGGCCTGTATTTCCTTTGTCAACTCTAATATCAATGTCATGTTCTTGTTTCAGTTCCCCATTCACAGTCCTGTTGTCCTCCTTGCTCTCACAAGTGTTCATCCCATCTTCTTCCCACCTGATCTGCTGAGCTGCCTTATTCTCAGTCCAGCTGTATAGCAGGCTGCATGGCAGGTGCCATACTGTTGAAATTTGATTTTTAGCTAACTGGGGCTGGGTGGCTAATCACGTGTCTTGTTTCTAGCAGGGTTGAATTTTACCAATATTCTGCATTGTCTCTTTTGTATAATATAACGTCCCTTTTGACTTGAGCAGCTAGTCAAAATTTGCATCAAATAGCAGGAAACAACTTCTTTTGCTCACAGCATCAAGAGCGCTTCTTTCAGCCTGCACCACTGACCCAAAAACCTGTCACCAGGTTTCTTCCAGCATCAGCCAGCATGCTTTCAGCTGCTTCTTTTAGGCTGTCTCTCAGCCATGTCTGTCTTCAGTTTCTTTGTATTCTAAGAACATAAGAACTGTCGGGCTGGGTCAGACCAAAGGTCCAGCTAGCCCAGTGTCCTGTCTACCTACAGTGGCCAATGCCAGGTGCCCCAGAGGGAGTGAACTTAACAGGTAATGATCAAGTGATCTCTCTCCTGCCATCCATCCCCACCCTCTGACAAACTGAGGCTAGGGACACCCATCCTGGCTAATAGCTATTCATGGACTTAACCTCCATGAATTTATCCAGTTCTCTTTTAAACGCTGTTATAGTCCTAGCTTTCACAACCTCCTCAGGCAAGGAGTTCCACAAGTTGACTGTGCGCAGTGTGAAGAAGAACTTCCTTTTATTTGTTTTAAACCTGTTGTCCACTAATTTCATTTGGTGGCCGTTAGTTCTTGTATTATGGGAATAAGTAAGTAACTTTTCCTTATCCACTTTCTTCACATCACTCATGATTTTATACACCTCTATCATATCTCCCCTTAGTCTCCTCTTTTCCACGCTGAAAAGTCCTACCCTCTTTAATCTCTCCTCATATGGGCCCCGTTCCAACCCCCTAATCATTTTAGTTGCCCTTCTCTGAACCTTTTCTCATGCCAGTGTATCTTTTTTGAGATGAGGAGACCACATCTGTACGCAGTAGTCAAGATGTGGGCGTACCATCAATTTATATAAGGGCAATAATATATTATTCTCTGTCTTATTCTCTATCCCCTCTTTTTCTCCCCCTTTTTTCCTACCTCCCTGCTGCCCCCACAATACTCAGTGAAAGCTCCTGGGTGGGCTCACATGCTCGTTTTGTCTTAGGGAGGGCTTACAATTATGTTAATTGAAGGGTGAATTCACATCTATTGGTATCAGTTGCATAACAGAGTTTCAGCCCAGCTCATACCAATAATTTGACTAGGGGCCCTATTTCTTTTTTACTCAGGAAGACTCCCATTGACTTCAGTAAACTTAGCGGGAGTTCTGACAGAGTCAAGATTCAGGATGGATTGCAGAGTCTCATCCAAACAATGGCAGGACTTGCTTTTTCTGTTGTTGTGTCCTATCATTTTGAATATCTTTGCTCTATTCTGTCCGACCTCCCACTTTAAGGAAGATTGAAGGCAGCATGTGTTACACCCTTAATCACAAGAGTCAGGTTTTCAAATAGATCAGTGGTTATTCTGGGGATTCAAACCTGCTGCTTTAGTAGCATCTTGCAGCCAGAGACCTCCTCAGTGCCAAGCTACAGGCCAGCCTCCTCTCACAACAGCGACATATCTGGACACACTAACCCCTGCTGTAGCTCACGCGCTGTGCCCCTACCTTCTTAAAGGGGGAGCTCCCATTTCTCTTTCTGAGTAATTTCTATCACCACTAACAACAATAAATATTTGAAATTATCACTAAATATGTACAATATACATCTGTTTGTAAAACATCAATTCTAGGGATCTTGCCCATGCTTAGCCACGCTAAAATCAGTCAGTGCAAAAGTGACAGTTGCACACTCAAGGAATCTCCAACACAATGACTGTGCTCCTCGTTTCAGCTGGGCCTAGCTGAGTTGTGAGCTTCATGGTCCTGCAGTGCTTTGTTCCTAGTGTCACTGGGGCTGTTGCACAGAGGACTGCACGGAGTGAGAAACTTCCAGCAGTAGCAGCTGTCGTATGGGTAGGATGGTCTTTGGGTTAAGTCATTGGCGTAGGAGGCAGGAGATCTGGGGTCAATTCTTTGTTGTGCCATGGACTCCCTGTGTGATGTGGACACAGGAGTGGCACCAGGGTTTTTGGCGCCCTAGGCGGGGGTCCTTCCGCGCTCCCGGTCGTTGGCGACAATTCTGCGGGGGGGGAGGGGTGGTCCTTCCACACTCCCGGTCTTCAGGGCACTTCGGTGGCGGGTCCCAGAGTGAAGGACTCGCCACAGAATTGCCGACGATGACCTAGAGCGCAGAAGGACCTCCCGCCTGAGGGGCAAAATGCCGCCCTCCCAAAACATGGTGCCCTAGGTCGCCTAAATGGAAGCTCCGGCCCTGTGTGGACACATCACTTCATCTCTCTGTGCCTCAGTTCACCATGTGTAAAATGAGAATTATAATATTACTTATATCTGACTGATCCGATATTCCCTGAGGCAGGGACTGTCTTTTACCGTGTGTGTACAGTGCCTAGCACAATGGGGAATTCATTTTGTTTGAGCCGCTATGCATTGTTTATTTGTCTTAGTAGTAATAGTAGAAGCAGTAGTATCAATAGCAACAGAGTGTGCTGATGAGCCAGGACCTGCTGGTCCTTCTGCAAGACCTGCTGGTCATCCTCCTTCAGCCTTAATCCCTGCTTTTTACGTCCCATTCAGGCTCAGTGACAGAGGGCACCAGTGGGCAGACAAGTGCCCCCACGCAGGTCCTCCCTGTTGTCCCCTATCCTCCCTTGAGCGCTGCTTGGCTACACTGTTGCCTCTGGGGTTATTCTTCCTTATGTGTCTTGGGGCTGGTCTACACTGAGGGGGTGGATCGATCTAAGATATGCAACTTCAGCTATGTGAATAGCGTAACTGAAGTTGAAGTATCTTAGGTCGATTTACCTCTCATCCTCACGGTGCGGGATCGACATCCGTGGCTCCCCTGTCGACTCTGCTACCTCCGTTCGCGCTGGTGGAGTTCCGGAGTCGATGGGAGCACATTCGGGGATCAATATATCGCGTCTAGATGAGACGCGATATATCGATCCCTGAGAAATCGATCGCTACCCGCCAATACGGCGGGTAGTCTAGACGTACCCAAAGAGAAAGGAAGGAGAGGCCAGTGCTAGCCTGGGACTTAGGAAGTCTGTGTTCAGTTCCCTGTCCCACACAGACTCCTACTGTGACCGCAGCCAAAACATGTGGTGTTGGTTTTGGCTGACATTTTTCCAGTATTTGAATTTCCATCAAAAATCTTGCCAGGGAGGCAAACCACATGTTGTAAGTCAGCTCCACAAGAGTGTTTGGATTCATGTTCTGGAATGATGGCACGAGCCAAACACTGCCGCTGGAAGGTGGACGGAGCACGGATGCTGCAAAGCCATTTTAAAATTCAAGTTGACATCCGTGGAAAATGTTTGGTGCTATTTGCCCAGCGTGGCTTCGCCTACCAAAGTCCCCAGAATAACAGTTGCAAGCGAAAGGTTCAGTGGGGAACCTCAGAGGTTTTGCTTTGCATTAAAACTAATGAGGATGTGAATGGAAAGCTTTAATGTTTTGCTCCTCTCCGCTTACACAAAGAATATTCTCATTAGGAACCGGGGATGATGACTGTTAGCAGAGGGAGTTAAACAGAACGGGAAGCAAGCATCTTTCACCTGCAAAGAGTTTACATTCCCATGATGGCAGGAGATCATTAACATGAGAGCAGCAACATTATAGCTTCTGAATGGCAGAGAAAACAGACAGCTGGTAAATGACCCAGTAGGTGGGAGAAGCAGCTTCTTTTAGGAGCTAGTTTAAGAAGGTTACTGCAGCTTCATTTGCAGACCCGAAGAATAGACAGGAATGTGCCATTAGGGTGCTTGTGTATGAAACATGACCCAGGGTTGGTACTAACCTACCTGCTTGCCAAGCACCCATCAGTTTCCTCCTTGCTGGGAGCCCAGAGAAGCTGGAGCAAAGTACAGCTATCTGGGAAGCACAGCTGGAGATAAGGAATGTGCTGAATAGCTATGTGGGTTCCACCAGTAGACTCCCGAGGAGTCTCTCCCTTGTTGGGACCCTCAGGGAGGGCAGATGGAGGTGCATCCACTCGGATGAATCCCGCAGAGTGCAGCTGCCCAGAGTGGTGCAAAGAGATGCAATCTGAATATTCTTGGGTCAGTGGGTGTAGATGGGTTATTCTAAGCTTAGGTTTGCCTGCACTGCAGCTGGGAGTGTAGCTAGTGCCCTAAAACTAACAGTGTGGACATTGCAGTGTGGGCAGTGGCACGGGCAGCAACACAGGCTAGTCAGCTGTGTACAAGCCAACCAACTCCCTGGAATGGCCAGCCCAAGCCGGCACCCACACTGCAACATCCACACTACCGTTCTTCGCATGCTACCTCAAGCAGACCCCATGTGACCTTGGTCCAACTCAGCGTATGCCCTAGGATGCTGGCTTCAAACTGGAACATGCTTTCTTGCCCAAGACTTGTGCTTACTTCTTATGTAAACATAAGGGGGAAAAGCTTCACTGGGCTTTTATTCAAACATGACTGTCGCTGCGGGACCACCCAAACTGGGTGCAGAACTAATTCAACATTAGCTCCAGCCCTGCAAATTAAAGGGAAAGCTCTCCTGCCCCCAAGAATCTGGCACTGTAATCTGTTTGGAAACCAGTTGTTACAGGTTTATAAATAAATGTGTGAATAGGTTTGCTTTCGATAACAATTGAGATGTAATCACACAGTGTGTTGCTGGAGGATGCTTTGGGGCCACTGTGTGCAAGTGTCACAAATCATATAGGTGTGACTTGAACACAGATTAGATTTTTGTGGGTGGAATTTTCTAAAGCATTCAGCATTGGCCTAGTTCTGCTCTCATTAAGGTCAATGGTAAAATCTCCTGTTGATGTGAATGGGACCAGAGTTAAACAAGCATTAAATGCTTTTGAACAAACCACCCTATGGAGAGTGGCACTGGCATATTCTAAAATGCCATTCATCGAGGGAGCCTGAATCAAGTGCTCAATTATCACAATAATGAGTGAAGTATGGAGGGGATAGCTTTAAAATCCACATATGCCACCTCAAAAGCAAGCAAAGGTTGTTCACAAGAAAGAAACATGAAAAAAATTCTACTGGAAAGTACTAGCACAAAACATTGCAATGTTATGATGGTGGTGTGTTATTTCATGATAAATTGCTACTGGTACAGTGGGAAATTACAGTTTACACTAAATTAAGTTTGGCTATAAATAAGGCACAAATACACAGCTTTGAAAAATGCTGCTTCATTTCAGAGAATTTCATAGGAGTTGGAGCAGTTCAGATCTTCGATACATTTCAGACTTTTGTTCTCTGCAGGTAAAGTCCAGAGTTTCTCTTCTGGCTTGTTCGTTAATAAATTCCAGAGTCCTTTAAAGCTTGCAAATGTGCCTTGTTTTACAGCAAGGTTGGGTATAGTTAGTCTTTTTTCTGCAATATCCTCTGAACTTTTTTATGTCTGTATGCATTTTAATTTCATTCGGATGCATTATAGACTCTTACATTGGTTGTGCTGAAAATCTTGCCTCTCTTTGCACTGATGATGTTTGCCTTACCAGAAAGATTAAGTTCAGTTATTTATTTGGTGCCAGATATTCACTCAGCTCCTACTAAATGTGTGTAGAAAAAAGCACTGCCTAAAAACTGTCTGAAAAACAGTTGCCGCTAGAACAGAAATTGACATACTAGTTCTCAGTCATGGAACTCAGAACTTCAAAGGGGCTCATAAATATTTCATGGGCGAATTCAGGGCTGAAAGTAAGGCGGTACGGGCCGGTTCGGTGTACTGGTAAAAAGTGGCCACCTGTACCAGCCCGTACCACTGACTTTGAAGCGCTGCCGCGACAGCGCTTTAACGTCCCTGCCCCTTTTGCCTCCCCCCCTCCCCCGAGCTGCTACCCCAGGGCCAGGTATTTAAAAGGGCTTGGGGCTTCAGCTGCTGCAGCGGTTCGCCGCTAGAGCTCTGAGCTGCGTGGATGCTGGATGCTGACCCCTCCAGCCCTGCCCCTCCACCCGAGGCCCTGCCCCTTGCAGGGGGCAAAGCTGCCCCCCCAATACCGGTAAGAAAGAATTTTACTTTCATCCTTGGGCGGATTCCTGAAAGGTCACGGGTTGTAGCAAAAGAAACTAGTCTGGACCACTCGTCCAAGCTACAACTAAAAGGATGGATGGAGCAGGTAATTTTAAAAAATGTTTATACAGCTAAAAAGAAATCGGGGCAAAATGTTCACATTTGGCTGCCTAAATCTAACTTCATAGTTCGTTGCCTAGGTAAACGTAGACTGATTTTTCAAAGGCACTGAGCATCCTCACCGTCTATTGAAGTCACTGAGACCTGTATGCACCAACCACCTCTCAAAATCAGACCTCTTTTACTCAGGTATTTGAAGATGGCATTAGGTGCCTCCCATTAAGCATACAGGAATGGGTCTGTGAAGAATTAAGAGAACATTTTGTATAAATATATGTGTCTGTAAAATAAGCCACTGCTACATAAAGAAAACCGTTATCCTTACTTCTGAAGAGAGTATCGGCTCTATTTCTTCCAAAAAGATAAAATTCCATGTACAAACTACGTTCTGCAAAGGACTTACTCCCATGCTTAACTTTTAACTTTAAGCAAGAGTTATCCCACTGACTTTCATAGGATTTAAGTGGGTTTTTAAGTTAAGCACGTGCTTAAGGGTTTGGCTGATTCAGTGCCTATAAGCACTGCAGATTTAGCAAACCAGAAGAGGATGCTACCAGTTTGTCATTTGTATTTCCTTTTCCTTTACCATAGTCAAGGTTATGGGTAGCTTTCTTTGTACAGCCCTCTGTTAGTCACCCTTTAGCTTTAGCTTAGGAAATAAACTGATCTTGAATTTAGTCTATATTATTTGATTAACTCATTCACTCATCACCAGCTCTCTTCCTTATTAATGTGATCAAAAAAGGCTCTCCAGGCACTTACATAATGTTCAGGATTATCTTAACCTTTTATACTGAATAAAGATCTGTCATATGAATGAAGCCATGGCTACCAATGTGCTAATCAGCTGCTTAGTGCTGAAAATAGTGCTGGCACAAGGCGAGAAGAAGGCAGAGTCTGCTTCAGTCCAAGGACAGAGAGTGAAATCCTGGCTCCACTGAAGTCGTGGGAGTTTTGCCATTGATTTCACCCAGAGTGTCTGATTGTCCTAATCAGAGAAGTACCAGCTTCCTTGGCCTCAGAAAACACAAGGTCAGGCACGGGGAATAAAATAACCACTGTTGTCTTGTTTGTGGGAGGGCAGTTTGCAAGCAGGTTTTTTTGAAATCTGACACACACAAGGCCCTATTCTACCCTGTATTATGTATGTGCAGCTCTCATTAACATCAATGGGAGATACCTGCATAGACTTGCAAATGAAACAACACTAAGTGTGATCACTTGTGGATTTGGGGAGCCCTCTTATTTTTTTAAAGAGTTTTTTAGGTTTGGAGGGTTTTTTTGGTTTTGTTTTTAGTGTAATTAAATAGTAACAGACGGGACAGTTGAAACCCAGTGTAGCTTGCTTTGCCAATTACATCCATGGACATACTAATCACTGTTTACCTCAGTCCTTCCAAACAACATCACCTCACCCATCAAAAGCTTTTGAGACATTTCTGAGGAGGTTTGTGCTTCTTTCACTTCATTGAACTGGACTGAACTCAAAAGGAAGTAGCAGAAAAAGTTCAAGCTATTAAACCTATGGTCTCTGGAAGGTCTCTAAGTCTGGACAGATATCTCCAGAGTTCTATGAAATGTATAATCACCTGCTTAGCTGTATATTTCTGTCTGCAATTCAAGGAATGTTAAAAATTAGAAGCTTCCACATGGATAGGAGATTTTCCCTTAATACAATTGATACAATGCCACATACCTGAGGAGGCTTGTGGGTAGCTGCTGCTTCAGTTTCCCCTCAAGATTGGCTCTCCTGACCTTGCATCCTGGTTTGGTTGCTGCAGTGACTTCAATTCAGTCATTAATAAAAAAGTCCATCCCTTCCGGAGTCTCCAAGTCCAAAACAAACACAAAACACAGCCTGCACCTGCACCTCGGTCTCCAGTTGAGCCCAGCCTCATCTTCTGGAGGTTTTGTCTTCTGTCCTCTGCCCCTCCAAGGCTTCACTGAGTCTATCCCTGCTCTCTATTGAGAAGGGACCACATTTCTATATGTAACTGATTTTGGAGTTAGATTTACGCATCCATGTTTGAACATTTTGGCTTGACCTCTCTTTTTTTTTTAGCTGGGTTCCACTGTAACAACTATTTTTTAAATGTATCTTCGCCATCCATCTTTCTATACAAAATAAAGGTGGATGCTATGTTACTGACTCTTGCAATTCTGTTGGAATCTATTCCTAGCCAGAACTGGTTACAGATTTTAGCAGAAAGTAAATATACATCTCCAGATGTCTGACTCTCTCAGATATCCTGATTCTTCCAGTGCTTAACAGTGCCCTTGGAATAACCAAACAAATTACGTATTTGGACGTGATCAGGTTAGATGATCATAATGATGTCTTTTGGCCTTAAAATCAACAAATAACATTCTGGTGTGGGTCTACTGTGAAAAATGATAATGAATGATTGACACTTGATCTGCTCCCTGGTATATTCATTTCCATTTTCTTTAGCAAAAGGCTTGTTTTTACTACTTTTTGCTGTTTATTTTTTGTATTGTGATAGCACCTAAGAGCCCCAGTCTTGGCCCAGGACCCCAGTGTGCCAGGCACTGTACAAACGCAGGCCAAAAAGATGGCCCCTGCTTCACACATCTTACAATCTAAGTATGACAAGAGATCACACTTGGATGCAGATAGATGGAGGAGTACATGGGAATGAGACCATATTGGTCAGCATGTTGGGTGGTGGTTTCGGCATACCTGAGGCCTAACCATTGTCAAGTTGTTTGTAGACATGATGGCAAAGGAGGACAGTCAGGTAGTTTTGTGGTGTTTACAGGGAGCTGCTCCCAGTCTGAGGGACAGCATGGCCAAAAGCATGAAGATGCTTGTTTGAAAATGCCACCAGTGACAGCTCCACAGAACCAACACAGTTATTGAGGTCCTCCTCCTCCTGGATGCTTGCCTCTCCACGATGATGAGTCCTTGAATAATAGACTTCCCAAAATTGAAGAGTCCTCGCTGTGGCAAACCCATGCCAGCGGACCAAAAAATAGCAACCTGCTGTATGCTGTTGTGGTATGTGCTGCACCAACTCTGCCATGTTGCTACATCGTAGTTCCCTCCAAATGCAGGGAGTAAATTCCCCAGGATCTAAGACACCTGGCTCTGTGGTCCCTGAATATATGTGGATTGACCCTATTCCCACTATTTGCTCCAAGGCATCTGTTAAATGGTTAACTTGAGATCTTAACTTTAACTCTGCTCAGGTGTAGCGCTGAGCCAGAAATGGTTTTCCCATCCTGCAAAAGGCTTCAAGATTTTGAAACTCTTTCTTATCCTGCACCAGGACTAAACATTGAAAACTTTTTGAATTGATAATCCCAATTTTTTTTAATCAGGTCCATTAAAACGTTTCATTTTGATAATTTCAAAAAGTTAATTTATATTTTAAAACAAACATTTCTATACAAAAATTGCTTTGAATCAAAACATGAAACGTTAGAATATGTTGAAATGTTTTGAATACTTTTTTTGTTTCAAGAAAATTTCGGATTGGAATTTGTTGAAACTGACCCTTTCTTGTGGGTAGTGCCTTGTAGCAGGGTGGACACCTCCTGCCCTGAGGGGCTTAAAACAGCCCTAGGAAAGGGCTATGGCAGGAGAAAGCAGCCACTGGGCTCATTGGGGGAAGCAGGCAGAGCTGTGGCCATGCCCCAAACAAAGCCCAGCTGGCCCCTATAAGAGGGTGCGAGCCAGAAGCCCAAGGAGTGTCTCTCTGCTTTGAATGAGAGAGGGGCCTGGCTGCTAGGGAGCCGAGCAGTGTACTGGGAGTGGAGCAGGGCTAGGGGTGAAGGCTAGAGGAGCTGGGAAGCTCCAGCCTGGAAAACCCCCAGGCTGTGGGCCTAGTAGAAGGCCAAATTGGGTACTGGGGTTGCAGAGGCAGCCCATGGGTAGGCCGAGGCAGCAGGCCCAATTCCCCTCTGCCAGTGATGAGTGGCATACACTGTAGTCTGGCCCAGGGAACAGAGGCTAGTTGGTGACTGGCGATAGCCTTACACTGCGGCAAGGTATGGGTAGTGGGTGGGGTTTCCCCCTGGGTGGGAGACCCTGAGAGAAAGGGGTTACTGCCAGGAGGCAGCACCCCAGATAACGGGGCACTGGGTCCGGGAGGGACATGGGGGCCCAGTGGCAGTTGGACACTGGCCTGCAGAGGGTGCTACGGAGGCTGGAGAGCAAATTCCCGAGATGACCAGCAGGAGGCGCTGCAGGGGTGAGTCCTGCATTGCTACATGCCTGTTTTAATGAATTGGCATTTTCTGATGAAAAAAAACATTTGGTTGGAAAATTGCTGACCAACCATACTCAAATGCACAGTCGTGAATGAAGACAGTGCTGTGAAATTTCAGGATGTCCACA